>NW_019154087.1:48386073-48802487 GCF_002288905.1 Enhydra lutris kenyoni | reverse complement strand
GTGTATATATATATATATATATATATATATATATATATATATATATATATATATATAAACAGAATGGCTGAATGATAGGGAATATGAATTTTCAGGGGTTTTTTTAGATGCTGTCAATTTACCTAGTGTTATGCCAATCTGAACTTTCACCAGCAGTGTTTGAGAGCTGTAGTTCACATTCTGACTAACACTTGGTATTCCCCCCACTTTTTTTTTAATTTTAGCCATTCTGGCAGATGTGTAATAGTATCCCATTGTGATTTTAATTCACATTTCCTTAATCACTAGTGAAGATGCTCATGGCCTTTTGTCTATAGACTCTTAGTCATTTTCAATTAGGTTGCCTGTCTTTTTTCTCAATAATCTCTAGTTTTTCATATGTCCTTAATAAAAGTCTTTATTTTTGTGTATGTCCATGTATTTGGAAACAACCCAAAGTCTCCAAAGTAGACTAGAAAAATAAAGTGTAGTGGTTCATAGAATACTATGCAGTAATGAGCTACTGAATATTGCAGATGAATCTCATAGATAAAATGAACAAAATAAGGTACTCATTAAAGATATTTACTGGATTATTCCATTTATATGTAGTTGAAAGGCAAGTTTAATATACTGTATGGTAACCTTCAGGAAGGCAATGAATAATTGGAAGAGGACATGAAGTGGCTTCTAAGCTTTTGAGTAATGTGCTATCTCTAGGTCTCAAGTGCTGGTTACATGGTTAACTGTGAACTTAAGCTGTATACTTATGATTAGTGCATTTTTCTGTATGCATATTGGGATTCAGAATGTTTAAAACAATACACACAAAAACAACTTTTGTGTTTAACTGTATGTGTGTTTACACCTGCATGGACAGACACAAACACCTGCATATATACACACGAAAAGAGAGACAGATTGACTGTACAAAGCAACTAAAAGATGATACTAGAATTACTGGTCAAAACTAAAATTCTCTAATATTCTATATGAAAGGGAGTAAATGCATGTGTCCAAATTTATTATGGTCACTAAATGATAATTCCCTTTCTTATCTCTGAAGAATTGGACTATTGCTTTTTATCTCTTAAAAACATAGCCAGGGGTGCCTGGGTGGCTCAGTGGGTTAGGCCTCTGCCTTCGGCTCGGGTCATGATCCCAGGGTCCTGGGATCGAGCCCCGCAGTGGGCTCTCTGCTTGGCGGAAGGCCTGTTCCCCCTCTCTCTCTCTGCCTGCCTCTGCCTACTTGTGATCTCTGTCTGTCAAATAAGTAAATAAAATCTGCAAAAAAAAAAAAATAGCCAAAGAGAACTGTGTGTTTTACACTTAATTTCCTTTGTAGTTATGCCTTTGGAGATCTTACAGTATGAATATATGCAGTTTGAAGAAAGAATGCATCATATACTGTTTCCTGACAATAGTAGCTCAGAATGACTTATTTACACAACTCTATTGGTAACTAACATTCAAATTGAATAACATTAATCAAACTAATGACTAGTTTTTATGTGGTGGAACACACATCAATGAACAGGAAGACTGTAAGACTGTGCACTCAGAAATTGACATTCTGTTATTTAGATAGAACTTCAATGGGTTTTCAATCTCAGTAAAAGACTGTAAGTAAACCTTTTATGTTATTTGAAAATTATAAAAATATAAAAAGGACATATGAAATCAAGATAAAGAAAAATGAGTTCTTATTGGTGAAAGTAACAACTAAATAAATACAAACTGAAAAGAAAGCTAATTAAAAAAAACTCGGACTGAGAATCAGAAGACCTAAGTTTTACTCCCAGCTCCTAGCCAGTGGTATACCTTAAGAAAGCCATTTGACCTTGGCTTTATTACCTTCCAAATAAACAGGATAGGCTATGATATGCTTTATGAGGAAAAATTAGTCTAAAATACCCATCTGGATTAGATATCTAGAATACTGTTAACCTTATGACCTTAAAAAAGCTACATAAATGTGCTCCACAATACAAATTTTCATATATAAAGGTGAATGATGTTGCCTGCTAGATTCATTGTATCGAATGGGGCCATATGTCAAGCATATGGTGCCCACCCTTGCATTGAAAGAGTGCACCACAAATGTATTCAACCAAGTCCTAGTACGGAATCTATGAAAAACCTATGCCTAATCAAGCTACCCAGATATTTCCTCCCTGATTAGTTTTTCTGCCTATGAAAATTAGCCTAATAATAGAAAAATTAGATCAAGAACAATATAAAATATGCAAAATTCCTTTGAACTCCTTAAAAGGGTTCCATAATATACTACCATAGGTAGTCCACTTCAAAAAACTTTTACAGTTCAGAAAATACGTTCATATAAATTTCAAATTATACCTTCAGAGAAGCTCTATGAAATAGGTAGAGATTCTTATTTCCAATTTACAGATGAGAAAATTGAGGACTGGAAAGGAAAAACAATTGTTCATTCAAGGTCACAAATGTATTAATGTGTTCTAGAATAGAACTAAGGTCTTCTGACTCAGGACAACATTGCTTCCACATGTCAAAATTCCAAATAATCTTTTCTCCCAATTATTGTGAGAAATTCATAAATCATATTGCTATTCCTTCATTTTACAGATCAGAATTTTTAAGATCCAAGATGACTTATCTTGGAGGATATACCGTGAGTTAGTAACAAAGTGAATCCAATTCCTCTCTGGAACTTCAATCCAATTCTTCTTCCTTTTTAATTCAACTAATTTCACTTCGAATTTGTCATTATTGATTGTATTTCTTAATCATTTAATTGTGTATAGAGTTCGGCTTTCTTAGAGTCAGTGACTTTTGAGCTGGGGCTGAAGGGATAAGGAAGCATGTAAAAGGGAGAGGGTGAGGGCAAATTTGAGGAGGTGGTGACAGTATGAACAACAGTACAGACTCAGGGAAGGATCTGGATCACTGAGAAGTTCAGCAACCAGAAGGCATGACAGCGGTGGGAAGCAGAAGTGGAAAGAGAAAGGGGCGCCTGGGTGACTCAGTCAGTTAAGCATCTGACTCCTGATTTTGGCTCAGGTCATAATCTCAGGGTCCTGGCTGGGGTCAAGCACTCCCCATGGGGCTCCTCACTTAGCAGGCAGTCTGCTGAAGATTCTCTCTCTCCCTCTCTCTGCACCTCCCCCCAACACTTTTTTTTTTAAGATTTTATTTATTTATTTGATGGACAGAGATCACAAGTAGGCAGAGAGGCAGGCAGAGAGAGAGAGGAGGAAGTAGGCTCCCTGCTGAGCAGAGAGCCCAATGCGGGGCTTGATCCCAGTACCCTGAGATCATGACCTGAGCCTAAGGCAGAGGCTTAACCCACTGAGCCACCCAGGCACCCCTCCCCACAACACTCTTAATCAAATAAATACATCTTTCAAAAAAGAGAGAGAAATAAATGCTTGGATATACATTGAACATCACAAATCTGTTGACACTATAAAACAGTAGGTCTCAAAGTGTAGTCCACAAGGATCTGAAGGTACCCAAGACCTTTTCTAGTGGTCCACAGAGTCAAAACTATTTTCATAATAATAATAATTATTTTAAAATACTATTTACTTTGTTTCACAATACTGACATTTGCACTGATGGTGCAAAAGCAATAGTGGATAAAACTGCTGCTGCACAAATCAAGAAAATAATATTAATATGCACTAATAGTCATTGTATTCTTTACTACTGCATGCTAGCAGTAATTAAATAAATAAATAATTTAAAAATAGTGTTCATAAGTGATGTTCTTGAAGGAGCAATAAAAAAATTCTAAGTTTATTGAATTTTAAAATTTTAGTCCACATTGTTTTAATATTCTGTGTGAAAAAATGGGAAATATCCATACAGCACTTCTGCTGCATACTGAACTATGTTAACTGTTCCTATGAAAAGCACTCAGGTGACTGATGTTCTTAGCTAAACTAGGTATTTTCATGGAACACCACAGAAAAGCTATGGGCATTTAGTCTTAAGATATTTAACAAATAACTTTTCAACAGCAAATCAAGACAGCTTACAACTTCAACAAAAATTAAAAAGGGCATAGCATTTGTTGCCAATAAAATAATGTAAATTTTCACACAAAATGTGGAATTTTGGAAAACTTAATATTCATCACCATGACCCTGATAGCTTTTCAATACTTAATAGACTTTCCAATGAGATCAGAAGTGACATTAAATGGATGTGACTTTTTGATATTCTATAAGGAAATGTGTCAACATATGCAAAGTCCAGCATACCTATATTTTCCTAATGACCAATGCAGGATGTTATAAAATCAGGTTTGGGCAGAATAGCCATTCACTGTAACTACAGTTAATAAGACTATACTGTATATTTGAAAATTGCTGAGAGAGTGAATCTTAAAAGTTCTCATCACAAGAAAAAAAATGTGTAACTTTGTGAGGTTTAATGGATATTAACTAAACTTAATTATAATCCATTCACCATATTTACATATATCAAATAACTATGTTGTACACCTTAGACAAATACAATGTTATAAGTCAAGTACATCTCAATAAAACTGGAAAAAAAGCGGAAATTAAATTGTTTGAAAATAATTAAGACACCAAAAAAATGTGAACAGTAATAAAAGTAAGAAACTCTAAGAAAAAATGTAAAACGAGTGGATTTTATTGCAACAGAAAATAGAGTGTTCACTAATCTGATTTCAGAATTTACACTGCAACTATCACTTGTTAAATTTTGACATGGCATTAAAGAATATTCAGCTATGAAAAGGCTATTAAAATACTCTTCCCTTTTCTAATTACATGTCTGAGGTCATATTTTCTTTACTCATTTCAATCAAAGCAATATATCACAAGGCCAATATGAGACTCTGGCTGTCTTCCCTTAAGCCAGCCTGAAAGAGATATGCAACAATGTTAAACAATGGTTACTCTCCCTACTATTTTTATTTTTGAAAATATAGTTATTTTCATAAGAATTAAGTTGTTTATGTTAACGTGTAATGAGTAGGCTTATTTTAAGTGATTTAATAAATTTTTTAAAAAGTTTGTCTCAATTTATAATAAGGCTGTATGAGTAGCTATAACTCACAGAAACTAAAGCTCTTTGTGTTCTTAACAATGTTTCAGATTATAAAGGGGTGCCCAGACCAACAATTTGAGAGCCACTGCCATGCAATATGAACTAAAGTGGAGAAGACAGGACAGAATTCAGGCTTCCAGGTAAGTAATTGCAATAAGAGATTCCAGGTGAAATGATGAGAGCCTGGCGAAGACCATACTAGTGGGGATGGGGACAAACAGCCAGATGCAAGAGTCATTTCTAAACAAGAATCAACAGGATAAGTAACTGATGAGATAATCAGGGAGACATCTCATGGAAGAAAGTTGCTTCAGCTGTTTCTCACGAATGACTGCATACAAAGCCGCGAAATGCAGATGGAAGGGCTGGTTCCATACATTAACTCTGGGGTCCAGTAGGATACTGAAAATAATTATCGGGAACTCACAGGGGTAGTTAAACCTAGAGGTAAAGATGTGGAAGGAGCTACAGATAAAGCAGAAATTACTCAGGGGAAAATTGATGAGTAAGAAACTAAAAGGAGCAAGAATGAATATCTGGTAAAAGCCAGTATTTCAGGACAGACAAAAAAGGAATAGCAAGTGAAGATGGCTAATCAGTTGTAGTCAGAGAGGTAGAAAAATAGCTCCAGGAGTGGGTCAAGCACTAGTAGCCAAAAGCTAGGTGGGTCAGGCAGGAGACTGTGTCAGGATGTAACATACAATCATTAGTTCTTACCAAGTAATAGAAGGGCTCAAAGAAAAGTCAGTAGATTTGGTTAAAAGGAATAAAGTATCTTTACCAAAAAGTACAATGGAGCAGGAGATAACGTCAACAGGAGAGTAAGTATTCAGAATACTAAGTGGTACATATTGTTTCATGTGTTACCCCAATAGTGTATGGCTTTCATAATTTAAAGAAATTCAAGGAAAGGAAAGGGAAGGGAAGGAAAAGGAAGGGAAGGGAAAAATAAATAATGAATATCCCTGAGAAAGTATAGACCATTGTAGTCAATTAGTTTAAGACATATGGCAGTGAACACAGGGAAAACAAAACAAAGTTAATGCAACAGGACTATAAAAACTTTCTTTTTTTCTCAACTGAGAGACCCTTCTGTAATTTTGTAAGCCCTCAGAGGAAAAAAAAAAAAAAAAAAAGAGCCAAAGAAGAAAAGCATATTGAAAAGTTGGGACAGCAAAGGTAAGATAATAGAGATAGATGTCAGAAAAGGGTGGAAGAGATGGAACAGGGACTGAACAAAAGAAGTCACTTCCTGTTAAGTCAGAAGCAAAGGAGAAAAGAAAGGATAATGTTATAGGTAGCTTTAGCGTGAAGACAGGGAGACACTGGGCAAGTTCTTGCCCAATGGCTTCTATTTTTTTTTTTTAAGCAAAAGCTAAGAGTGTATGCTAAGACTCAGGATAAAGGATTAAACAATTATTAGAGAGACAGAGAGAAAAATAGAGCACTAAGGGCCAAGTACAAGGATTATTGGAAACATAGTGAGGACCCAGCCAAGACTAGATCACCATACAAAATAAATCAATACAGATTCTTAATAACTGAAAACATCTACATCTGTAGAATTAAGCCAAAAATATTATAATCAAATGAGTACGAAACTTCTGGATGATATTAAGGAGTGTTACAGTTAGACCCCTGGATCGTTTTGTCAGCCACCCCCATGGTATAATGGAAAGCTAACTATCGGTGGAGAAGAATACTCACTACACATCCAGTCATTAATAAGTTGGCCTTTTTATAGGTTATTCTCAGGAATCAGAATAGTAATCTTCCCTAAATATCACAAATTCATACTATTGTTCTCTCACAAGAGGACTAATAAAGGTCAGATGTTTCAAGTTACCCAACATATTCTATTAGTGATTTAATCAGTGTTTCGCTGTTATTCCAATCAGAGCTCTAGAAATATTATTTTGTATTTACATCATCTCTCAGAGGAGCTATTTGCATGTACATAAATTTGAATAATTTGCTTCATGAATTGTAAGTGTAAATTTCCATGAAATATCTATGGTAAAGGAACTCATTTAAAAAGGTTCTCTGCTTTCTGGAACACAGAAGCGATGTGCCTCTTTTAGGTATTAGCACAAAGAGAATAGAGAAGAGTTCTGCAAATATATTCTGAAAAAACTTTACTATATTATTGTATTATTCATCTCCAAAAGGGGAAAAAAAGTACATTTTTATAAGTTAAACTCTTTAATTTGTGAAAAATTGGTAAGCTAAGAAAGCAAACAGTTCACCTTCCGCATACATTATTCTACTTTGGGATTCAGTTAAATGCTTACATTTTGATAAACCAAGTTCGAAATTTAGATCTCTTTGTAATTAACTTGGTCAAGAAACAGAGTTTTGTGTATTTTTCTGTTGGTTTGGTTTGACTGGTTTTGAATCTGAAAGCAAAACAGTGACAAAAACAAAAATAGTTAACACAGGATATAAAGAATCATGAATAAAATCATGAATAAAACTTGATAAAGTCTTACAAGATACAGCTGTCATAAATGAATGAATGAGTGAAATTAGGAGACCACTGGGATCAAACCTCCTTATACAAATGAGATGCCCCCTAAAATTAGTGAATTACTGAAAGTCATAAAGCCACTCAACAACAGTTCTAATTGAGATACAGCAGTGTTCTTTCTCCTGTACTACCATGCCATCATGAGTTAGCAGACATACAAAGGGAACTTTAAACAATACAGGTTTAGAAGTGCTACCTTTAATCACAGTTCCAGTGAGCCACTGACCAATCAAAAGACTTGTTTTTTTCTGTAGAGTCAGTGACCCATTTTATTCCGCTTGATTTAGCAAGCATAAGTGAGGCTCTTAAGGAAAGAATTTTGAAGCAAGCAGAATATAAAACTATGTATGTATCTGTGTACACACACACACACACACACACACACACTTTCACATATAGGTTAAACATACATGCATGAATATATATATACACACACACTTTTATATTTTGCCCACTTCAAGATTCTTTGCATAAGAGTCTCATTTATGTATGCTACATAATAAGTGTGTATGAACACACTTGTTATATATGGTTAGAGTTAATACATTGTGTTAACAATCTAAATAAATTGTAAATATTTGAGATGAGATGGATGTATGTGTATATATACACATATATATATTAGATGTGTATATATACATGTATTAGAGTTAATACATACATAATACAGTTCAACTATAAAATAAAAGATATCATATAAAGAATATTTGTATTAAATAAAATCAAATGTCAAAACATACAGTATGGGTAGCCTGGGTGGCTCAGTCATTAAGTGTCTGCCTTCAGCTCAGGTCATGATCCCAGGGTCGTGGGATCGAGCCCCACACCGGGATATCTGCTTGGCTAGAAGCCTGCTTCTCTCTCTCCCAAACCCCCTGCTTGTGTTCCCTCTCCCGCTGTGTCTCTCTCTGTCAAATAAATAAATAAAATCTTTAAAAAAAAATACAGTATGGTCAAAAGGGATTCAAAAGATCAAGAAGAGGGAGTGAAGGGGCACCTGGGTGGCTCAGTGGGTTAAAGCCTCCACCTTCGGCTCACATCATGATCCCAGGGTCCTGGGATCGAGCCCCGCGTCGGGCTCTCTCCCTCCTCTCTCTCCCTGCCACCTCTCTGACTACTTGTGATCTCTGTCTGTCAAATAAATAAATAAATAAATTTTTTAAAAAATTTTAAAAAATAAAAAAAAAGAAGAGGGAGTGAACATACGTTCTAATCATAGACTCATGAAATTTTGAGGACAAAAAGAACTTTCACATTCTGTAACTTTCCAGTGATGCTTGACTTGGGTAATATCCCTACCCAAACTATGTTTAATCACTGTAGCAACAAAGAACCACCCAAAGAAATTCATTTTATTTTTGGACAGTTCTATCATATCCTTTAAAATTGAACTTGTCTTCCTCAATGCTTCTCTTTGGTCTTGGTTCTGTAACTTGACATCATACAAAAGAAGTCAAGTTTACCTCATGTGATAATTCCTCAAGCAGCAAGTAATTATTCTTCTATTCTTCAAGAAAAACAACCCACAGTGCAATTGATCAAACAACAAATTTTCATGTTCCTTCAAACCCTGATCATGATTCCCTGAATAAACTCTGATGTAATTCTAACCACCACACAAAATGGCAACCAGAATTTATACCCACCATATTAACTTTTTTTTCCTTTCTAAATGGTATTTCTATCAGTGTCCAAGACCAAAGTATTAAATAGCCATCACATACTATCAATTTATATTAACCTTATTCTCAACTGAAACTTCTAATTATTGTAAAACTTTCATAAGACAAGGTACTACTTGAGATGAGTCCTGAAGGACTATGCAGGAAGTTGTCATTCTACACATAAAGAAGTCTAAGCATAAACAATGGCAAAAGAAGTTTAGGAGCGAGGACAGATCAGCCTTTCTAAAACAAGTGAGTTGGGAGAAATTGGAGGGGGAGAGAAACCATGAGAGACTGTGGACTCTGAGAAACACGCTGAGGGTTTTGGAGTGGACAGGGGTAGAGGGTTGGGTGAGCCTGACGGTGGGTATTAAGGAGGGCACGTATTGCATGGAGCACTGGGTGTGGTACATAATGAATTTTGGAACACTGAAAAAAACTTAAATTAAATTTAAAACAACAACAACAAAAAAAACAGATGAGAAAAAAAATCTACCAAAGGAAAAATAAAATAAAATAGGGTAGTTTCACATAAAGTTTGGGATGCAAATTAGAGAGGCCCTTGAAAGTCAAAGTAAAGAGTCTGCACTGGGACCCATCAGGCAATAAGAAGACACTGTGGGTCTTGAATATAATATTAACAAGATGAAAATGGAAACCATATGCAAAATGAATGATAATGAACAGAAAAAAATAGGGTAAATAATTAGAAAAATATTGATGAACACTGTTCAAAATGATGGTAAGTGGAGATGCAATGAACATGACAGATATAGGAAATCATTCTAAGAGAAAGAAAGACAGGTTTCATTTAAATTTCATGCCTGAGTAGCTAGAGTAATGAGGATGCCAGTTTTAAAACCTGGGAAATTATTTGGAAAGGGGAGATCATTAATTCAGCCGATGGCAAAAGAAAAGCATGCCACTCAGCTGGGACTGTTCAATTGGTAGTAAGAAAGTATATAACTAAACATCAGTGAAATATTCAACCTAAATATGTTATGTAAGAATAATGTAGGTAATTTCCAACCGTATTCATTACTAAGATTATCCATACCCTTTTGCAATTGCCTTTCATCTTTTGGCCAATGTAGTTATCTTCAACATTTCCACTAGGAAGAAACTAGAACTAAACTAAAATCAACCTATTCTATAAATCAATAGTAGGTAAGTAAATTAGAATAGGAAGAAAATGGCTAATAGTATACTTACACAATACAGAGTAGCTTTTTGATTATTCAGTATTCCTACCCTTCTACCACATAAAACTGATGGGTACAAATATTATTATCAAGTGGTACAGTATCTCTCTAAAGGAGACAAAAAATTTCTCATAACAGAGAGCAACACTTTAACCCACATTTTTTTTAGTATATGAACTAATATAAAGAAATCATAATTTTTCCATTAGTGCACACAGAATCACAGTAAAAATTTCCTTGTCGTGATTTTAAAGGTAAAGTACCAATGGTCTGGAGGAAAGATCATGAAGAAGACAAGATAAATTCATGTTAACATGACCACAAACTAATGTAAGTAATAGTAGCCCTCACCTAGCATTAATTTAGGGCTTATTATTAAGCTTCTCCATACCTAAGATACAAGTTTGGGCCAAGTAGGAGAAAGATGATTTTAAATTTAACTTGTAAACATATTAGTGCAGTTACTATAAGCTATCAGACACTTGAAATTCAAATAGTCCTCAACAAATGGTGGAAGGTTCCCTAAGCTCAATGATATGATAGTAAACTATGGCAGCACATGCCAAGAGGTTACAGCCTGGTCAAATTCAGTATGTATGTATGTATTAATTTTAAAGATTTGTTTATTTACTTGAGAGAAGAGCATGGGAGAGAGCACATGTGAGTGGGGGAGGGTAGAGGGAGAGGGAGAATCTCAAGCAGACTTCCAGCAGAGCACAGAGCCCAATATGGGGCTGGATCTCACAACCCTGAGATCACGACCTGAGCCAAAATCAAGAGTTCAAAATCAAGAGTTCACCAACTGAGCGGCCCAGGTGCCCCTAAATTCAGTATTTAGAAGTGTTATTGTATCTGCTGGGAGCACAAATAGAAATGACAAGTAATGTTTTTCCTGAGATAATTCTGTCTTGTTTTATTTTTGTTTATTCAAACAAAAATTCTGCAAGTGTATTTTATTTTATTTTTTGAAAGGTTTTATTTATTTATTTGACAGAGAGAGAGCAGCAGAAGGAGAAGCAGACTCCCCACTGAGCAGGGAGCCCGATGTGTGGCTCCATCCCAGGACCCCAGAATAATGACCTGAGCTGAAAGTAGATGCTTAACTGACTGAGCCACTCAGGCAACACTGAAAGTATATTTTAACATGTTCTGGTTTCATATATAATACACATATAAATATAAGTTTGCAAACCTACACCTGCTTATAAATTATGGTAAGCATTAATTGGATCACTTATGTCTGCCATCCCCCAATCACTATGTAAGACATATTTCTGCCTATTGGTTTAGATCAGAAAAGAGAAGTATTTTCTGGGTTTGAAAGAGATACTTTTAAAATATGATTATTCATGAAATTCCAAGATGAAATTCTACTACTGAAACTTTTTAAATCCTTATTATTAATACAGGACCAAGCTAATATTTACTTTATATGGTAGTGCATCCCAAGGCAATGCACCAAAAATAAAGGCAGATCTGTCTAAACATATATTGAGATAAAATTTTCAAATTATTCTATCTCATTCTATTGGACAATAGTAAGGCCATAATCAAATACAATATATTAGAATCAAAGAATCTTAAAAATCTGACAAATTGAAATGACCTTAAGTATCACCATCTGGTCTAACCACCCAACCAATATTCAAACTTTCTATAAAATGTCTGCCAAATAATTACCCCTCAATGCCAAGTGACACCAGTCATATAGAACTCTACTACTTCCCTTCCCGGTCAATTATATTTAGGCAGAACTCTTATCAGAAAGTTCTTCCTGAGAGCTAAAAATATCCTACCTATAGCTTCAGCTCATTAGTCCTGGTTTTCATTAGTGGTGCCAACTGCCAAGTCTACTTTCTCATCTACATTATAGTTTTTCAACGATTTGAAAACAACTTTAAATATCTCAGTTTTTTTCAGTCTCCCTAATATGATAATGATTTTAATGATCTCAATTGTTCTTATTTCTCTCCCCTGAAAATACGACTAGCACAATGAAGAAATCTCTGTAAGTCTTGCTTTAAATATCATCCTATTAAGTGAACTAATAGAGTAAACATAAAATTGGTAAAATAAAAATATTAATTTAAGTATGTACACTCATTTGTATCATATATATTGTTTACATGTAATACATATATATGTATATAAATCATTACTGTATTATCTATTTTTTTCCCTCAAATGATCTCTACCATACTGTGTTTCCCTCATCCTATACTTGCACAGATGATTTCTGGGCAAAAGTGCAATTTATACTTCCATCTATCTTTTTTAGTTTCAGTCCATTACTTTGACCCTTCAAGATCATAGTGGATACTAATTCTGTCTCAGATATTCATTTTATGTCCCTAAGTCACATGATTCTCAGTTTGGATAAGTATCTCCTCCATACAGTCTTATTTTAGTCATTGATAAAATGTTAAACATGATAAGGCCAAAATTTCATCAGGAAACATCATCCAGGTTGGAAATGTTTCACTAATTACCCAGTTGTTAACTTATCTAGTTATCCCTATACTGAGACCATACTTCTAAATATGGTCGATAGGGACTATATAAGTTATATTCAAGTTCCTTAACAAAATCTAAATATAAGATTTATAAGAGCCAAAAATCTTTGTATTTTTATTCACTCTTTAAGCAAATTTTTATTGTATGTATACTTTGTGTCATGCACTAAATTGATATCATCTCTGGTGATTGAGTCAATTAGATGCTACTCCCAAGAAGCTTACAATCAGGTGGGGAAAGCAAAAATTATAATTGATGATTGCCATAGTATTATAAACATGATAGACAATTAGGGAAATATGGAAGTATAGAGTGTAATTATCTAAATCAAACTATCAGATTAGGAAAGATTTCCCAAAGGAGATAGCCAAGGTTTGAGTTTGAGGTCACTGTGGGTCAGTCAGATTAAAATCTGGTTATATGGGTGTGGTGCTCTTCAGAGAGAGGTCCGGGCCAGGCATACAGACTTAGGTGTCTTAAAAAGAAAACCACTGGCTCAAAATGGTGTCACTTCAATCAAGTGACCAAATATGGACCTAATACCTTACCTGACTACATTTCAACCTACCCTAAAAATGTAGTGTTAACCGGTCAGTCAGGAATTTCCTGACCAGCATCAATGAGGAATTTGTCACATGTGCCCTCTCCATCGCCCAAAAGATGAGGTAATCCACCCAATAAAATCCCTTGCTCTTCCCCTTAAGGGAAGGTAGCCTTGCCTGAAGCAATCCTTTCTTTTGCTAATAACTTCTTACCACATTGTCCTTCCCATAAAAACCTTCCATTTTGTATAACTCTTCAGAGCATCTCTCTACTTGCTAGATGGAATACTGCCCAATTCTTGAATTTCTTAATAAAGCCAATTAGATCTTCCAGTTTACTCAGCTGAATATTGTTTTCTAAGAAGAGTCAACAGTGAAAGATGATATTTATAGCCACAGATTTGGACAAGACCACTGGGGCAGGAATTAACTAAAGATAAAAGGAAAGCATTGGCATTTCAGGTAAAGGAAAGCATACTTCCAAGAGGTGTGAAAGATCAAGTGTATATGAGACCTGACTCATATGTGTTGGGTGGGAGGGGGGCTGGATAAAAAGACACAGATGGAGGTGTCAGAGGCCAGTTCAGCAAGAGCTGTGTGTGTGGAGCCAAGAAATGTGCAACCAATAAATGAGCCAGAGGCCAGTTCAGCAAGAGCTTTTTCTATGGAGCCACAGAAAGCTATGGAGGCCCTTGAAGGGTTCTAAGCATTAGAATTACTTGCCTAGACTGAAGATTTAGAACACATCCTCTAGGGTCAGGTCCAATATGAATTGATGGAGGAAGACAAGAAGAAGGGAGACTAATAAAGAGTTCATGAAAATGGGTGAAGAGAAGTAATTAATGCAGTGCCCACAGGGAAGTGAAAATGAAGGACATATTCTGGAGGTGAGAAAGATGGAATTGAGAAGTCTTGGACACTACTGAATTTGAGACGCTTCAGTAGAAAGAGAAGGTCTAAGGAGATGCCCAGCATTTTGGTTGGTAAAAGAGATAATGGTTATCATTTCCTAGATAATGCATTTCCTAGATAAGGAATACATTACTCCTGCATCAGAAGTGATGGGGAGGATTTCTGAATTCAGGTGTTATCATTTGAAGTTGAGTTTAAGGTCAAAATAGGATAGCCAGGTAGAAAATATTGGGTGTATGGATATGGCATTCTTCAAAGAAGTCTGAGATGGACATAGAGCCTTAGGAGCTAACAGTGAATACATGGTAGTTACAGCCATAGATTTGGATGCAATCACTCAGGCCGACTGTATAGAAAGAGGAGAGACCAATAAATGAAGGTTAACATCAAATTCAAGCTGTAAATAAAAAGCTTACCGTATCCAAGGACGTAATCAATTTTTTTCTCATTTATAGTTTATTTCTTATATCTTAATGTGTTTTAAATTTCTAAAGTTTTTGAAAGGAAATTTATCAGAAAGCTTGGGGGGAAGGGAAGCTCTGCAAGGAAGGCAGAGCCTTCAGCTCAGGTCATGATCTCAGGGTCCTGGGATCAAGCCTGGAATCAGGCTCTCTGCTTAGTGGGGAGCCTGCTTCCCCCTTTCTCTCTGTCTGCCTCTCTGCCTACTTGTGATCTCTCTCTCTGTCTCTCTCTGTCAAATAAATAAATAAAATCTTAAAATCTTTAAAATCTTAAAAAAAAAAAAAAGATACATGGTAGTTCTAAGACTTGTGTTGCCATCTTCCGAACTCTTTGATTCATGACATTTGATTAGGGATGGGGGGTGGGAGACAGGCAAGAGGTAGTGGAAGAGAGTTCTATCAACTTCCACATATAGAGAAACCTGACTGATTAAAGCTGGCCTGACCCACACATAGAGTCACCATGACTGTAACATGTATGCAACAGTTTGTATCAATATGCCAACATTCATCAAGTAAAAAATACAAAATGAGCTAAAACATGAGAATGTGTCCTTTCCCTTGGGAGGAGTAAGGCCTGACAATGTCCATTTTCCTAACAGGCTTATCTCCTGGTTGTGACACAAAAACTCTGAACACTGAAGAATAGTAATAATTGCAGATGGTGATTATTCCTAAATCTACCCCATCAGATACTTCACATCCAACTGGGCAGACAGCTAAGGAGGGACACATGAATGTAACTCAGGGCCATCCCGTAATACACACAGAAATCTGGCCCTGACATCAGACTCTGCAGCACTGAAATAAGTAGGACTAATAAACTTGAAAACCAAAAGATACTTCTAAATCAGGAACTTTATTTAATGCTAACCTATATGTACATGGTACTGACTCTAGACTTCCAGTCTCACATGGTCAGACAGATATCCATCCCAAAATACCAATTTTAATATCCTTTCTTAACAAAATAAACTTCCCAAAATGTTCCTATCTCATACGGAATATCTACAAAACTATCATGGTCTACCTTAAAATAATGTTGATTCTGAGATGTCACCCATGATCAATACGACATTTAAAACATCTTAATTAAAAAATGACCTGTAACAGCAAATTAATTTTTATTCCAGATCACTGCGTATGTGATCTTATTACCTAAAGATCCCTTATATTTATGAAAGTTATTTACTTACAAACTCTTCAATTGCTGTAACCATTAGGTATTATCAAAAATATGCTGTTATTTTCCAGTAATATTAACCATTCCTATTAAAAAAAAAAAAAAAGTCCAAACCACAAAAGGAGGAGTTGGTGTTTCAGATTTAGATTTTGTTTTTACAAGTAACTTCAAATTTAGTGACATATTTTTTGAAAAATATCCTTTTCTGAAAAATATTTGAAATATTTGAAAAAATATTCCTTTTTTGAAAAGGAAAAATATCTTTTTTGAAAAATATCCAATTTTGAAAAAAATAATTTTCCAATCTAAGCCCTTTGCAGAAAAATATTGAAATAGAAAACTGATCTACCATGTGAATTTTCTTCTTCCATGCATCAACATAAATGAAATATACCTTAAAAATCATACTTTAGCTAATTTTTAAATTGATATTCATTTTTAGGAATTTTTAAAACCATCTTTTTGAACTGTTGTTGCTCAAAACATGGAATTCCAGTATCCAATTATAGCTCCATATTTAGGGTAAGAAAGAAATAGTATATTTTTCCTAATTTTATAAAATATGTACATAAATTATGTAATCCTAGAGCATGAACAAAACTTTATAAAACTTTATCTTAAGCACTAGGTATTAGCTATCACATTCTAAACCTCTCTTGTGAAACCAATGGGTACATATTCTGATATGAAAAGTTCTGCTGATATGTTTCAACAAACCACCTTACTTTGATAAAAAATGCAATAACATTTCTCCATATAATAATATAAGACATGAAGGACGTACGATGGGCATAGATACTGCTTCTTTTTCCCCTTCCCTTTCTTTGAAGACTTCTCTTTAGAATAAGCTTCTTCAACCCACAAGGAAATTAAAATAAAAAAGGCAATCGCCAATAAAAACTTCATCTTGAAAGTTAAGTTTCAGGAGATCAATCTACAAGAAAGAACAAGAAAAGGTTTACATAACATGATAACAATATGACTCTAAGGAGTATGACCATTACTACCCAAAGGTCAAGTACATTTGTACATGAAATTCTCATTGCTCAAACCTATGTGGTTGGCCTTCATTATATATTTGTGAGTAAAGGTTAAATGGAATAATGGTTCTTAGAAAATACAACCCCAAGGAGGTATAAAAGATAAGTATGCAAAATTTCAGATTTTATAGTTAGAGAAAATCGTAAATTGACATTGAATTGCACAATATTCAATATATGCTTAGAAAACCACCTGCAAGGATGTTTAACACAGTGTTAAAATGGTTTCCTTCTTCTTGTACATTTGGATTTTGTATTTCCTTTTTCAATTTCTATATTTTTGAACTTTGCATGTATATTTTTTCAAAAATAATAAAACTATTCTAATCGCAAAGATTAGAGAATTGACAGAGATAAAAGAAAAATATTAGCATCAAAATTTCACACTTTAAATTCGTTGTTTTTATTTATACACATTAAATTTGCAAGTTACCTTTTACCCAAAAAGGGTGCATATTGATTTAAGGTATTTTGTTGGCTTTCCCACTTTCATGATATTAAGATTGATCGAAGATGATTTTTGACTCTACATTCTAGGTAACATAATATAAAAAAAAAAAAACTAGCAAGTATATTCAGACTCTTTAAAATAATCTTCTTAGACCTATTTCAATAACACTTTCTATGCTCAAATTATAATTATATTCTTGCCGGTCCGATGCATCAAGAAAAAAAAAAAAAAGAAGAAGAAGAAGAACAAGAAGAAGAACTTTAAGCGTCTAGTAACACTGGAATATTTATTGAAGTCCTTCATTTCCAAACCATAAATTTTTTCTCCATCATTGTTTTCTGCAGACTAAGAGATCTATCAGACTCCTCACTATTCTCTTAATTCCTATCTCACCCTTATAATTTTGCTTCTCCTGTGTCATATTTTTCACCTCCCTTTCTCCCAGGAATTCTTATTTTCTCCCATGTATCCTTTACAGTACCTATGGCAAGCCAGAGGGCTTCTTCCCAGGCCCCCTCTCCGAGGACAACAGAGGGGGCTTATCATGCCCAGAGCAACAACAGAAGGTTCTCCTCTGTCAACTTCCCACTGGACGTTCCCTTAGCCCATCCTACGGTGGCATCGGCTTCCACACACCTCTGCCCACAGCAGCAGGTACTTCTCCCACCTCTACATTCTTCCTCAGGAAAACAGGAGGGCCGTCCCAATGGTTTGAAGGGTCCAGAGAAATCCAACCCTATGCTCCCTGTCTTCACCTCCAACCTTTCAAAGGGGACAGCTGCAATGACTGAAGGAGCTTCACAAAACAACGCAAGGAGCCCTCCCCGCAAATCCTGCGTTCTCCCAGTTTCCCCCCGGCTCTCAGCATCCTTCCATCCGGAGCGTATCCGCGGACGCCACCGGATCGGCGCATCCCTGACTCGGCTGCCGTGCGCCCCGCGCCCCTTTACCCACGCAGAGCAGCACTCGCCTCCTCCCCCTGCACGCCGCAGTGCTCCCCGCGCCTCCACCACCCCAGGCTTGACCCGGTCCTTCCGCAGAGCGTTTATTCTCGTCCCCAGACCACCGCCGCCTCCTACTGCGGATCCTCTCCTGCCCTCCTCCCCCACCCCAGCCAAGAGCCCCCGACACCTACCCGAGGCGCCCCCGCCCGCAACCGCCAGGCGAGGACGCGGCGGCTCGGGGCCCAGACGGCGGTGGCTTCTGGGGGTGCGGCGGGCGCAGAGCGGGGGCAGCTGCGTCCCCGCCGCCCGCGCCACCGCCGAGCTCGGCTGACGCGCCTGCTCGGGCCGCGGAGCCTGCGCCGTGGCGCCCAGCCGCCGGGCGTCCGCAGCCGCGCTCCGAGCCGCTGCGGGTCCGCGGGCCACGCTGCCAGGAGCCAGGGACAGAGGGCTGGCGGGACGGCGGACTGGCGTGACGGCGGGCCGGCGGGCCGGAGGAGGGAAAAGGTGTTCCGACCGCGCGTGGAAGGACGTCACAGCACCTTCCCCTCCGGGCACTGGAGGGGTTTCTGTGAAATGTAGTCCCCCTGCAAGGGACTAGAAAAGACGGGCGCGGGGAATGGGGGTTGAGGACCGTTTTGATACAGAAGGGGGGGGTGCTTTTCAAGGGGCTGGAATTCGTTTAGGGTCAACTTTGAATCACTAGTAACAGAAACAGGAGAATAACAGATGACCTTCTTGGACCAGGGCGGACAACACTCAGTTTCTGTAATTTAATCATCAGACTCCTGACATCTAACGTAATCTCTGAGTCTTACCAACAATTTCTAAAAGTCTGACCTTTCTAAGCAAACGTAAACTAGTCAAAATCACTGAAATCATGTAATCCTGCACTTGACAGTTTCAAAACCCTTGCCCTGCATTGTCTCCCTTGGCCCTCACAAGGTTCATTCCTGGGCAAGTTTTATGTCGTCATTCCCGTTTTGCAGATGAAGAAAGTGAAGTTCAAATACATTAAGGGATTATTTAGTGTTACATATTTTGAATGGAATTTACCAGAGACTCAGTCTGATGTTTACAGTTTTGAGTCAGGTATGACCTTTGCCTTCTGGTAGCCAAGTGTTGGTTGTGGTCGTTTTCTAAGATGAAGGCTTTCATTTGACAAAGCACCTGTGGGTGGCAAACCTTTCCCATTACCTCTGGATGCTAGGGCTAATTGACTTTTTTTTTTTATTAAGAAAGCATTGTCTCAAGGGCACTTGAGTGGCTCAATCAGTTAACTGTGGGACTCTTGATTTTGGCTCAGGTCATGATCTCATGGTGGTGGGATGGAGTCCTGTGTTGGACTTTGGGCTCAGCAGGGAGTCTGCTTGAAATTCTCTCTCCTCGCTCTTCCCCTCTGCTACTCCCCCTCTGTGGGTGCTCTCTGTCTCTCAAATAAATAAACCTTAAAAAAAAAAATCGTTGTTTCAGGTGAGCATCACTTTGCATCATATATTTGGACCTACACATGTATTCACTAATAAATACTTCAACCCATATCTATGCCAGGAAGGAAATATTTCCTATGTATAACCATGTTCTATAAGCTCACAAGGTGCTCTGCTGCCTAAGGTTAGCATTTGATCATTATTTTATTTAAAGAGCTATCCTGGGCCCCTGGGTGGCTCAGTGGGTTAAAACCTCTGTCTTTGGCTCAGGTCATGATCCTAGGATCCTGGGATCGAGTCCGGCATCAGGCTCTCTGCTCAGCAGGGAGCCCGCTTCTCCGTCTGTCAAATAAATAAATGAAATCTTTAAAAAAAAAATAAAATAAAGAGCTATCCTATTGGAGTCTTCAAATTGGATCAGGATAGGATCTTGGATTTTTCCAGTGTATAAAGGAGAATTTCATTGGTCATATAAGTTTAATAATATATAAGTTTTGGCGAACAAGTCATGTAAGAAAATGAACGGGAACAGAATTTGCTACCCCAAGATATATGTCTTTGGAATAAGCATTATTTTGAGCTGATTATTTTTACAAAACAGCAGACATAAGAGAAGCTCTGAAAACTGGGAAAAAAGTTACCCTTTTGTAAAAAAAAATAATAATAAAATTCACATTTATAAGGGAAGTCTCCATTTGCAAAGGTGTTTCTCTTTCTCTGTTTCTGTCTCTGTCTCACTCTCTGTCTTTCTCCCTTTCTCTCTTTCTCTATACCAGGGAGAGGAGGAGGGTGACTAAATCTCTAGAAACTCTTGTTGATGGAGAAGTTACTGACTTAAATCTGTATAACAACATACCCTTAGTTACTGTGCTATTCCTGGTAACCTCCACAACTGGCCTTCCTGACAACCTCTTGCCCCCCAATATCTTCTTTTGTCTTTAGCAGTAAATGGTATTTAAGACCATGGCTTGGGCCATTTTAGAGAGTTACTCAGTTTTCCTGGATGCCTCCCAAGTATATAAGAAGTATACATGTTATTAAACTTTTGTTTGTTTTTCTCCTGTTAATCTTTTATTAGGGGAGAGGACAGGGGGAGGTGGTTCTTAGCCAAGAACCTAGAAGGGTAAAGGGAAATTTTTTTTCATCCCCTACAGAAGGACAAAAGAAAAGTTTCATGCAACCAAGGGAGTTCAGAGGTCAAAGAAAACCATAAACTTTGTTTTCTCATAATCAAGGTATCACTAAAAGTTTGGAATAATAGGATATTCAGATTCCTGTAATGAAATATACCCACCTTCTGCTTACAAAAATCTTAGGAACACATTTAGAAGAGCTTATGTGTGCAAATACCTAAAATTGACTGGTTTACCTCCCCTAGTATTATTTTGTAATTATGCCATTTATGGATGTATTATTGGAGAATTAGTTATCTATAAGAAAAGCATGTCCAACTGTTTAGATATGTTTGGGTTCATTTTCTTTTGCCCAAAGTTTAGAAAGAACCGTTGGTGACCTAGAAAGACCTCTTCCAGGCTTGTGAAGCCATGAAGTTCAGAATTTTTAATATTTTCTATGAAGATGATCAAGTCACCTGTATTTATATAGCTTTTGTTTTGTATTATGTTGTCAAAGGGAAACCTTCCCAATAATGTCATGAAATAATCTGATTTTCCCCAATCTTATCAAGAGTTGGCCAACTTTCTCTATTTTTCTTTAAATCTTCCTTCACTGTTTTAGTAATTTCATCCAGGTATGTAGCTTTCAGTATCATTGTTGATGACTCCCAAATTTATTTCTCCAAACTAGACTTCTTTCCAGAACTCTAGACTCAAATATCCAATTGCCTTCTCAATGTCTCAGCTTGCACATTTAATAAACACTTTGTACTCAACACGTCCAAAATGGAGCTAATGTTCTTCTCCCCCAAATCTGCTCCAATTCAGTCTTCTTCTTAATTGATGACGACCACTTCCTTCCAGTTGCTTAGGCCAAAATTCTTAAAAGTTGTTCTTGATTCCTCTCTTAGTCTCCCTCCTCACATCCAAACTATGAGGAAACTGTTTCTCACTACTTTTACTATAACAAACATGGACTGAGTCACCTTCATCTCTAGGTTGGATTATTGTAATAGCTTCCTGTTTGCTCTCCTTTCCTCTGCCATTGGTCTCCCCTATCCTCTAATATTCTCAGCACAGCAACCAGAAACGTTTAGAACAAGTCATATGTCAGATGATGTCATTCCTCAACCCAGAGCCCAGCAATGGCTCCTCATTTTATTTGGATTCTAAACCAAAGTGTTCACAGTAGTTCACAAGGTTCCTAATGTCATGTACCCTCTCCAAATACTGTCTTCTCTCCCTCTTCCCCTTGATCCCTTGGTTCCATCCATACTGATCTTGCTGCTTCTCCAACTTGCCAATGCCACACGGAGCCCGCCTTAGGCTGTAGGCTACCGCTGTTCTCTTTGCTTAAAATGCTTTTCCTCCAAATTCTGTTACACTGATAATAAATAAATAAATAAATAAATAAATAAAAATGCTCTTCCTCCAGACAATCATGTCTAGTTCCCTAATTTCTTCAGTTGTTTCTAAGATGTAACCCTCTCAAGGACATTTATCTAATATTTTTTTAAAGTGAAAACTGTCCCATCTCCAAGGATTTCTGATCCCATTTTTCCTGCTTTTCTTTTTCTTTTTCATAGTACTTATTGTCTTTTAATATATTACATGACTTATTAATGTATGTGTTCCTTCTCTTTCCACACTAAAATGTAAGCTCAATGAAGGGAGAGTTTTGTGTCTGTTTTTGTCAATTGATACTGCCCAAGCACCTAAAACAAGGTTGAGTAAATGAGTAAATCTTGGCCTACTTGCTTAATCTCTTTAAATGTTGTGTTTTCTTATCAGTAAAATGAAAAGAACAGTACATAAGTTTCAGATTGTTCTAGGAACTAAACAGAATTTTATTTGCTTAACGGAATTATACTTTTTTTTTATTAATAAGATCCTGTTTTACATTTCTTTCTGCTTGTTTGTTCCTTTACTTACATCTACCTGGAATCATTTTAGGAAACCTAGCTCAACATATCCAATAAGAACCCTATTTCTTATGTACCCAGCTTTATGTGGCTTATAATATCTATTTTACTTGAAAATCAAATGTAAATTCTGTCCTAAATATCTTGTGTTAGACTGAGTAGCCAAACATTAGAAGAAAAGACAAGTTTCTTGCCATATTATTTGTTTATATGACATAAGCACTTAACACTCTTGCTATGGCCTTAAGTAGCTTTAAAACATTAGTCTGGAATACATACATTTATTCCCTTTTTATTTTTTCTCTATGCAGTTCATGCTGATTTATTAACATTAGTCCAAATTGTAAGTCATAATGAGATTTTTAATCATAACTTCAGTCCAAATTCTATTATTACCACCACAGATTTTTAAGAAAAGCATGTCCATCTCCTTTATTTTTCCCCATTTTATTGAGATACAATTGACCTACAATATTGTATAGGTTTCAGGTGTATAACATAATAATTTGATATCTGTATATATTGCAAAATGATTATTACTATATCCATCACCATGCATACTTCACACATTGTTTTCTTTGTGAGGAGAACTTTTAACTTTCAAATATACAATATACTATGTTAACTATAGACATCGTGTTGTGCTTTCCATCCCCAGAACTTACTTAACTTAAAACTGAAAGTTTGTACCCTTTGACGCCTTTATCCAGTTCTTCCACTATGTCCAGCTTTCTTATTAGTTTTTAAATCAATTTATTTTAAGTAGGCTCCACACCCAATGTGGGGCTTGAACTCACAACTCTGAGGTCAAGAGTAGCAGGCTCTCCCCACTGAGCTAGCCAGGCACCCCCATGTCCAGCTACTTTAGATGTGTTTTTCCCCAATTCATCATCTTTAAAAATGATTCAAAAATAGATAATGGGACTAAAATATAAAGGGAAGATTACAACAGAGAATAATTAGATAATGTGTCAGTTATTCAGAATCTCTTAAGTACTATTTACTATTTCAAAAAGAGAACAAAATTTGTATTAGGAAATTTCAATGAGCAGTCAATTTTAACATACTGGAATAACAAAAACAATACTTGATAGCCCAAGATCACTTCCATGTTTTTTCAAATAGTGTATTATCCTTAAAATGTTCTCCAATCTCCTAATTATTTTAAAACTAACTTTTAAATGATAGCCACTTTTTATTGATTAATTGCAAGAAATGTCATTGAATTATGCTTTAAAAACTTCAAGATATCTTGGCAAGTTATTCTCATACTTGTATTTTTGATGAGAAACCAAAGGCTTCAAAGATAAATCCACTCATATAGTATAATAGAGTTGGAAGGTGAAGAGATGGGATTGTTCCATCTTTAACGTCCTATAAAACATTAAGACTCTGATTCTGAGGGGCACCTGGGTGGCTCAGTCTTTAAGCTTCTGTCTTTGGCTCAGGTCATGATCCCAGGGTTCTCCTATCCAGCCCCGCATCGGGCTCCCTGCTCTGCAGGAAGCCTCCTTCTCCCTTTCCCACTCCCCCTGCTTGTGTTCCCTCTCTCTCTGACTCTCTCTGTCAAATAAATAAATAAAATCTTTAAAACAAAAACAAAAACAAACCAAAAAAACAAGCAAACTAAAAGACTCTGATTCTGGTTACATAGAGGTGATTTAAAGCAGCTTGGTTTTTAGACATAGACATGGCTTATACAGAACTCTGACTATAGACTAGGAAGCTGGAGTCAAAGAGACTGTTGTAGTATAGATTCAGGCTCTTACTTCCAAGTCCAGGTTAGGCCTAAATATGAACTAATGTGAGAATCACTTTTCCCTTATTTTTTTTTTTGTTTGTTTGACATTGATTGAGGTGTGCTATTTCTCAGATATACACAAAGCACGTTACCGTCATTATTTCCTCAACAACTTTATGTGGGCAGTACTATTTTTATTACAATTTATAGATGGAGATTCAGGGGCATCATACAGCTCTTACAGATTTTGCTAAAAACTTTGCTAATAAATGATTGCAAGAACTATACAATTAAGTATGTCTAATTCCGGAAACTGGCCCTTAAAATATTTGTGTGGGTGTGTGACTGCAAATTATATATTCAATCATATCCCATGACACCTAGAATAACATTTATATGCAACCAAAACACCACATTAATTGTAATGTAATTTTGAGAAGATAAAATAAGAACTATGAGTAAGATCTTCCTGTTTATGAATTTGAGCATTGTACTGTTTCATCTAATTGAGGAACAGTTCTGAACAATTAAAGGTCCCCTGTACCATCTATCAATCCATCATCAGCCCTTACTCGCATGGAGAAAAACAATCTGCGGATGGATGTGCAGGGACTAAAAATAGATCAAGATTTTAATGTTCTGTCAGAATATTTACTGCAAAAATGCCTACATGATATGATATAGTTTTTAGATAAGTCAGATATATGATCCCTGTTCTTAGGGGGAAAAAAGGCAAAAAATTACTGACCTCTATGGAAATAACATGATACTGTTACTGTGCTTTAAGAGTGTGCTTTAGGAAAAAACAAATAAGCCTATTATTTAGTGTCATCAAGGTTAGTCCAATAACAATTATATCAAAATTATTGATTTTAGCCAAAGCTCTTTGCATCCA
The DNA here is from genome assembly GCF_002288905.1 of Enhydra lutris kenyoni. NCBI lineage: Eukaryota > Metazoa > Chordata > Mammalia > Carnivora > Mustelidae > Enhydra > Enhydra lutris. Next base: position 48,776,907 of record NW_019154087.1, on the reverse strand, counting down.
GGTAGATATTACAGAACAACTGTCATCCAAAGTTATTTTATAGTTAGTACGTGATAGGTTGGCTCATTCAGGACTACTCAAAGTCATACCTTCTTCTGGAGCAATAGTAACAATTATTACGGCAGAAGAATGTGACTACTAAGAGACCCACAGATCTTCCAGTCAGATGGGATCTCTTTCAAAAGTACTTGAGTTTTAACCAAGTCTGAGAAAATTTAGAGTTGCCTCTTTTGACAAGCTTTGAATCTGCCTATCAGAATTGCTGCAGATCTGAGAGGTCACGCTTTCCTCCAGCAGCCAGGAATTCAACTCTTAAATGTTTATGACAACTTACCCTCTTCTCCAGTATCCAAAGCAAATATGTCACATCAGTTTAAAAAGCAATCCAAGAATCTCTTTTTTTCAAAACCTGAAACAATGTCAGGTTTGACATTATTGTCTCTCTTTTTTTAAAGACATAGTTGAATAATTAATATTGAAGTACTGTGCATGATCAATATTAAAAATTTATTCCTCTAGGTTTTCTAATATCAAGCTACAGCAACTGAAAGTTCAAAGCATGCAAATCATAGATTCTAAATCTATGCCTTTGTGGCAAATGTTTCATATTTACCACACCAGTAAACCCCATTTATAATTTATGTATATGGAATAAGAGATGATGAATAAGAACATTCTATTTTAGCAGGTTTCTTTTAAGAATAAGCAAGTAAATGCATAATGATCCTATGAATACTAAAGGTAATTTATATAAAGAAAACCATGGTATTTATCAAATTATTATGGTTTTTTTAAAGTAAAATATTAAAATCAGGCTCACCAAGGATATTAAGTTCACGTCATTATTCACTACTTAAGTTTGCTGTGGATTGTAAGGTTTATGTCTCTCTAACCCAAGTTTTAAAACTTATTTTATCAATAGAATTTATATATAGCACTGGTGTAGGAGAAAAACATTTGTTTTAAGGCAGCAGCGTCAACAGAAGGGGTGAGGGGTGACAGATAAAGACTCGGTTCTGAGACTGGCTTGATTGGGAGAGAGAAGCCAAAAGGATAGTCAATAAAGCATTGGGTTGACTTAGGGGAAATGGGATCAGAATAAAATGGATATGGGGCACCTGGGTGCCTCAGTGGGTTAAAGCCTCTACCTTGGGTTCAGGTCATGATCCCAGAGCCCTGGAATCGAGCCCCACATCGGGCTCTCTGCTCCTCAGGGAGCCTGCTTCCCTTCCTCTTTCTCTGCCTACTTGTGATCTCTGTCTGTCAAATAAATAATAAAATATTAAAAAAATAATAATAACAAAATGGATAAAATTTCTCAATTGGCATTTCCTAAAGTATATTCTGTGCAACATTAGGCTTCAGTATGCTTCATGAGAAAATAGAAATAGTCAATGAATAAACAAACTTGGAAATTTTTGTCTATTGTACCTACTCAGATTTATATTCTTTTAACATATTCCATGTTTTGCTATGTCATAAAGAAACATATTAAGGTCATTTAACCCAATATCTCTATAACATGTTTGTCCAAGGTTTTTTTTCTTTTTTTTTTTTAATGTCACAAGTTTAAATTTCTATAGACCTAGCGTTCCAAGAAATAGTATTCAGAAAAGGCTGCTCCATAAAAAACAAAAACAAATAATACATAACAAGCAGTATAAGAATAGGCTCCTGATAGAGAAGAGGGATGTTGAAAATAATGTTTTTTGTGTTTATATAGGAATAGAATATTAGCTAAAATAAGAGACTAGTGGCACAGTGCCTGTCTAAAAGGATTTTTAGAGTAATCATGGCCTCAGGTGAAGGACTAGATGAAATGAAGTCCATGAAAGTAAACAGAAATGATGAAATCTTGTAGATATTCTGGAGAGACAATGGAGAACTCTTAATTCAGAAAGTTTATGCAATAGTTTATACAAATAGTTCTAGAAAGTATAAAACATAGTAATTTCCTTAATGGGCTATCCCTCTGTGAGAGCCATAGCAAACATAGATTTGAAAAACTACAAGCAATATGAGAGAGTTCAACATCTAGCATTAAATCTTGAGGGTGCTAATAGTAAATGAAGTGGATAGTCAATAATAATTAGCAAAAAATCTTCAGTCAGGTGTAGGGTCTTTGCCAAGAGCAAGAATAGAGGGCAGCATTGCTAGCAAAGAGAAAAATGAGAACTTAGTAACAGATAGAAGGGAAGAAAAATTCCACAATGATTCCAAGACTTTAGCCTTAGAAAAGGAAAGTTAAGAGTTTTCACTAAAAATGAACAAGATGGGGTGCAGGTCCACAATGGTCACACCAAAGAATATCATGTCCATCAATCAATAGTAAAATGAGTCAAACACAATACTACCCCCTCTTTTAAATGCACCACTTCCTAAGAGTGTAACTTAAGAGTATTATCATTACAATAAAAAAAAAAAAACCTCATGTACCAGGCATTCATGGCCTCCTGAGAGTGAGTTATTAACTGGCTCAAGGCTATGAGGGAAGGATTGCTGTTTTTCATGAAAATGATGCCTGCGTTTGGTTTTATAAAATCAATATGCGGGACTGACCAAAGGGAAAAGGGAATTCAAAACAAGTAGAAAAACATGTGTGGGACATAGATGTAGATTACATGATATATCCATATTTCTATAGTTTTATTTTGCTGGGATATGAAGAGTTAATGACATGAGTAAAAGAGAGAGGGACAGAAAACAAAGCTAGAGAAATTAGGATGGGCCAGATTATGGAAGGCCAAATATACAACAATATTCATTTCCTAGGCTATATTTACATTTATTTTTATTATTTTTTAAAGATTTTATTTATTTATTTGACAGAGATCACAAGTAGGCAGAGAGGCAGGCAGAGAGAAAGGAGGAAGCAGGCTCCCTGCTGAGCGGAGAGCCTAATGTGGGACTTGATCCCGGCACCCTGGGATCATGACCTGAGCCTAAGGCAGAGGCTTTAACCCACTGAGCCATCCAGGCGCCCCTATTTTTATTATTTAAATTCAATTAGCCAACATGTAGTACATCATTAGTTTCAGATGTAGTACTCAATAATTTATCAGTTGCATGTAACACCCAGTGCTCATCACATCATGTGCCCTCCTTAATTAGAAGCAAAGTGTCATAAGAAAAGGGAATTACAGGATCAGATTTGTCTTGTAAAATGATTACTTGAAGCCATTTAGAGAGAATGATAAGAGACAAAACAAGGAACAAGAAGACCACTGAGGAGGTTGTAAAAGTATACAAGATAATATGGGTCCAAACATAAGGAAAATCTTGGAAAATAAAAGAAGCCAGAAATTATAAGAGATACCTATGAAGCAAAATTCCCAGGATAGGTGATGATTAGATGTTGAGGAATGCATAATGGAACATGACAGTTTGAAGATGACAGAACCAAGCATGTGGTTGACCAAAAACATAAGAATAATGGTGTAGTTATTTTTTGTATTTTGTTTGTTTTATTTCAGTTCAGTGGCCGAAACAGGAATATAAATTATGGTTAGGCAGTTTCAATGAATAACGTTTTAATTAATATCCTGAGCTACACTGCTTCTTTCTTCTTCTGCTGTATCCCTTTGATAAAATTCCAATCCTGGGTAAACCCAACAACCTGCATTCTCCAAAACTGAGTGAACAGATTAATTACTTAACAATAGCTTAAATGACATTTATACTAGATTGGCCCTTTAAAAGCACAACAATATTAATATGTTTGCTCTAGTTTTCCATAGTTATTTCATACATTCTCCATTCTCCTCAAACCTCCATGCATCCCACTTCCTCCCTATTCTCAACTCATGAGAAATTGGAAGCCATGAGAATGGATATTCCTCAAGGTTTATTCAACAAACCTGCTCATGATAAGAACTTTTCTTTTCCCTTCCATTCAGTTAGATAAAACATTTCTTCTACTATGCTTCTTGTCCTCTCGAAGATCAATTCCCTTACCTGTTCTTTGAATTTTATCACCTGTGTGATATGCAGGAAGTATAACACATCCATTCTCTTCTCTCTTTACTTTCACCTTCCCTTTCTCTACTAACTCGATCGTTAAACATACCAAAGCCTTCAGATATTTAAAAACAGAAACCTTCTTCAGAAAGGCTAAGTAATCCACAATAAACTTTAATATCAAATAAAAATAAAGCAGTGGGTAAAAAGCATTCTGACTCTGAAGCTCTGCATCTACAGTTTTGCTTTCTTCTTTGGTTAGAACTTTCTTTCTCTCCCTTTCCATGATCAACTTTACTATGTAGAGGAAGAACATTAGAATCCCTACTGACTGGAAAGTATTTGACCCAAGTTCAAAATCATATTACTTTTCTAGGACCATCATAACAAAATATCAACAGAAATTAATTTTCTAAGAGTTCTGGGGGCTGGAAGTCCAAGATCAAGGTGCCAGCAGAGTTGGTTTCCTTTAAAGTCTCTTTTTTTAGCCCACTTGCTGCCTCTTCATATGGTCATATGGTCATCCCAATGTATGCACACATGTCCCTGTTGTCCCTTCTCCTCCTCCTCCTCTTCCCCCTCCCACTCCCTCCTCCTCCTCCTCCTCCTTCTTCTTCTTCTTCTTCTTAGATTTTGATTTTTAAGTAATCTCTATACCGAACATGGGGCTCAAACCCACAGCCCAGAGATCACATGCTTTACCAACTGATCTGCTGGGCACCCCCACCCCCACTCCTGCTCTTTTTCCCTCCTCCCTCTTCCTCTAAGAACACTAGTCTTATTGGATTACGGCTTCTTCCTAACCATCTCCTTTTAATTTAATCACCTCTTTAAAGATCTTATCTCCCAATATTGTTACATTCTCAGGTATGAGGGGTTGGGACTTCAATGTAGACATTTGGGAAGGAGCATAATTTAGCCCATGACACTATGCACAGATATAAAACAGGAGCACAGTGAAGACTCTCACAACTTTATTGACTACTTAGATATTGTTATTAATTATTTATTATTATTAGTTATATTAATAATAATTATCATTAAATATAATTATCATTATTGGTTATTAATTATTAATATATTAATGTATTTTCTTATTGTTAAGGTAGAGGGAAAAGTTTCAGACCTACCGTTTTGGACTTTGGGCGTAATACCTAGAGACAGATGTGTGATAGGACTTTGAAAAAGGAGCTGAAATAGAAAAGAGAATATATGTGAGAGAGATTTCAAAAGAAGGATCCATGTTATTTATAATGAGATTCCATGTGAAGAGTAGTGAAAAACACTCAGGTAGAGCACATGGTTTTTGAACTTGGACAAGTAGGTAGTTCATGGGATATTTTAGAAGTATGGAACAGAAGAAGAAATCCAATTGTGGAAAGAAAGATGAAATGTTCTATTTCATATGCACTGAGATTGAGGCACCAAATAGTGATGTCTGGCAGGCTGTAAGAAATGGAAAACCTATGCTTAGGAGAAAGCCAAGGATGGACAATGTAATATAAGGCACAATACCAACTGATACACTGAGGGAAAATGGAGAGGAAGGAGACCGGCTATATTGATAGAGAGTCTTCCACTTAAAGGAAAGATGGAAAAAATTATTAAAATAGATAAGGAAATAAAATTAACGTAAGTACAGAGAGAGATTTTGAAAAAGAAAACAATGATTAACATAGTGAAAGGTTGTAGTCTGTCATCTTCAATAACTGAAATGACGTTAATTGGAAAAAGATGTGGGAATGAGATAAAAAACCCAAAACAAGCATAAATCATTTACCCTACACCAGAAGCTTTATGTACAGTATTTCTAACTCTGGGGGTAGATATCTTTTCTCATTTTTTTCTATGTACTAGAGCCAGAACTGAAATCTAGATTTTTTCATTTTCATATTCTGCTTTGTATAAATGAGTTATAATAAATTATCTATATAGAACTTTAAAGACAATATATGGAAAGCCAAAACACAGTACTGAAGGGAAAATAGAATTGGTAAAAACAGATAAGTGGATAGAGATATAGTCTCCAAAAATATTAACAGAGTGCAAAGTCTGAAATTTTTCAACATCATATTTATGTCATTAAGTGCCAATAGGAAGAGAATTCCATAAGCTTTTATGGACTTTGTCATTAGTCAAAATTGATATTCAAAGTAAAAACTTTTTATTCCAAGACAAAATAGTTAATGCACTTTTGATTTTTATTTCTTATTCTTGTGTTCAATTTCTTTTATTTATTAATTCCATTTACTTCAACTCAGTTTCCTACACTTTCTTTGTAAATTAATCAAACCTAGGAGTGACCTGATCATTAAAAGTTTATAAAGATAGAAATGCTGGAGGGCTAGAATGACATCACTAGACAGTATTTTTTTTTTTTTAAGATTTTTATTTGAGAGAGGGAGTGTGAGAGAGAGAAAGCATGAGCAAGGGGGAGGGGTAAAAGGAAAGGGAAAAGCAGACTCCCTGCTGAGTAGGGAGCCTGACTCAGGCTCAAACCCGGGACCCTGAAATCATGACCTCAGCCTAAAGCAGATACTTAACTGACTGACTCACCCAGGCACTCTAAACAGTACTTTCTAAGTAAGAAAATTACTAATAATCGCTGAAGGAATATTATATAGCTCATTTTAATTCATTTTTATTTGAATAAAAACATGTTTGGGATATTTACCATATGCCAAACTTCTATAGGCAACTTAAGTATAAAAACTGGTAAGAAACGATAGATACCTGTAAGTGATCGAAAGTGAGGAAACAGACATTTGTCAAACAGTGTGGTTAAGAGTTGTCACACAGGTAAATGCAGAGCATACTGGCAACACATAGCTCATATGGGAGGAATCTTGAAGGTTTCCCGAAAGAGGTGATTGCAATGAACCTTGTAAAATAATTAGAAGTTTGCTGGATGAAAGACCTTCTGGTGCAGAGATTTTTTTCTAAACATACAGAGCAGGATGTATATGGAAATTTGAACTGAGTGTGAGCCCAACAGGTACTCAGAACTACAGGATGGCTGAAACAGATAGGAAAGTGGAAGGAGATAAAAACTAGAGAGGTAAGTCAGATCAGGAAATGAAGAGCATTGAGCACCATGCTAACGAGGTAAAATCTTAAGCAGGAGATGAAATATGAGCAGATTTACATTGAAGAAGTATGATTCAAAAAAAGAATATGTTGATTTTGAATTGTTTCCAAATATTAAAGGGTTTCAATAAAATAGTTTAAGCAAACGATGTGGTGAATTTGCACTGAAAGAAAACCGCTTTCGATGTAACATTGTGATTTCAAAATAGCATATCATTGTTGTTTCAATTTTGTGACCTATTAATTCCTTTTTGGAATTTTTGTTAAATAGCTGTAAAGCTGATTTACGGGGTTATTTATGGAATTTTTTAAGAATGTAAATGTCTCCACTAGTGAATTATGTACAAAACTTCGGTGTCAATCAGTCAACCTGTATTCTTCATTGATAACTGGCTCTATCCCAATGCCATTTACAAAACAAATTCGTATCTTAAAATTGAAAATAAAAATTTTATTGGCAAGAACGGCCGCTCTAACAGAGATCAGTGTTATTCAAAGAACGTCCACCTTGACTGCTTTGCCAGTAACTTGTGGAATCTCTGAGCCACTAAAAACTGAGGCCAAAACAAAAGGCAGATGCACAAAAGGAAGGTTACATATTTGCATGCAATAGACAGACTTTTACAGGGAATATGTAAAGAAGAGGAAGAGAGTCATTCATTCTGAGACTTGGGATTTGGAGCATCCCTAGGAAATCTTTTCCATTAGATTTGAGGCCAAGATTTCATCTGCCTAATTTTTTAAGAAATCTATAAAAAAAAAGTTTAGAATTCTTAGTTATTTAACATAAATCTCTGTCCATGGATCATGGAAAATTCCCAGATGAATCACAAAACTGACTTTACTAAGGATAAAATATTTATCAAATTTTGTCTAATATAGAACAAAATGAGACATATTTAAGAAAACAAATATAAAAGAGGTAATTATGATAATTGAGACCTGTGTCTGTGCCTCTTAGAAAATTTTGGGGATTTTGTTGTTGTTCTTGTTTGTGTTTTAGTGTGTTATCAGAAGAAATATAGGAATACATAAAATAATTCTTCATATATTGCCATCCTATTTTAGTTAGTGTAATTCCTAGGGAAACTATGAACAATTGACTGAGTTAATTCCTTCCTTTTGAAAACCAAGACAGAAGGTATCTCAAACAGATGCCAAATCAGGTTCAGTGTTACTGATGAAATAGCTAAAAGCAATAGAGATTTTATTAGGTTAGTGAAAGAATATATTTTAAAATTTACAATAGATGGCATTTAGTGCAGTTTCACTGATCCCATTATGAACACTTAAATGTTGCTTTTAACAAATTTGTAGCTCCAAATGGAATTGATCTGGAAGAAGATGAGAAAAGCAGAGAAGGAAGAAGTATGCCAAAATTTAAGAAGGTCAAAAGAAACTGGAATGTTAACATGTGAATAAAGCTTGGTAAATTTAATATTTTTCCATTGTTTTTGAAGTGATGTACTTTATTATCTCCACATTGACAAGTAGACATAAATACATTTCAAGAAATAGACTTCTTCATTTTCACTATTTATCAGGGTAGTATTTTGAGGATAAGTAGGGCATGACTGATGTAAGGGTTTTAACTTGGCTAGATACATATAAAAATTGAAGCATTTTTCTAACTACATAGATACAGATATATTTCTTTACTCTGGTTAGTTCACATGTAAGGCTCTCTTTTCCTTACAAAGAACAAAATATAAAAACTCTTCAGTCTTTCTCAGCCATACATTGTTGTATTTAAACAGACTCCAATATGAAAGGTACTTTATCTAATATTATTATTCAAGAAGATGGAAAGAGTTAATAATGACTAATGAGATCATATAAATAAGGCTTCTTAGGGTACTAATAAATAATTTCTTTTAAAAATTACCTCTTTGGTAATAGTGTGTGAGTGTGTGTGTGTATTGAGAAATTGTGTTGGGGGATTGGGCCAAGGGATATACCTTAAGGAGAAGCATAGGGATCAATCTCTCTCTCTCTCTTTTTTTTTTTAACTTAAATTCAATTTAGTTAACATATAGTGTATTATTAGTTTCAGGGATAGAATTTAGTGATTCATCAGTTGCATACAACACCCAGTGCTCATTATATCAAGTGCCCTCTTTAATGTCCATCACCCAGTTACACCCTCTCCCCATCCACCTCACATGGGGATCAGTATTTTTTTTAAAGACTTTATTTATTTGAGGAGGGAGCATGAGAGAGAGAGAGAGCAAGTACAGGTGGAGTGGGGAGGGCATAGGGAGAAGCAGGCTCCCCACTGAGCAGGGACCCCACGCAGAACTCTACCCAGGATCTAAGGATCATGACTTGAACTGAAGGCAGAGGCATAACCGACTGAGCCACCCAGGTGCCCCAACATGGGAATCAATCTCAAAACAGTTTTCTTTTATAAGGAGACTCTGTAAGGAGCAATTTCTATCATGCAAGACCATGTAGTCTGAAAGGAGAACCTGCATGAGGAAATTAGAGTGACACCATCCCATGCCCTGGCTTTCACAGAGGAACTGTTCTTCTCTGCATGGTGATCACTGCACAGGGAAAAGTGTAATGCACTTGCCTATTGTATCCCACTAAAAGAAAGGACTGTGCCAGGGAAATGGGAAGCCAGGAGAAAAATGCATCTTACTTCTCACTCCATAAGAGCTTAGCAACCTAGACGCTTCCAAACAGAGCTCTCAACCTGGGTAGGACAGCTTGCCAGTCCCTGGATTCTTAGCCAACTTGTGACTGAATTCATTTTTAAATTCTTAGCACCTGGCTAAGACATTTCCCAGAAAAGCATAAGGAAATAAAAATGAATCCTTAAGATAATATAAGAAAACATTTCAAAGAAATTAGAAGAGAAGAAAAAAGAGGCTTTACAATGTTAAAAACAATAACATGATTTTTTGTATAAAAAAGGTTAATAAAGGAAATTTAAAAATAGACTGCTAAAAACAAATCATCAATTTGGAAAATCAAATGTCAGAATCCTCACAGCACAAAACAATGACAGTACAAGAGTAATGGGTTGAATTACCTTATTAATAGATAAATGTCAGGTTAGATTAAGGAATGAATCCAACTATGTGCTTTTTATGAGGCACAAAATAAAATTACATAGAAAGGCTAACATTAATGACATGACTAAGAATGTCCTAAACAAATGATACTTTTAAAAATCAGATAGAGTAAGATATAAAGCTAAAAGCATTAAATGAAGCCCCAAACAAGCATATTTATAATGATAAAGACTAGATTAAGGGTTTCCAATTTCAGATGTAAAGAACTTGGAAGTTGCCAATCCTATCCTTACAAGAGGAAACTGGATACACTGGAAATCAATGATTTTTCTTAGGCCTTTCAGAGAACTAAGTTTGTACTGCTAACCTCCACCCTGCAGTTTGGAGAGACAGGAAAATCCAGATTCTCACAGGAAATCTGCTCCCGTGGAACAGAAACTCCTGGAGACATATGCTGGTAGAAAGCTTTAATGGTAATTTTGAGAAATTACTGGAGGCTGAGTGTGGACTAACATGAGAGTGAGATACTCCTGGGGGCGGATATCCTAGAGAGTTCCACATTTCATGGATTTTACCTTGAAGAGTCCCCACAGGTTGTCACAGTGAAGACTGGAGAGAGTGGGGAAGGAGGAGTAACGCTAGTGATGGACACACAGAGCCTTCTCTGTAACAAAGATCTACTCTCCAGGGACAAAGGTTTGATCAGAGCCTTGTTCTAGAGTAGTGGGAGAAGCTGTTCTGCTCCCTGCAGCCTTCCTTGTCCACCTATGGGGGAAGCTGTACAAGAAGAAACACCTGTGAAGGTCATGGGCCAGATACACAGGCCCCAGTGAAAGACTGAGATTTAATTGGGAGATTATAAAATGCCCTCCCTCATCCATTCCTGTCACGCTTTAAGGTCTCCTGGATAATAATGGTGTGTTAAAGCTGAGAGAAACAGACTTTCCCTGAAAAGTACTTTTAAAAGCCCAAGGTCAGAAAAGGAGACAACAATAGGAACACAGGAAAGATTTTGGAAGTTTTTGGCATCTATAACTAAGTCAACAGTAAGTAAAGTCCAACTGTTAACCAGATTAACATAAAACTTCACACTAAAGACCATTTACCTCAGTTGCTATTACCCAATAAAACGTGTACAGCCTTCCTGAAAAAACCACAAAGCACAATATAAAACAAGAACAAAGCAATCAAAAGAGACGAAGTAAGCATCAGAAACCAGACTCAGATAGGATACAGGTGTTGGAATTATCCAACAGGGAATTTAAAATAGCTATGATGGATATGGTAAGGGCTCTAATGGGAAAAGCAGCAACGTGCAAGAATAGAGGTGTAATGCAGGCAGACAGATGAAAATTCTCTCTGAGGGGATGGGCAAAATGGGTGAAGGAGAGCGGGCGGTACAGGCTTCCAGTCAGGGAATAAGTCACAGGAGTGAAAGGTACAATGTAGTCAATACAGTCAGTGGTATTGCAATAGCATTGTATGGTGACAGATGGTAGCCACTCGTGTGTGGAGCATAGCATAAGAAGCCGACTTCTCAAATTATTATGTTGTTTCCTGAAAACCAATGTAACATTGTGTATTAACTACACTATAATAAAAAAGAAAAAAATTGAAACAAAGTAAAAAAAGATAAGAATATCAGAAATGAGGAACACTTCTGATGACCTCATTAGAACACTAGACACAACTTAGCTAAAGAATGAGAACAATCATAAACTTTCCTTCACCACATTCTATAGTTAAGACATTTATAACAAAAATTTCTGCTAATCAAAAAAAGAGAGAGAGAAGACTAATTGACTATATAATTGCAGGTTTATTTGTCGGGTTTCTGCTCTCTTCCACTGAACTCTGTGTCTATTTTTGTGCCAGTACCATACTGTTTTGGTCACTACAGCTTTGTAATAGAGCTTGAAGCCTGGAATTGTGATGCCTCCAGGTTTGTTTTTCTTTGTCAAGATTGCCTTGGCAATTTGAGGTCATTGGATTCTTTGTTCTAATTCTGCAAAAAATACTGCTTGCATTTTAATAGAGATTTCATTAAATCTGTAGATTGCTTCGGGTAGTATACACATTTCAACACTATATGTTCTTCCAACCCATAAACATGGAAATACCTTTTTTTTTTTCATTTTTTTTGCATTGTTTTGAATTCCTTTCATCAGTGTCTTACAGTTTTCAGAGTACAGGTCTTTCACTTCTTTGTTTATTCCTAGGTATTTTATTATCTTTGATGCAATTATAAATGGGACTGTTTTTCTTATTTTTTCTTTCTGCTGGTTCATTATTAGTGTATAGAAATGCAATGGATTTCTGTATATTGATTTTATATCCTGAGCCCTTTCTGAATTCATTTATCAGTTCTAGTAGTTTTTTGGTTAAGTCTTTAAGGTGGACCATAACCTTTTGAACAAGGCCAAACCACAAATATTCCCGGGGCTCTGCAGGAACACTTGCAACTTGCTGCGGTAATGGACTTTTACTCAGTGACAGCCTTAGCAACCAATTCTGTTTAGCCAAGAATAGATTTCTGCCACAAACATCAATCACAGTTATTTGTAAACAACATATGTGGCATTCCCTTTTGTCTTTAAAAACCCCTAAATTTTATTTCCTACTAGAACACAATTTGGGTTGTTTCCTGAATCTCTGATCTCAAATTGCAATTCTAAGACCCCAAATAAACACTTTATAATAGTAATAATAATAAATTTTCTAATAAAAGGAGAAGTACACAATTCTACAATCATGGTGGAAGATTCTTGACATATCTCTTTCAAAAATTGTCAGATCATATGGACAAAAAAAACCTGAAAGATATAGAGTTAGTTTGTTCAGTTCTTTTGTTTCTTCTGTTTCTTTTATTTATAAGATACATGATCCTATTTGCACCTGAATTGGTCTGTGGTGAGTGAAATACAGAGTAACTGAAACCACCCTAAATTTTGTCTTCCTGCTGTCAATTTTCCCTTCCCTTCCCTTCCCCTTTCCCATCTCTGTCTGGTTTAGGACCACATGATGTGAAGATAAAATTTGAATGGCACAATTAACAGGACTGATTTAATACAGAGAGAATTTTATAACTAATAAAAGAAAAAAGTTACATTTTTTAAATTTACATCTAATCTTACGCAAACCCAAATTCTTTGCATCAGCAATAGTAGATAATGACTCTTTATAACGCCATAGTAAATAACTCAACTAATTTCAGAGGGAAAAAAATCTACACAGCCTTCATTTTCAAGCTACAATGCCATAAACTAGAAATCAACTATAAATGACTAGAAACATACACACATACATAAAGCCCTTAATTTCCAAAATTAAAAACACATTTCAGTACACAACTTGAGTAAAAGAGAAAATCAAAACTAAAAATATAATCTTTCAAAATTAATCATGAATCTCTGTATTTCAGAAGTAATGGATTTAGACCAAAGCAGTACCAAGACAAAAATTTGTAAGTGTATTTATTAGAACACAAGAACACTTGAAAAAAATGAGTTAGACATTCAATCCAAGAAGTTATATAAAAAGAACAAGCTTATTTCCTTTAAATATAAAAGAAAATATAAAAACAAAAGCAAAAATTCATTAAAATAAATAATAGATTATATCAACTAAGTGAAATAACTTCTGGCAAAGTCTTATTTTGTCCCAAAACAAAAGATATTAGAAACATATTACATATTACTATGAGAAATTTAAAAGATACAGGATAAATGTAGATGCCATAGCTGGTATTCAAGGAGATATGTAACAAAAATTGACTCAAGAAGACATAGAACACACAAAGACCGATACGCACAGAATATACTGAAAAGCATACCTGATTTTCTATTGCAAAGGTTGACCAATTTTTTCCTCCACAGGGCAGATAATTAACGTTTGAGGCTTTGCCAGCAAGACTCTCTGTTGCAAATACTCAACTCTGCCATTGCAGCATGAAAGTAGTTATAGAAAATTCCTGTGAGTGGCTGTGTTTGAAAAAAGCATGTGGCAGGATGGAATAACCCCTAGGTCCCCTGTCTAATGTCAACTCAAATCATTGCTACTCTTTCTTCAGGTCCCTCTATATTTCAGAGGAGTAGCCTGGATTATATTTTCCAAAATTTACTTCTGGCATGGGTTAGAGTCCACAAACAACAGAAACAGCAAACAACGGAAACTCACATGTGATATAAACAGGGGAAGGGTAGGAGTAAGCCATTATTGTTCAGAATCAATTGCAGACAGTTTATCAGGGCTTGTAACTAGGTGGGTTACATTGGCCAAATTGTAGGATTGAGTCAGTAAGCCTGTTTGGCTCTCCCATCAAGTTACATTCTCTAGCTTAGAGATTTTTAGCTTAGCATTTTCATTTTGGCCTCCATTTCCCATCTCTTTAGTTTCTTTATTAATGTAGAACCTGGGGAAAGAGGAATGGTGACATTTGGGAAGAGAACCTCAAGATACCAACAAGGTTTTTTTTAAACCTGTAGTGACAAATAATACATATTGTAAATACAACATACAAAAATATTCTAAAGGACAGAACATTTTCAGTACATATGAAATGAGAAAAATGTAGGGGTGCCTGGGTGGCTCAGTGTGTTAAGCCTCTGCCTTCAGCTCAGGTCATGATCTCAGCATCCTGGGATCGAGCCCCGCATTGGGTTCTCTGCTCAGCGGGGACCCTGCTTCTCCCCCTCTCTCTGCCTGCCTCTCTGCCTACTTGTGATCTCTCTCTCTCTCTCTCTGTCAAATAAATAAGTAAAATCTTTAAAAAGAAATGAGAAAAATGTAATTTTAAAAAGATTTAATTTATAAGAGTAATAAGAAAAACAAAAAACTTAGGAATAAAACCCCAAAAAACAAATAAGTAACATGTACATCAAGAAAACTTTAAAACCCTACTGAAGAGTGTAAAGAAAGACCAACATAAATGAAGTATCAGACCATACTCCTAAATGGGAATTATTAAATACTATAAAGATGATGACACTTTCCAAATTAATCTGTAAAGTCAATGAAATCCTCAAGAAGTTTGGAGGTCCAAAGGTTATTATCTTAACAGTTAGGTCTTAATCCATATGGAGTTAACTTTAGTGCTAGTGTGAAAAAAGTAGTCTTACTTAATTTTATTTTTTACCTGAACATTTAGTTGATTATTCAAAGTTTAGTCCATCTCTTCCATGCTAATTTGGATCTATGAAACGGTTTCTGGACTCTCTATGCTGATTCATTAATCTTTTTAACTTTAATTCAGTGATTTCAACCAGGAGGCTTCTTTTCAAAAAGAATGTAATTATCCACTGAAAAGAACATGGTCTTGCTAGAAACCCTAAGGGTCTGTTATAATTTTTTCATTGAGACTTTCCAAAAATTTCTCATGGCATCTTTTACTACTGATACATTAAGTACTGTAGGGTCTGTCAGTTTTAATACTCTAGAGCTTATCTAGAGACCAGACTCTGAAGCCCTTTTCTGCTCAGTGCCCTACTCAAAGGTGACCAACTCTTGTGTTACTTGATACAGAAATCAGAGAAAATTCCTAGATATGTCACATGATGCCTCCATAACACAAATGAGCCTGCATACCACAGTCCTTTTTATTTAGTGATACAAAACACAGTAATCTACCCTTTACTTTGGAGAGTAAAAGATCACTGGACCCCTGAAATTTTTACTGATGCAATGGGTCCCTGAATCTTTGCAGGTTTTATTTCCCACCCTTTGGAACATATGGATATGTGTGTGTGTGTGTGTGTATACACACACACACACAAATATACACACATACACATGGATATATATACATATATATACATACACACACACAGATAGATATATATATGTATAATTTTTATTATTAACATATAATATATTATTTGTTTCAGGGATACAGGTCTGTGATTTATCAGTCTTACACAATACACACTACTCACCACAACACATACCCTCCCCAATGTCTATCACCCAGCCACTCCATCCCCCCCTCCCCCAATCCCCCTCCCCTCCAGCAACTTTCAGTTTGTTTCCTGTGATTAAAAGTCTTTTATGGTTTGTCTCCCTCTATGGTTTTGTCTTTCTTCATTTTTCCCACATGGGTCTTCTTGAGGCCTTCGATCCATTCTGTCCAATCAACATAATGGCATTGATACAGTAGACCAATGATGTTCTGTGGGATGTTCATAGGTACAGATCCCCTCGGACTATATCATGGTACAGTGTAAGAGAGTTAACATACCCCTGGTACAAAACTCCAAATGTCTATAAATGTCTCCTCTATTCCAAGTAAATACTGTTTATAATCCTCTTTTCTGGTAAGAATGGAAAAGAACACATTCATTAAGTCAATGGCGATATACCATGCTCCTCTTATTCCGCTCTAGAGAGACAACCACATCTGGCTCAGCAGCTACAGTTTGGGCTCCTACCTGGTTGACTCTGTGGCAGTCCAGTCACCCTCCAGTCAGGCGACAGATGATCCAGCTCTGAAATCTCATATCAGCATCTGCTTTTTTGAACATTCCTGGCACTAAGTGCTGCAATTTGGGTCCTCTGTTAAACAGTCTCTGATATAAAGATTAACTTGCCAGACATGTATTAAGGAGTGCTCTTGGGAACCCAGAAATGTAAATGAGATAGAAAGGAGAGAAGACTGGACAAAGAGAGAAGTTGTTCCATAATGCTGTCCCAACAAGAGCCTTTGGATTCCACGGAAAGTCCTGGAGCTAGAATGGTCTCCTCAGAGTTGTCTTGATATAGGAAAAGGGTGTTGGACCTTTGTGTCTCTGTGCTGGTCAGTCACTGGAAGCTGGCTAACCCTTGACATAAATGCAACCTCCAATGAGACAGTTTCCTTTAGCCAAGACAATCCCCATAAAGGGCTGAACAATCTTTCAGCAACCTTACCAGCTACTGAAATAAGAAGTCCTTCATTTATTAAAGAAAATATCAGCTGCACATCAGAGTACCCACCACCATAAGAGGACAGTATATAGGGACTGTTCCCACGCTTTCTATTCAATTCCTTTATTCAACTTTTCCGTCCTTGCACAAATGTCATGTTTTAATAATTACAGTAGTTTTAAAATAGGTCTTGGTAGTTGGTAGCGCCCAGCATCTTTTTTTTTCCTTTGATATTGATATTGTTAGTTCTTTTCATATACATTTTAAAATAAGCTTATCACTTTTGATTAAAAAAAAAAACTGCTGGGATTTTGGTTGTGATCGCATAGAATCTATACATACTTGGGGGAAAATTGATATCTTTACAATACTGTGAATTCCAATAAACAAACTACCCCTCCTCCTTCTTCATCCCAAGAATTTTAGTTTCTCGTGTAGAGGCTTTGAATATCTTTTGATACATTTATTCCTAGACATTGGATGCTTGTGGATGCTATTATAATGACATGTTTTTTTTTTCTGTTTCATTTTCTTGTAGTCTTGTAGCTAGAATCCACACAATTTTTATAGATTGGACACATATCCGATACCCTTGCTCAATTCAGTCATTAATTCTAAATGTAAGCTTTTGATATTTCCTAGGTACACAATTATTAGGTCTATGGATAGTGATCATTTCATTTCGTCTTTTCAGGTTATTATATCCCTTTTTTCTTGCCCCTATTTACTGACTAAACTTCCAGTGCAACAGTGAGTGAAATAGTGATAGTGAACATCCCTGTCTCACTCCTAATTTGAAGGGAAATTTTTTCAATATTTCAGCACTGTATAAGATGTTTGCACTTATTCTTTTTTTTTTAAAGATTTTATTTATTTATTTGACAGAGAGAGCTCACAAGTAGACAGAGAGGCAGGCAGAGAGAGAGAGGGGGGAAGCAGGCTCCCCTCTGAGCAGAGAGCCAGATGCGGGGCTCGATCCCAGGACCCAGAAATCATGACCAGAGCCGAAGGCAGAGGCTCAGCCCATTGAGCCACCCAGGTGTCCCTTGTTAAAGATTTTTGCACTCACGTTTACAATTGATCTGTAATGCTCCTTTCTTGTAATTTCTTTGCCAGGGTTTTGAATCAAAGGTTGGATGCTATTTGTGTAAGGAATTATTCCTCCCCTCTTCTTCTGTCTTTTTTTTTTTTCCACTTCCTGGAAGAATTTATGTCTGACTGGTATTAATTATTATTTTCATTACTTCTATAAATGTTTGGAAGGGTATACCAGTGAAATTTTCTGGGTCTGGGATTTCTACTGTGAGGAGAATTTTTCTTTTTATAATGTATTCAATTTTAATTTCTAGACTTTTAAAGAATGATATTCAGTCCCTGTTTACTGAATGTATGTTATCTGTCAAGTTATGTATTAATGTGTTATGCACCATTGTGACAATTGTGACAGAGGTTGACAATACAGTGGGGATCCTGTGAGCCTAAAGGGAGCCTGTGCTGAAGATCCTAAGGTGGGATATGCTCTTGTAGAATATATACATTCTAAAGAGGGAGATCGACTTTTGTCTATAATACAGTAATAAATACAGGATTTCAATTTTAATGACTTCTGA
Source organism: Enhydra lutris kenyoni (assembly GCF_002288905.1). Classification (NCBI taxonomy): domain Eukaryota; kingdom Metazoa; phylum Chordata; class Mammalia; order Carnivora; family Mustelidae; genus Enhydra; species Enhydra lutris. Next base: position 48,758,336 of record NW_019154087.1, on the reverse strand, counting down.
GTAGAGGTTCATGGTGCCACGAGAGTTGGTAATGGGAAATCTCATCCAGGCAAGTTAAAAAAGATTTTCTTGAGGAAACAATATTTGAAATAATTTAATGTTTTCAACGTATCTTTCTATCTTTTATTTATTTCTTTTTTCTTTAAAAATATTCTCTTAACACAGCTGCTTTTCTACATAGCTCCTTCTCCAGGACGGGCTGTAAACAAAACCATATTTCTATTACAGTCTGAAATACCCATATTAGAAGGAAAATCCAGTTCTCTTCATTGAGCTTCAATGCCTCCCACTTTAGTGGGAAAGTTGAGTTTCTCATTATTCTCTTACTGCCGTTGCTTCTCCCTGCCACATGGTGTCTCCGTTGACAACTGGTCCTCCACAATCAGCCAGGTGATGAAGTCCATAAATGCCCAAAGCATTCTACTCTACTCTCTGAGAATTTTATGGAACAAGGATCTACACGGTTTTGATTGATATAGTCAAGGCACTTGTGCTTATCTTTCTCAGCCATACTCAGCCATTACCCAGACTGTGGGAGTGCTATTTCAAAAATTTTTCAGGAAATTTTTCTGCAGTTTTGAACATCCCCAGATCCTTGCCTTTAAACTTCTCAAAACTCAAAGGACCCCAGATATCTTTTCTTCTCAGTTTATGTACCTGCTTTCTTAAGAATTGTTAGACTAAATGTCCTGGGCCAACACCACCTAAAACACAAGATGCCTAGGTAGCCCATTTCCTAGATAAAGGAGGCCACTCTGTTTGCTTAGAAAGAAAGAGGGATCTATTTTCGGATCTCAAAGGAAATTTGTCTTCTTAAAGATTACTGAGGGAACTTTCTTGTATTTCTCTCACTAGATCAAAGGAATGGAAAAACAAACAAATATAAATTTAATTTGGGGGATATATGTATACAATAAAATGCTCTTTGATTACATACCTTTCTTTTGTTCTAGCTAACATTCACATGAAGAAAAAATAATTAGTTATAATCTTGTGAAAATACCTCATGTATCTAATTACAATAATCAGACTGCCCTGTGGGATTTTCTTCTCTATTATAAGTGACACAATTCTTTAAACCTTTTCTCAGGTTACTATTTTCTATCCCTTTATTCATTTTCCTCATTCTTCACTGATCTGTTCCAGTTTGTCCATGTCTTTTAAAAAGTGCAGTGACCAAAAAGTAGCCACAATATCCTAATAAAGAGCTCATGAATGCATAATATAGCAGAAAGATTACTTCCAAATGTCCCATGAATTATTCCTTTTAATAAATTCCAGAATCATAATAGCTTGGGTTCAGCATCAAGACTCCAGGTTTTTCTTTTATATTTTTGCCTGGTCAGTCCTTTCCATTTTTTTTTTTAATTTCTACTGAATTTTATTGTGCTTTAGAAACCAATATTTTTGCTAATGTCACTTTGATTCTTATTTTGACATTTCAGCAAAATGGCAAGATTTCTAAATGCTAAGTTATTCCACATCTCAGCTCCTTTATGTATGTTAGATTGATTATTTAGGAATTTCTATTTATTGACTTTTAAAGTAACTACTTTGTACTCTTCAAAGTATCATAACATTTATGAAGAAAAGCAAAATTTAGACAATAACTAACAATGTCTTTCTGATTCTGGGCATATCTGATTGTATTTTCTCCAACTTTAACAATGATGCAACAATTTTATACAAAACAAAGACCCATTTCTATTATACTTCTTTCAACAAAGTGCTATAACAAAAGAGAATATTTTCTTTTCATTTTATATGCCAAGACATCTATGTATTTGAAAGCAAATAAGTGGATCAAATAATTTCTTCATAGTTTTATAACCCCATTAATTTATGTGAAGTCACTTCTATAGCATATCACCACACAGTTCTGAAAACAACAAAATTTATTGCATTGCTCTTCTATAATTCATTGAATCAAATACTTTTTAATCCATGAATCTTGAAATAACATTCAATGTCATTAAAAAAACCCCACAATGAGGAATATGAGATTCGGGCAATTTAAGAGATTTGTCCAAAATTAATTAATGATTGAAATTGGATTAAAAACCAGCTTTTCTGATGTAAAATCTAAGGTTCTTTCTTCTCCATACCACCATATTCTGAACTTGCCATTTCATTAACTTTTAACGAAATGTAGAGTTAAATATGACTAATATGTAGACGTTGTAAGTCTATGAATACAGGAAGAACTTAAGTATCAAAGAGTGTAAAAGTTGTAGCTTTGTAGCAGAAAAAAGACTTTATCAGTATTGGTTAATTGATGTAAACATTATTTGTATTTAGAACTAAGTGTACTTTGATAGGATATCCAAAGAATGTAATAACTAAACATTGCTGATCATTGCTTTCATAGTTGTGGGTTTTTGATCCTTTGTATCTCAGTTCCAAATTCATCTTCTATAAGGGGCTCTAAAGCTATAGCTGGAACTCTACAGGTTACACTTCATAGACTTCTTCACCAGCAACTTTCCATTTGTTTTTGTCAAAAAGGAAGAACTAGAGGGAGGTTGGAAGATGGGAGAAGGGAGGAGGGATTTCTTCATTACTGTTTTCAGTGCCTGTCACCATCACGCCAGCAAGTGGTAGGTGGTTTTAACATTTAGCCTCTTCTGCTTCCCTCTTCAGGCTTCGAGGGCTCAGCAGCAGTCAGGGAGCACATGTTGCCCAAGGGTCTGCCTCCAGCTTCCACTTTCGCTGCTCTTCCTTTTACATCCCAACCCCAAGGTGGTAGCTACTTTTTGCTCTAACTCCTTGTTGGTTCCCTTTGCTCCTAAATAGCCCACTACATGTGAGTGGCAAAATCTCGGTATTAAATCCTCCTGTTTGAAAACTTCTGACACCTGACACATAAGGTTATCCACATCAAAAAGACTTGACATCTGTTTATCAGCATTATTGGGAATTTTGTACTTTTAAATTCAGAATTCTCTATCATTTTATCAGAGTTAGAAAGAGACAGAGAAAATTGGAAGACTTAATGTCTAAATGTCTACCTTCCTTGGAAGAAATAAACGTCACCTAACTAACTAATAACAGAAAATAACAGATATTATGCCAGAATTAGACTTTAAAGCTAATGTGCAAAACAGAAATATGGTTCAATCAGATTATCCTTTAAAATCCCTTAATGGTTCATGAGTATATCACATGTATCTCTGTGTAAAGTACTACCTTTAAATTATTTATACAAAATATGTATAAAATGCACAGTATATTTTTATAAGTACTCAATGGAAAATATAAATGACTACTTTGTTTTTAAAAATTTACTGTTGAATATTTATAGTTTATGTTAAAGCAGTGCAACTAAGTCAGATATTTGTGGAATTGTGAGGGGATGTAAAATTAAAATGCTGTTATGTTTCCTAGCATATAGTTTTGGAATTCAAGAAGTGTAAGTTAGCTAGCCAAGTTTTAGTTGTCTATAAATATGACTATTTAAAAATGCTTATATAAGCATAGAAGTACTTCTGCTAATTAAAAATGATTTCATATACCTCCTGCAGCACATGTATTTTTTAAGAATTCCTAGGAAGCCTTAGTAACTAGAATGAATAAAATAAATGTTTATAGTTTTTTGTTAATTTATAAACAGAATATAATATTACTCTGGAAATACTTATAAAAATCTTCATGTTTTCAAAACTGTTGTTTTTAACTTTTTGATACAGGTGGTTCTCATCACATTGATGCATAGTATCATAAAGATATACAAAGAGTGTTAGAATTTTTAAATGCAAGTTTTTACAGGTAGGAATCTTTTTATATAATCTTAAGTATAGTGATTAATTTTTGTAATATAGTTCATTTTTATCCAGGTGAATTTTTGTGATTCCTGGAAATGTAGTTTTGTTGATAATTTTATAGGCAATTTTATGTTCTCTTAGAATTTATATCACTATCAATTCTGCTCTCCATACATTTATTTGATTATATTATTCTCTATGCATTTATTTATGCATTTTATTTCATACAATTTTAGAAAAACTATTTTCCCTAACAGCATAAACAATTATGGCAAATGGCTAACTTGTTTAATTGTACAAAACAAGCTGGAAAATTACAACAGTATAAATTTATAATTTTCAATTACTAAAATGTATTCTTCTATTTATTATTTTTTTATTAAAGTGTTTTACTATGATACTTTCACTGGTAAGACAGCATTGACTATTCTATTATATTCCAGAAGTATGTGAATTATAATACAGCTACTGTCTTGGACCATGAGCTGTGTGACAGTGAAGTGGATATTTGAGAGAATTACCAGCACATTGTTCAGACAAAAAATATTTTCTCACAAATATCCAAAATCTCTTTTAAAAAGAGTGTTTATTTGAATCATCTCTATTGGTATTTGAAAAGCCTTTGCTGCTTTGTATACTTTGCTTGACATAATCTTTGAATTGAAACTCCATCTGCTTAATTAATAAGCTTAGTCTTCAAAATTCACCAAGCTTCAGACTTCATTTATTCTTTATTAAAGATTTTTCTTTCTTTTTTTCTTTATTTATTTAAGAAAGAGAGAGCATGCATACGCACATGCGTTGGGAGAGGGACAGAGAGAGAGGAAGAGGCAGAGAATATCAAGCAGATTCTGTGCTGAGGTGGGATCCCAACAGGCTCGATCTTACAACCCTGAGATCATGACCTGAGATGAAACTAAGGTTTGTATGCATAACTGACTGAGCTACCTAGGCTCCCCAAGCAACAGACTTTAGATGCAGGGTTCCTGACTGAATTAGGAAGCTCTAGTTCAGCTAATAGTCTCTTCATATATAGTTCTGGGTAAAATGGGACATAAATAAAATTTGAACCTGTTTCTTCACCTTCTCTTTCTAATACATTGCTCTTCATCCAAGTCATCCCAGAGTACCAGGCAGCTCAGATTGTCCCCTTAGTACCCTGGCCAAGCCTGTCATCCATAGGTAGTGCTCTAGGCTCTAGTATGATCCTTCTGTCCCATATATTCCCAGTCACAGTCCTTAAAACTCAAGTAACCTGTCACAGCTGGAGGTAAGCCATCTGATAAATGAATTCATAGGGTAGAATGTAAATGAAAACTACCCCAGGACTTTGCAACACAAAAACTGATGTTTGGAAACTATATGATTTAGGATAAAGTCATAGGTTTCTAATGGTGAAATTTTAGTTAATGCAGCTTGCCAACTGGGAACCAGTGTGGGGAGGGGGTGATTTAGTTTTATCATATATACATATGCTTTTTAATATCCTGTCTTTCAGCTTTAGAAAGAAGTATCAAATATAGAAAGAGGGAAAAGATCTCTGTGAGAGTAAGTGAGTGAGAGGAAAGGTCTCCTTGAAGGTCTACAAGCTTAAAAGTTTAAAATTTTTTATTTCACTTTAAGTGATTTCTTTAATAATTCAGGTATACAAATTGCGATCTTGGAACTGAGGAAGCTGAGCCAGAAGAAAAATAAATTTAATCTCACTTCAAAGAAAGACATGGACCATAGTCTTCATCACAAAATAATGTGATTATTTTTTATTTGGCCACCACAAAGTATATTGTATTTTTAACCAGTTAAAGATGGAATTTTGGCATGATTTTATAAGACTTGAGCCAGATTAGCTTATTTTATTTGGATCCCTGGTTTATCTCAAGAGTTGGAATTCAGGACCAGCCCATTTGTGAAACTTTCTAATTATCTTCAGAGCCTGAACCAAGCCCTATACATCTTTGCAAGAACTGTTTATCTTAGAATCTTGGCATTTTGTAAAGAAATGAATACTCATCTTCAAGAACAAATATGTAGAACATAATTATATTCAAATGATCTACCTAAGACTCACAGTGATAATTCTTACATTTGACATGTTAATACATTTCACTGTCATAAAACAATTTACTATTAATGTAAAAGGTGATGAAATACACAATATGTATGAACTGAGATTTTTCTCAGTTTCATAGGAGGCCACAGTGAGTGGTTCTGAAACCTTGAGAACTAAGCTATTTTTTTAATTTTATAATAATATTAAATATCTTTGGGTTGGCATATACAGTAATGGCTAGATTAATTTTTATCTTTATTTTTAAAATTGGATTAACCCCATCACAATCTGCAGTTACAATGCGTGGATATCTAGTTCCACTCCTGGAGAGCTGCCTTTATTAAGGTTTTGTCTTCTTATGTTGACCAAAGTATTTTCATGATTCGAAAAAGAGACACATCATGATGAACAGCACTTTGCCTGTCATTTTCTTTTGTTGCATTCCTTTTTTTTTTTTTCCAGAAAGTCCCAATAGGGGTGCCTGGGTGGCTCAGTCATTAAGCATCTGCCTTGGCCTCTGGTCATGATCTCAGGGTCCTGGGATCAAGCTCTGCATCAGGCTCCTTGCTTGGCGGGGAGCCTGCTTCTCCCTCTCCCACTCCCCCTGCTTGTGTTTCCCCTCTCGCTGTGTCTTTCTCTGTCAAATAAATAAATAAAATCTTAAAAAGAAAAGAAGTTCTCAATAAAATAAAGAAGGTTTCTGAATTTAAAAGATATGTGAATTCAAACAACTATCACAAATGATTAACTTTAATTAAACAAGACAACTTGGAAAATTATAAACATGTCATAATTATCTTTATAAAATAAATTTATAATGACTTAATGGTTGTTTGGGTGTTGAATTTTTTAAAAAATAGTGTACATCTCAAAAATTAAGCACATTTTAATATGATGTATTTGCAAGGAAGTTTAAAATTTAAAAGCAGACCAAAAAACCTGACCTCTTGGAGGCAGTGGTGTGTCCTCATATGAAACCCTGGGTATCTTGTTAAAAGGGCAAATTGTGATTCAGTAGGTCTGGGATTCTTGGGAATCTGCATTTCTAATAAACCAGACAGCAGTGCCCGGTGCATGCAACACACTTTGAGAAGGAAACTCTAGAGGAGAGTTACCGATACAACTTTCTGCAATGAAGAAAGTATTCTATCATCTGTGCTTGCCGTTATAAAAGACACAAGACATAACAGGCAAGTAAGCACCCAGAATGTGACAAGTAAAACTGAATTTTTTATTTTAGCTAATTTAACTGTAAGTTGCCCCATACGTCCATGACTTGCTCAGTGAATGCTGCTGCTCTAGATTGCCTTAGAATTCATACAGTATCACTGGATGTCTAACTTGGTATCTGAAAACTGAAAGAAGCCAATTTGACAAACACATATGTGATGTTTCTGTATAATTAGCTTCTCTAATAAAAGGCAGATATTCTAAACTTGGAAACAAATGGACATTCTGAAATACACTCTCAGAATGAAGTACACGGGCATTCTCACTCCCTGGTGAGAATTGCCCCCAACAGGATGAAAATTGGATCTGGGGTGGGAGGATGGGGGTGCAAAGATAGCATTTATGTATGGCAATGGTTAGTGGCCCCCAAAGTTCAAATTACCCTGACAAATCTTATTTCTTAGCATTTCATTTCTTTTCTTAAGAAGAACTTACATTATTTATTTTTCTCTTTGGAGAGACGATATGTAGAAAAGATTAGGAAACACATCTAAAATACATATCATTATAATCCGTACCTGAATTTGAATCAATTAATTTAACAGGCCCCCAGATCACTCACTAAATGATATAATTTCACTCTCTGTTAGAAAGTATCATAAATGTGATGCTTGTAGGGTACTACTTTCTCTAAGTGGGACTTGATTTCTTTAATAAAATATGCAGAGAATTTCTCACTTTGCCTTCTAGGAAACAAAAAGATGAGAGGGACAGGAAAGTATACAATTAATGGGGACATTAAAAAAAAAATGACAAGATCTGTTAACGATCAAATTGAAAGTCAGTTCTAAGATATTGACACTTAGATATATTTGAGAAGATTTAAGATCAGTACTAAATATTCAAGAGACTTGTCCGAGACTTGGGCTTGGTATATTTCTGTTAGGAAGTTCATGTGCTCTGCCAGTGGAAGATCAAACTTTCTCAGTGAGAAGATTCTCATGTGGCAGAAACCTCAACGTGAAATAGCAATGAACTAGAATTTGAAATCAGTGCCGTGCTGTGGCAAGGAGCAAAATCTCCCAGCCATCATCAATAGGGGACGTTGAAATTTCCATTCTCTCATTGTAATTAGATAGCCTGTTGAATGATAATATTTTCCTAACTGTAGCCTTAAGGAATAATTTCTGGGTTGGGGAGGATGCAATTTTTTTCTACACAGATCACTTTTGTCATTTTCTTATATACACCTGACAGAAATGGTGCCCTGGAGTGAGTGGTGTGCTAGTAAATGTTTAACAACCAGCTCTGTAAGGGAAGAAACAATCCCTGATTTATAACATTAGCTGAGTCCCATAAAATATTCCCACTCTGCATCTGATGTGATGACATCCTTAATTATGCAATTGGAAAGAGATGTACAATATCACCAAATTCTATGGTATTTCCACCAGACAGAGCAGACATAAATCACCTCGAAAGAAGAGTGAAAGAATAATTGTGATGAGTGGTAATATAATTAAAAAGTGATGACTTTCAATTACTTATTGCCTTTAAAATTATAATGTAATTTATTTAACTGTAAGCTTATATAAATTAATATTTGCTCATGTCTATGCTTAACAACTGGCTCACAGAGTATCTAACGCTATTTAACATTTGGTAGGGGGCAGAGGGGGGCTCCAGCACATGACTGCCTACGACAAGGAGGCAATGCGTTGAGGACAAATTTATGCTGCAGGATCTTTAGGGTCTATGTGACTTTGTTTTCCCCAAGGAAAAGGCTGTACATAAGATTCAGAGAAGAGGCTTAGCCGATCAATACATTTATTAAATTGGTTTTTATACTTTATACTAAAAACATTTTATTTATTCCAGCAGTATAAAAATACGCAGTTACTTCATATATCATGTATCTTAGCATATTTACATTCTCTATTTCTTTGGTTCTCAAAAAGTTTTTGGTAGAAAAGTGACGCCAACTATCCTCTGTATCATCAAATCTATTAGTAGTTACATTCAAAGTAGAAGATTTAGTTTGCATAGCACAAAGAAAAAAGGTATAAAATCATAATAACACATGAGTTTTAGATCACATTTTATAATTTCAAAAGTGTATAATTCACTGATATACCATATCCGCGAATACCATACCATATATGCCATTGATATTTCATTCAGATGAATTTTAAACACAAATTTTATATCCAGCCTTAGTATTTTTGTCTCAGTGTGAAATTCATTTCAGTGCATATTTGTTTAATGTTTACCATGTGTAAGGAAATGTGTCATAATAAATTGAAGAGGAGGAACACTAATTATTTTGTCCCTCAGGCAGGTGAGAAAACAAGGGACATATTTCAATCTGGTCTATTTTTTAAGAGCCTTGAGAGCTAGAGATGTTAGGTCAGGAAGTCTTTGTTTATATATTAAGACAAAAAAGAAAGTACAGTCTGTCTTTCTACTTCCCCCACACCAACCACCACTATTATTATCCAATAATGACTATTTTTAATTGTACTTCTGATTGCTAGGAATAGTAATGGTGATCCAAAGGAAAGAGCCTAGGAAGGATTATCTTGATTCAAATTATATAGAGATGACTAAGGAGTGAAGAGGAAACAGTATCACAAAAGGAAGGTTTTAAAGATTGGAAGAGACTGTGGAAGGGGAAGCCATCACTCTTGAGAGTCTCTGGAGAGGTAAAAGGTAAGGATTTGAATAAACTTAGAAAATTTCCCTTGGTTTTAGGTAATTGTTAGTAAACTCCTTATTATTCTGCATTTTTTTTGCAATTAGGTACAGGTTTCTTCATATATGTTACCTCTCATTCATGCTTTGATGGAAAAGCCAGGAAAGCAAAAAAATCTATAATATAAACATGGTATCTCTATCCTCCCTAATTATCATTATATCCATCAATTCTAGGTGTGACACTCTCTTTGGATATTTGCAATCTGAAAATTTTGATTTAGGTAATTATCATTAAAAAAGGATATGAACTTAATTACACTGAGTTTGAAATACCTTAAGATCCTTCTATTCTTGTGAAACCTACATTCTTAATAGTTTTTAAATCTTCAAATAGTCTCATCTTCTGACCTCCCTCCTTTTATTCTCCATATAACAATTGATTCAAAATTAGCTTGGAAAACAGTGGTTAAGCTGCTGACCAAGTAACACCACATTTTAAAGCACACTTCAGCAATTTTGCTTTGTCTTTTGCCCTAGATGTCTCTTTATAACTTTTCTGTTCTGATAATCTATTCCAAATTTCCTGCTTACCTGTGAGATATTTCTGCAATGTATTTTGCAGGGTTTTCCATTCATTTGTTGAGCTCACAAAATTCCTGCCTAAAATATGACATTGGTGAAAGCTATGAAGAAAACAGCTATTGTTCAGACTGGAAATGTCTGTGGCCAAGAATAGCAATGATTTCTCTGGTGCCATTTCTATCATCAGTATCTTTATTCCTGGCAATTCAACATCAGCATTTGGAGATTTTATTGAACAAAGGAAAATTGAATTAATGAGCCAACAAAAATGATCAACATCAAAGACTGTCATTGGAAAAAATAAGCAAAAGAATGAATGTGCTCAATGATACTAGTGCATGGCATGACTATTCTAAAGGATGTCCCCTATCTACCTTTTGAATAAACAAAACACAGGTTAAGAACTGGTACTACAATCACCTCTTCCAAGGATAGATTTGGACATGATCCCAGTGAATAGATCACCAAGGCAGAGTGAAAGATTTTCCCTAATCTCTAAGACTTTAAACCCAAAGTCATTCCATTGAATCTTCACAGTGTTCTAATGCCCATTTAGCTAATTCATTTATACTAGCCATTGTAATTCTGCATGCAAAGGATACAACAGCTCTAACTAGCACTAGCTAAAAAAAAATGTTTAATATAATTCTATATTAGTCTACCTGCTTGGACTGTAACTTTAATACTGATTATGATCTGTAGTGAGGTAGTGGGTTGAAGAAGGGTATTTCTCAAGGTTCTAGTGACAATAGCACTCAACACTAGAAAACCTGGATCCCTAGCCAGGACAGATAGTGCAATAAATACAGTCCTATTAGAAAGTTCTGACTGGCACATAACATATGCATGATCTACCAAAGCAGCCATAACCAAGTGCATTTTTGAGTATTTAGTCCAGCCTACACCAGAGTCAAGATACTCTAAAATGTGTTCTGGTGACTCTTCAACTTTGTTGAAACACTATAGCTGGGTTAGTTGTCATAGTCAAATTAAATAGATTGTTGAGACACTTGGGGTTATGACCTAAATAGGTCTATTAATACTTGCCCCAATTCTGTGTCTTACTGCGAAAGCTTGACATAATGGTGTTGCAGGAAAAAAGAAGCTTAAGGAATCAAAATAACAAGGAATTCAATGCTGTACACAATGAGAATTTTAAGACCATTGTATTCTACTCCTAATCTTAGAGCTTTTTCTATTTGAAAGAATTGGAAACAATGTATATTTCCCATAGTTTTCTGTTGGATGAGGAGAATGTTGTCATCCTAAATTTAGTCTTTGAAATGATGCATTTAAAAAAGGTAAAAATTACAACCTGACATTTTGAATGTGTTAAGTATGCTGCAAAACACTGAAGGTATTATTAATTCTCTAGTTTCATTTTAAGAGTTAAGTTTTGCTGGAGAAAAAATTTACACTTTATATTCAAAATTTCCCTATGGTGTCTTACATCCGTCCAGAGCATGAATGTTTTTTAATCGTTTTTGTTTTTTTTTTTTTTTTTGAAGATTTTATTTATCTGTTTGTCAGTGAGTGAGAGAGAGAGCACAAGCAGGGGCAGTAGCAGGCAGAGGACAGAGGGAGAAGCAGGCTCCTGATGCGGAGCCCGATGCGGGACTTGATGCGGGACTCGATCCCAAGACCTGGGATCACGACCTGAGCCGAAGGCAGACACTTAACTGACTGAGCCATGCAGGCATCCCTAGAAAATGAATATTAAAAATGAAAATTCCTGGCTCCACTTCCTGAAGATTTTGACTTGTAGATTTGAGATGTGCCTGGGTGGTTCAGTTGTAAATGGTACACAGACCACTCTGCAAATACTGCACATTGACCAGCCTAGTTGTAGAATGCACGCAACTCATTTTCAGCACACCTGCTGCTCTCCGTGATAGCAGGGATTATTCTTTAACGTCTGAATGTGTAAAAGAAATCACATTGGGTATATAATTAACCTGCTTTAATTTTGGTAAGTATATAGATCCTATGAGAAAGAAGTTTGCTTCTTGGCCTCACCATTGGTAGTACTCTTTTTATCTTCATTATCAAGGTCCAATGCCCAGCCCATGACAAAAAAGAAAGTTTGATGGATGTTGTGATATTTTTCATTTATAATGCTTTTCTAGTCAAGATGTTTTTTTCTTGTGTCCTTTGGAAAATACTAGAAAAATATATAAAGATGATGTATTTTAATAAATCGACATCTGATAATAAGGCATTCTCTCCTCCTTGTCAGGAAGTGTGTGTGTGTGTGTGTGTGTGTGTGTGTGTGTGTTAGAGTTGAAAAAACATGAGTAATCTTGGTTGAAACAACCAAATACATAGAAAATCATGCCTGAAGGCAATGCAAATAGGAACAGTTCTCAAACTCTATCATGAAATTGCATTTCTAAATAAAGGAAGACCATCAGCAAATGCTGGGTGCCACAAAGTATGGCAAATATTTACTATACAACAGATCTCTATAGATCAGTAATAATAGTCACCATTAAAGTTCTTTCATGAGTATGGTTTTTTAAAGGGCTGATATTATAATATTACAAGATTCAGTTTCTAAAGATGGCGCCATGGATATGGAACTAGAGGCTTTAAGAAGGCAATGTAGAGGGAGAAGAACACTCTAATAATTAAAAATGCCTGGATTTTGTATGTAGTTAATCTTTTGTCTAGATGGTCTTATTCATTTGTTTTCTATTATTCAAATTCAGCTAACTATATCCAAACTCCAGATTTTTTTTTCCTTGGGGAAAAAAAAAAAGATAGAAACTGGTAATTGGGCAATTTCCTTATCAATGATCAATTATTAGATCTTGCTTTTAAGATCCAATTATACAATATAAATTTCCTAAAACTTTGAAGAAGATAAGCCTGAAGAACATACAACATTTTCTCTATTTACTATTTTGGATATCATGTAATTGTCTTCATGCTGCTTTCCTTTTAGAATTTTAGAAACAGAGAGTCATTATGGTAATCTTTCCTAAATCATTGCATTGACCACTCTACAAGATTTATTTCAGACATATACAAGAGTGTCATCTGCAATAAGCACTTAAAAAATACAAATGCATTAGACACAAGAAGACTGTCTACAGGGCTTCAGAAAAATAGCAGAGAATTATTCCTGTCTACCTCCCTCCCATCACCAGGTTCTTCCACTCACATATACCCGTGTACCACAGGGCACAAAGAGTGTCTTCTGTGGTCTTCTGTAACCCACCCTCCTTGTGCCTCCTTGTCATTGCCATTTCTAGGCATGGTGATAAAAACTTGTGTTGTTATTTTCATTATATATTAATTAGTTGATAAATGTAATTTTCTGTTTTTCAAATTAACAACTTTTGAAGAAAATTGCCAGCTTTACCATCAGGCCTTTTGTGATACATTAAAATATGATTTATATTTACAGTTTTAGAAATAAACTGATACTTTTTAAAGTTAGATGTAGTTTTGCACTTGACTAGTTTCCAGAGGAAAATATCATTAATTCATTAATTATTTAAACTGCTGCAGAAAAGTCTTAATTTGTACTAAAAATTCTCCCTCTTTCTATTAAAATAAGAATTTCAATTAATATTGCTCTTGAATTTTGAAAGTCTATTTTCACTGAGTAGTTCAAAAAAATGTTAAGCTCCTTTGAATTCTAAAAAGTGTAGCTTAACTATAAGTAAACAGTTAATTTTCTTGTACACTGAGTAGATTTTGATTTATATAATTATAATTTAAATTTAAGTAGAATTATTTCAACAAATGCACAAGAGGGGAGAAAACTCTAATAATAAATAACAATCAGTAAAATAATAGAGAAATACTTAATTTTTCACACAGGTCTAGGAAAAAAAACTACTAAAACTAGTGCAGTATGAAGCCAAGGAATTTTATAATAATATTCACAAATAACAATGGAAGGGATATTGACATAGGTGTTGAAAAGATACACTGTAAGCCTCTGGTCTTACAAACAGAATTAATTTTTTCCCCATTTTAAATTTAAAACAATTTTTTCTATGTTTCGTTATATATGCTCATTCCTAACAGATTTTTTCTCTTTTGGAGAGAATTCTAAAGTCTATTTTGGAGTGTCTTTGTGTTCATGTAGGAGACTATACTTAGAACGTAACATCAAACTAAAATATGCAATTAATACAAAGGGAAAGAATTTCTAAATGGCTGAAGACTTCAGTTTAGAAGGTACACATTCTTTCTGCTCATTCTCGGGCTGCTTCTGTCATGGTGGCAGGGACAAAAGGCGGAAAAGCAAGTTCAATTCTCCTTTAGTCCTGTTACAAATTATATGACTCAAGCTTCATTTGGTTTCCATGAATTTGTAGACATAATATTGGCAATTCTACTTCGCATCCTCTGAGTTTGAAACTGATGCAAACTCAGAATAAGCCATATACTCATAAACCAAGTAAACATGGGGGGAAATGTCCTAAACTCTCAATAACACTAATTGTAGTGCTTTTCTTAAGAATTCTTAAGAGATCTTCTTTTTCTTTTCTTCTGGCTGCAGTATGAAAAAAAAAAAAAAAATATATATATATATATATATATATATATAATATATATATATATATTAGTAGATGACCTTTACTTTAGGGCATTTTTCTTTTCTTTTCTTTTTTTTTAATTTATTTGACAGAGAGATCACAAGTAGGCAGAGGCAGACAGAGGGTGGGGGGGGAAGCAGGCTCCCTGCCGAGCAGAGAGCCCGATGCAGGGCTCGATCCCAGGACCCTGAGATCATGACCTGAGCCGCAGGCAGAGGCTTAACCCACTGAGCCACGCAGGGGCCCCTAGGGCATTTTTCTTAAACGTTGAAATGTTTGGTTCTTCCTACCTTTTGTCAGAAACACTATTCACTCAAGTCAGTATGTATTTCGGCCAAATTCACAGTATATTTATCACTCTTTATATGAAAACTGAAAATAACCTCTGAAGCTTCCAACTGTTTGTTTTACTGTCTTAATAAAAAGTCTTCACCCACACAGGAAGAAAAATTCTCTATGCATTTACATTTTACATGTTAATTTGATAAGCTTTTATACATATATTCTATACAGAATACATATGTCTCCTTCATTTATTCAAAATGGATTTATTAAATATCTAAAATCTAGGCACTGTTGAAGACTGGGAAAAATTCAAAGATTTTCTGTGCCATTAGTGAATTTACTCAGCAGTTAAATTACTACTGAACAAAAAAAATGGGCAAAATCTCAGCAGTAAAGCGCTAGTACAGATATTCAATTATGATAAAGCATGACTGCTCTGCTTGCAAGAATTTTAATGTGTGAGTGAATTTTAATGTGGTGTTAATTTAATGTGGGTGAGTGGAAATATGCATTTTAGAGGAGGGGGTATGATGGATTAAAGATGACTGCAAACGTTAATTCTTTTTCACTCTTCTCTTTGAGAAGTAAATTCTAACTGAATGGGGACTACCCTCAGTGATTTATTTGTCTGATTAATAGAATGTACTGGAAGGAACATTCTGGGACACCCAAGTCTAGATCATAAACTGACTGTGCTTTCATCCCTGGTTCTCTTAAAATGCTCATTCTTGGGAGCTTAGTCTCTCTGAGAACCCAGCAGACATAAAGTGAGAGGCTGAGGCCACACAGAGAGACCAAGTATTGGTGCTCTGGTCAAAAGCCCCAAATCACATCCCAAGTGAAAGCCATAATCAACTACCAGCCTTGTGAATGAGCCATCTTGGACATCCAGATCAGTGGGCTGTACAGGTGAGCAGAGCCCCAGTTGGAAACTGTCAGTGATTGTTCTAGAGACTCCAAGTCAAAAGAACTATATACTATACTTACAGGTTTTTCAGCAAGTATTTATAAATATAACACATTCCCCGGATATTAGCTTACTATTATGAAGTAGATTATTATGAAGTCATTTACACCCACTGTATGAATTTAGATATGATGTAGAACAGCTAACCTGGGAAATCTCAGTGGCTTAACACATAAAATGTTTATTTCCTGATGATAGTACATAGCTTGGTGATACTACTCCACTGAGTTATGAAGGGATCTGGGTTAATGGAGGCACCACTATCTCACTTCTGCATTTTCTAAGACACAAGTTCTTTCTTATTGCTGAAGTAGGAAGAAGACTGGAAAATCACTTTAAAAAGCCCTTTTCACTCTCATTCACATGTTATTGACAAAAACTGGCCACATGGCTCTCCCTAGTTGAGAGGACCATGCAACTAAAGATGAACAAATGAAGTTATGTTTGGTATTACTGACTTTCCACACTCACAGACTTGGACTGTAGTCAGGACTTTCATGGGACATCCAACTTACATTTGAATGTTAGGTGTGGACATAGAAAAATTTGATGAAAATGTAGAAGCTTGAAAAATGAAAGAAAAAGGCAAACATGACCAAAATAGCAATAATAATATTCAGAAGAACAACAAAAATAAGAAGAAATATTAGTTAGGGCTTAGAATATGCCAGGCATGTTCTAAGAACTTAAAATGTATTATTTTATTTAATCCTCAACTGCATTATAAAGTAATTATTATTATCCTCATTTTATAAATGAGAAAACTGAAATATAGAGAGATTAAGTAATTGGCCCCAGGTCACACAACTTGGTGGTGGCAGAGAAAAGATTTGAATCCAGGAAGATTGTCTCCAGATTTTGTTAAAATGGAAAAAAAAAATAATCCAAGGAAGGTAGCTGAAGTAAGCCAGTCTCTTACATTCCAAAAAGCCTAAGAGAACTGCATCATTACTATACTGAAATTCTATGGACCAGAATCTGATTCTTAGCCTCCTAAGCTCAGAAATATCTATCATCTAAGCAGCCATGGACTTTCAGGAGTAAATTGAGACTGATACATAATCAGAATGTACAAATTTATAGTGAGAATTTGTATGGCGCTTATATCCCCAAAAAGTTAATTCTCTTTGTTTAGAAAAGCTGTGAAGGAAATATAACTATAGCAAAGGTACTTGTTTATTAATTTATAATCAATGGTACAGTTACTAAGTAGCCTGAGCAATATTCCTCCAAAGGAAATGGATAGTGAACCTGAAAGGTGCTTGGTGATAAGAAACTGAAACTTGAAGTTAGTTATATGAATCTGTTGTGTGCCAACATTAAAGAGAATAGAATGGGAGAATCTGACTGGCTGGGTCGGTAGAGCATGCGACACTTGATCTCAGAGTCATGGATGCAAGCCCCATTCTGGGGATAGAACTTACCTAAAAATAATAAATAAATAAACAAACAAACAAATAAGAATGGTCTTATCTACACAATAAGACTTCTATCTGTCAGGTATATTCTACTTTCAAAGGGAACCACCACTCTCCATTCAGTCCAAACCAAAGGGTTCCAAATTTTCTCAGTTCACAGAACCCTTAGTGCCTCGCAATGTTTTCCACAGTGCCTGTGGGACAAAGGAAATACCAAACAATTCCTTTTGTAAAGTAGCCAAGACCAATCATTTTAATAAGTACTCATTTGTTAATAACATAGAACCACTTATTAAAAATAGTCAAATAAGTTGAAAAAGTACATATTTATATTTAATCCTTAAATAACCACAATTATTGATATGTATGGCCCTGTTGGACACCACAAAACTTTTCAAACCTTGAAATCAGATTGGACAACACCATTATTTCCTATTCCATGTTTATTTTCATGTGGTACTTGCTTCTAATCACAGAAGCTGCTGAACACCCATCTTTTCAAGGATATGATCTCACTGAATGGAATGTAGTACTCTGTAATATTCCAACTATGAAGTACCTAGTATCTGTGTAGCATCCAACAGATGGATGTTGACTATTGCTCTGCTCCCCTTGAGCCTTTGTGGTAGAACACAGAGCTCCAGTGTGAACATGGGGGGCCCTGGACCATGTTTAGACAGGCACAGTCATCACTTGCTTCTGACCATTTATATTTTCTTATAGGACTAATTCTTCTTTGACTGGACCCATCTTTTCTTCAGTTATGTTAATATAGTCTACCTGATACATTCGTCCCAGGGCTAAATCTTTTAGCCTTTACCATGACTATATCTCTCTTTAAACTTTGCTTACTATTTAACTATCAGATGACAAAACTATTTACCTTGATCCCAAGCTCCTAAGGAGAATCTCATGCAGCTCTTAAGGACAAATAACAGAAACTAATCAAAACTATTCAAGAAGTTGGTATGACAGCTGCAAGCATCATGTTGGGAACATCATTGATCCGAAAAGTTTTTGGATCTGTCACCCTGCTAGTCTTACATCAAGCCTAAATGAAATGAGAGTGCCAGTCTGAAGCATCCCAAATGGTTACCTCTGCCACTTAGCCCTGTTTCATGAATTCAATAACAGCAAATATGAATAACCCCCCAGGCCAGACTGAGGTTTCACAGGCATCAAAGCATCCTCTGCTGCCCAACAGACGTTCTTTCCCTTCTTCAATCTAACAGTATGGGTTTCATTTTTCTATGACGAAAAAGACAGAATAATATTTAAATAAGGAGTAGTTAAGTCATGTATTTTGGGTACTTCTGAGTACATTAATCACATACTCAGTCACCTCTGCTTCAGAGACTCCAGCTTCGAGGCAGATCGTTAGAATGTCCAAGAGATGTAATTTTTACAAGGAAACTCTAAAGATTTTCCCTAATTAATTGATACAGGTTTCAATAATAATTGAAAAAGACTCCCCCATGCCTTTAATGTAGTAAATGTCGCCGTCACTCAGAAAAAAAAGCACGTATATAAAATTGGAGGAAAATATAGGTTCAGTTCCTTTTCTCTGTGAAAATGATTCCACTGATCATAAAAATCCTCTGGTCTAAAAGATGGAAGCTGGGCATCATGCTCAAGTATCTCTTTTCCAGTTCGTCTCCTCTTAGCCAATTGTTGGAGGGAAGAGTGAATATGACTAAACAATAATACAAGCTGTCTTAATATGTATGAGGAAGTTTTATTTATTAAGATTTTCTTTATTTATTAAGATTTTCTTCTAGGCCCTCTAGTCAATAGTTTCTAATACTTGGTTTTGCAAATATATTTTATTTACCCTTTAGGGCTACGAAACATGTGGTTTGCCTAAAGTATTGGTCCAAACATTAGACAGTTAGGTTCTCTTCTGGCTCTGGCACTAGGAAACAATGATTTGGAAATCATGGTATTAGATTTCACCAGGATTACCTGAATAAGAAACTTCCTCAAAATCCTGGTAGTTTTTAACAACAAATATTTACTTCTCCACATTACATGCAGGTGGATCTGCTCCAGGACTGTGAATCAGGTCCACATACGCTCCTTGCATCTTTTATTATCCTAGGGCCCAGCTATGGAACACTCCCACCTGGCTGGGATGCTCATGTGGTGAAAGGCAAGGGCTAAGAGAGCTGCTGAGAATTCAAATACTCCATAAAATTTCATCTCAGATCTGTTGCTATGTGACTTCCACATTCTGTTAGCCAAAGTCCCATGGTCAGCAGGATGGGGAAATACACTCTTCTCAAGTGGAGAGTGAATATTTGATGACCAGTAATATAATCTACCTCAGTCTGTCCTCTTGGTCACGTCCACTTGTTTCTTTGCACACCAAATGTACCCACCTCCGTTGCAGGAAAGGGAGATATCCAAAAGTGGCCTCTAATCATGGCACCAGGGTCCAAATCCAACATGTCATGGTAGTACCTATATAAGGTCTAAATGTGCCTTGATGAAGTCCCAAAAGTTCATTTTTGTTTTTGTTTCCCTTGCGTTTGGAGACGTGTCTTGAAAGAAGTTGCTGTGGCATTGACATGAATGGAACCGAAGGGATATATGCCAAGTGAAATAAGTCAAGCAGAGAAAGATGATTATCATATGATTTCACTCATATATGGAACATAAACAATAACATGGAGGACCATAGGGGAAGGGAGGGAAGACAAAGGGGGAGAAATCAGAGAGGGACAAGAACCATGAGAGACTATGAACTCAAGGAAACAAACTGAGGGTTGGAGAAGGGAGAGGAGTAGGGGGATGGTGTAGCTGGGTGATGGGTATTAAGGAGGGCACACGTTGTGATGAGCACTGGGTGTTATACACAACTAATGAATCACTGAACACTACCTCAAAAACTAATGATGTATTATATGTTGGTTAACTGAACATAATAAAAAATTAAAAAATAAATTAAACAAAGGTCTAAATGTGGCTCTTCTTGATTTTGAGATCTATGAAATAAAAAGATAACTTATCTGTACACACACACACACACACACACACACACACACACACAGAGCACAGTTGCAGGACAAAGCAAGTTAACCACAACCAACATCACCATCTGAAAAGGCAGAATTGGGACACAAAGCAATCACTGGTCCATAGCAATTTGGAAACCCTGCTGGCCAAATGTTGCAAGATCTCCCTGTTCTTGGGGGTAGAGGGTGTTTCTTGATTAGGCCCAGTTTGGCTCCCTGAGAATAGCTCCCCGATCCATTTCCTCCATGGGTATTGGAACCACCATTTGGGAAGACCTTTTCCCTCATTATTTCCTTGCTCCTGTCTTAAGAGGCTATTGGGGTTTACGAGATTTGGGGGCTAAGCTGCTCTCTCAGCCAGCTCCCAGCCCACAGAATTGGCAGGTCAAGTGTCAGTTTCTGTTTATTATAGTCATATACCTTTTATATCCAGGCTGGCAGTACCATTAGTAATACAAATCTTTCAGAATTTTTGCTGACTTACATTTTTATTCCAGAGTTATAACCATGTCAAAATTCCTTTTAAGTCGTGTCTCCCTCACTAGACTTAGTTACAAGGACTTTATGTTTATCAGCCCTCCCTGGGACCAAGTCCTTTGTCACTTTCCTCAGCCTTAATCAAGTGAAAGGAATTATTGGAGGGTACATGAGTCCAATCACAAGTTTTAAAGAAATCTGTGATTGTCACAACCTTGATTTGTTTCTGCCCTCAGGCTCTGTCATGAGTATCAGTTAACATTTCGGATCAAGGGAGTTCTCATTTTCATCTTGACTATCTAGAAATGAGAAACCATTTCATTTTCTCATCCTCTTGGTTCCCTTTGACTTTCAATATTTCTTTGCAAACCACAAAAATCCTTTCTCAGCTTATCCCTTCTTATATTAGTTTTACAAGCATATCAAATGACAACCAGCTCCAAACATTAGATATCCTAAGTACATTGTCAGTCTCCTAGGTATTTTCATTTAGAAGTTTAGCTAAATCTTACCTTATAGCATAACATGGGTGACCATTTTTTCGGACTCTTATGAATTTCCTTGCCACACACCAACCACACCCCAGCCAATACTAGAACTTTTTATTTATTTGTTGTAATTGTGGAAAGTGCCTCACTTCTAAGTATCAATACCTCCATTTGTCATTTTCCAGAATATCATCAAGAATATTATGCCCCATTACAAAAAAAGAAAAAGAAACATTTCAAAATTTTCATGACTTACATTACAAATACTCAGATCATACTCACATTGCTTCTTGTTGGCTGTGGATTGTGGGTTGAAGTATGCTTCAGACTGTGAATTGGATTTAGGTGTGCTCCACAAGTTGATGGAAACTTATGTCTTTTGAAGTCCAGAGTTGTCAAAATGGCACTTCTGTCATTATCCCATTAGCTAAAGCAAGTTACATGATCAGGCCCAAAATTCATGGGGTGGAGAAGTACATTTCTCTCCGTGGCAAGAGAAAAGGCTGAATATTTGTTGAATAATAATATAATTCACCATAGTTACTAAACGTTTATTGGCCTTACTATGATGTCTAAGCAATCACACTGTATAACTAATGATTAGATGCCAAAATACCCTCTATGTTTCTGGCATTTACAAAATAGCTTTAATGCACTGGTTCTTATTTTGAAATCTAGCTGAAACATAGCTCCTTCTTGCCTCTTCTACTGTACATATCCTGCAGTAAATGAGCGATCACTAATGATGTTTAGATGTAGTACGGCACAAGCTATGTATAACTTATAATTAAATTATCAGTGAAAAGTGTCAGTAATCTCCTTCTGTATAATGTCAAAACATATAAAAGTGAATTTATGACCCTTTTGAATACATTTCAATATCATTAAGTTACTAGAGGGCTGCCCTGAAGTATATTTAGCAAATAATTTGGCTTCTAGTACTATCATAACATGGTCAGTTGGCCTGTCAGTCAGGCTTACCCTGGCTTTCCATTTGAAAAATAAGAAAAATAAGTTTTTCTATAACAGGACCAGGCATAAAATAAAATGTCTATTACCCATTCTCTACCTTTTCTTCTCAGCATCAGTAGAGGGTAGAAGGTTGGAATTTTTTAGAAGTACGTGAATTTTTGACCTTTATCTTATAAATAATATTTACATATGAGGGTCAAACTTAGAACAGTCATCCTGAAGCCTATGCCAAAAGGGAAGTGTGAACTATGGCAGAATTTGCTTTTCTGGTGAGGAATTTAGCTTATCCATTCTCAGCACCTTTAAAAATCTCACTCAGCACCTGATAGTCAATGCAGAATATTAACAGATCTCCAGTGCTGTGCAATAAGCAACTGTATCAATGTCCTTGGCTTTGTACACGTGTCCTAATATTTAGCCATTCAATGACCATTATGTATCCATGTGTAAGATCTCCTAACTGCAGGGATAGAAGTAAAAGATTCAGTGAACCTAAAGGAATTTTATACCAGCTGCTGATGTCCATTTCTCACCTATTTAACTTAAAACAAGCTCAAATTTATAAGAACAATTTATAACTACTTTCAAGGCAATGAGTGGGGCCATTAGTTCCAGAGTTGAGATTGTCATTACAGAAGTTTGACCTGCACTTGGAAGTGAGCCAGAAAATCCTGGAGTTAGTGAAGGATAAAGTAAATTGCATAGAATTCTAACTCTCAGAGGCATTTTCTCCACCTGAAGTCTCCTCTTGTTCATAAAATGAAGTTCAATCTAAGACCCAAACGGGATCCAAGACCCAAATAAATGAAGCCTGGACTTTTAGGTATAAACCTCACTTCCCTACTATTTTCCTCCACTTTTCATATGAAATAACAAGGACTTTTGTCTAAAAACAAATGACAGAATTAAGCACCATGAAATAAAAATTTAAGAAGAACCACTACATACCTCTTAGAATGGCTAAAATCCAAAGCACAGACCTCACCAAATGTTGATAAAGACGTGGACCAGGAGGAACTGTCATTTGTTGCTGATGGGAATGCAAAATAGTACAACCACTCCGGAGGACAATTTGGCAGTTTCTTACAAAACTAAACATTCTAACATGTGATCCAGCAATTTCGCTCCTTTGTATACATAAACAAGTTGATAAATTGTGTCCAAGCAAAATCTGCCTACGAATATATAAGGTGGATTTATTCATAATTACCAAAATATAGAATAAATCAAGATGTCCCTTAATGGGCAAATGGATAGATAAACTGTGATACATCCATACAATGGAATATCATTTGTCAATAAAAAGAAATGACCTGTCAAGCAATGAAAAGACATGAAGAAAACTTAAAGGCATATTGTTAAGTGGAAGAAACCATCTGAAAAGACTACATACTGCATGATTCCAACCATATGAGAGCCTGGAAAAGGCATAACTACGGAAACAGTGAAAAGATCAGTGGTTGCCCAGGCTTCAGCAGGAAGGAGGAAAGAAGAGATGACTAAGTAGAGCGGTGGGATTTGGAGTAATATGCAATATGGAGTTAACATATTCTATATAATATTGTAATGGTGGTTGCATGCCATTGACCATTTACGACATGTCACAATGAACAACCCAAAATAAACCTTAATATAAACTATGGAGTTTACTTACTAATAATATATCAAGATTGACTCATCAGTTATAACATAATTATATACACCTTGCACAATATAATGTCTTGCACACTAAAGTGAGTTGTTAATAATAGGAAAAACTGGGGAAGAAAGAGTTATATGCAAGCTTTCTGGATTTTCTACCCAATTTTCCTATAAACAGAAAACTGCTCAAAAAATTAAATCACATAGGGATGCCTGGGTGTCTCAGTCAGTTAATCAACTGCCTTTGGTTCAGCTCATGATCCCGGGGTCCTGGGATCCAGTCCCTCATTGAGCCCCTTGCTCAGCAGGGAACCTCCTTTTCCCTCTACCTGCCACTCCTCCTGCTTGTGCTCGCTCTCTCTCTCTCTCTCTCTGACAGATAAATAAATAAATAAAACCTTTTAAAAAATTAAATCACATAATAAATTAAAATGTCAATTAGGTTATAACATATGGCATCATGAAATAAAATTAATCAAACCGATTCCAAAACTTATACATGAAACTAATTTTTCATGTATAACAACCCCAGATAGATACAGAAAAATCGTTGAAAAGAGATATAGATACTGATACAGTATTTGTTATGTGTTTCAAAGCTATATATATTTTTTAAAATATAGTTTGTTCTCTAAAGTACCATCTATTTTAAAAAGTAAATGTTCTTTTTAAAAATAATTTTGAAACTGAAGACATCTTATATATTTTTTTAACTGAAGTATAGTTGACACACAATGTTACATTAATTTTAGATGTACAGCAGTGATTTGGCAAGTCTATGTGTTATGGTATATTCACCACAAGCGTAGCTCCCATCTTACACCATATAATGAATGCTATTGCAATACCATTGACTGTACTCCCTATGCTGTGCCTGTAATCCCTGTGACTTATTCATTCTATAACCTGAAGCTTATACTTCCCACTCCCCTTCATCCAGGAAGATCTCTTTAAATAGTTATTCTTAGACAATCTTCTGTCAATGCCTCGGTAAAGGTACCTCTTATTTCTTGTCTAGAATACTCTCTCATTTGTTCAACCAATATTGAGTACTTACTATATGTTAGGCATTGTTCCAGATATTATACTAAATATCCCAGACATAGGGATAAAGAAAATAAGATCTCCGAGCTCAGGGAGTATACACAATCTAATGGGACAAAGTGGGTTTGATTCTATAATAAACAATGTCAAAATCTCAGCAGCTTAGCATAATGAAGGTTAATTTCCAGTTTCTATCACACCCTGATATGGATCAATATGCATGTGGTGGGGAAGGGAAATTGTTGTGGCGAGGAAGGTAAATTGAGGGGGCTCTGTGCAGTGACACAGAAATTCAGGCTCTTTCTATTTAGTGGTTCCATTAACTTCAGTGTGTGATCTTAAAAATTGCCATAAAAGAGGAAAGGAAGATAAAATGTAGAAGACTATGTGGGAGGTTTTACAAGCAAGCCTAGTAGTTATATATATGATATGGTCCCAACCTAACTATAAAGAAGGATGGGAAATAGAATTTACTTGGCCAGGAAGAAATGAAATGGGCAGATAAAGAATGTAGTGTTCTTTATGTCACAGAGATATACATGAAAATATTTATAATATGTTGTGGTAAATGATATAACAGAGACATGTGCAGACAGTCCTATTTTATTCAAAAGGGAGTTTCTGGAGACTATAAATTAAAACTCACATAATTCAGCTAATTTTCCCATAAAAAATTTAAGTTAAGAGGAATTGTCTTCTTAAATACTATAACTCTCCAACAATTTTAGCAACTTTTTGTGTGAAAGTTCCTCTGTATTTTCTCAACCAATGTCCAATATTTTAAAGTTTCCTCTCTTAAATGAATTAGCAAGAGAGGTCATGCAGTATTTAGTCTTCTCCACATTTCCCCACATCCAAATTTCATTCCAAAGTTTGGGGGCACATTTCTCAGCAAATGTAGGAAGCACCATTATAAATAACCTCCAGATGACACTGTTAAAGAATATAAAAACACCTCACAAAATAATATTATATGATAAAATATAGTCCCTTTCCCCAATCACCCCTAGACAGTCTGAGGCCCATAAATAAGTTTATATAATACTGCCTAAATGTGTGTGAAAAGCATTTTTTTACCAGCCAAATTGATGTCATCATGTGGCAAAATAAATAACAAATCTATAATTGCTTCTACTGGATAGATTTCAAAGTACATGATCTTGATGAATATTTAATTTTTTTCAGATTTTCAGTAATTCAAAGTGTGACTTTATTAATATTTTAACTCTTTAAAATCGCCTGATAAACCTTGCATAAAATGTGACCCCATTGATGAACTGTTTTTGCTTTTTTTTTAGTAGCCTTAGAAGTTACAGACCGATCTGTGATAGCTTTTCTATACTTAGCCCCTTCCAACTCTTTCCCCATGTTATCCCTGAGAATTATAACCGAGAAACAGAAATCTCATCATGTTATTCCCTCAAGAAGGGATACAAGAAGTTACCTTTAATATATCTTCGCTCCCCTGGGTCTACTACCTATAAGACAAAGGCCAAACTCTACAGATTTCTAAATACTATTTCATACAACAAACATTTAATGAAAATCTACTAGAAGCCAAGTATTTGGGAGAAGCAACACTTTAAAACTCTTTACAATCTTTGCAAAGTGCACTTTTTCATCTGTATTTTCTAGTGCTATCCATCTTTGGCTCCAACATACCTAGCAGCTAGTCATTCCCTGACCACAGAATTTTTCCCTCATATCTCCTCGCCTTTGAACATGCTGTATCAGCCAGAGTTTAGTGTAGTAAATAGATATTTCAGGCAGAAAAGGATTTAATGCAGGAAATTAAGTGCTTACAAAATAATTAGAAGGGCTGGCAGAAGGGGAATCACGGGTCCGCTCCTGGAATGATGAGTTCAAAGGCACACGATGCTGGTAACTAGACACAGGTATGTTGATTCTGGCTCCTGCGATTCTTTCTCTAACTGCCTTTAGATCCCAGACGCTGGGATATTAAGTCTAGCTGCTACAACTATCTTTTTTCTTTTTTTTTTAAAGGTTTACTTATTTATTTGAGAGAGAGCAAAGGAAGGGGGCTAGGGAGGGGCAGATGGAGGGAGAGAAAGAGGATCTCAAGCAGACTCCCTGCTGAGTACAAAGCCCTATGCTGGCTGGACTTCATGACCCTGAGCTCATGACCTGAGCCAAAATCAAAAGTCCGTTGCTCAACTGACTGAGCCATCTTTCATCTTTAAACTCTAACATCTCCGTGACATTATTTGCTGGTTAAAATAGCTGCAAGAAAATGACTTCTACTACAAGAGCCACATTCCAAATTTCCCATGAATGAATCTAATTAGCATAACTTAATTTCATATGAATGCCTCTAATTAGCATAACCTAATTTCCTTCAGACCCAGTCCACCAGGAGGTCTAGGAAACAGGTTTTAGCTCTCTCTGCTTGTAGTTCAGGAATGCACACAGAAGGAAGTAGGAAAGAATGCTGAGTCAAATCCAGAATGAACAGTATCCAATGCCTGGATTGCATTCCACCCCTTTTCTTTGCCGACCACAATGCCCATTCCAGCATCCAACTCTAGTATTTCCTTCTGGGTGATGAGATACCTGGCTTTAAGTCAGGGCCATAGCATTGCTCAATTCCTCAGGGTACCATTTTCATACAAGGTGTTGAATACAAAGAATACGCAGAAAGAATACACAAGGTCTGAGTCAATGGTGCCTCCTGAAATGATTTACCACAGCAGCCCTGCTATAAATCTGACTCTCCTCTGTTTGTACAAACATAATTGTATTGTGATGTTTTGCTGTCTGTGGACCCCACTGGATTGTGTATTTTCAGAAAGCGACACCTATATCTTACTCTTCTTGGAACAGTCTCTTCTTTCATGCCCAGATGTATAAAAGGCTCCTCAAGAAATTTTTTTTTGAAGGATCAAGTGAATAAATAAGCGAGCAATCAAACAACATTTTAATCATAGATTTTTATGCCATTTTTTATGTCATCAGGGCAAAAAGAGACTTCTGGAAACTTTTTGTGGAGGAAATGTTTCATGACATTTTAAAATAAATAAAAGATGCTTTTTAAACACTGATTTTCAATGAGTTCAAGATAATTATCTGATAAAAATACATGGAAACGTAATGATTCATATTTAAGAGTAATCAGCTCTCACTTGTGTGTGTGATTTTTATTATATGTGATCTTCTATTAACGACTTGGGTGTTTTTTTCCTCCTATTAAGGGTTCAGAATTAGGTTGGAAACAAAGGGGGTACTTTAATGTCATTGGTCTAAGATACGTTCTCTCTAGAGTTCCGTTGTTGCAAGGAACATAAGCTCATGGAAACAACATACAGGGACTTGAATTTCACTGTGGAAACAAACATGGACAGGAGCATAAACTGAATGGAGAGCAGTCAGGAGTCCAGGCAGCTCTGAGGATGAGCTAGGCTCTGTCTCTCCCTCTCTTTCTCTCAGGCCACGCAGCTTCATTGCCTCTCTCTTGTGCTTTCATTTATACTTTTCCTCTTACCAACTTTTCAACTTCATAAAGTAACTCTCTCTCTACCTATTTACTCACATTCTTCTTCCTCAGAAGCTCTGACTAGATCCTACTAGCACCTCTCATTGTCATGTCAGGTGGAAGCTACTGCTGTCAGCTTCTCGTTCCCATTCAACAGCCTCAGAGAAAAACTTCCATTGGTCCAGCTCACCTTTCCTTTCTAGACCGCATCATAGGAAGTTTTTACATCCGAAAACTGTTTTCAGCCACTGTGAATTGGCTTTTCTTGTAGTCGCTGCTAAAACCATTCTAAGTGTTCCAGGAGTATTGGCCTATCCTAAACCAATAGGAAGATGATGTCTTCTAACTCCTCAGACTGTCATGAGTTTTTTCCCGCCTAAGAATTTACCCCATTTATTTGCTCCTGGTGATTTGGGTTGTATAGAAGGGTTTCACTTCTATATGGTTGCCAGTGTCTAGGTCTTCAAACAATTTGTAGTAGCTACTAAGATCTGTGAAGGGTTTGAAATATCGTACCTTGCTTTCCAGATAGGTTAGACCGCCATTGTTTCACAGATATCCAGAAGACACAATACTCCTGAATCAGAGTAAAAGGAATTTTATTACCCACAATAATAGCAAAACCCAAGTATCACCGTTCCCTTGCACCATTTCCACAGGCCCCAGTTACCACAGGCCTGCCTGATGCCCGTATGCACAGTGGGTCACGTTACAGAAAAGGATTCTCTGGCTTAGCACCCTCTAATCTTGTATAAGATTACAAACAAATCTACACAATCTTTGCTCAGGAGAGAGACATTATCTTTATTGTTATAGTAGACAATAAACAAACCAGCCCTCTGTCCCAGAGGGAGACAGTATCTCTATATTCCAAGGCTCTTTGCTATACAAATATCTGTGGAAAGATAACGTAAAACAAAAGCGGTGGGTGCCTCTGCTTGTAAGGCACTTGAAACCTTGAGAGACGAAGACAGAATTTTCTCACATGAATAGCTTACTCCTTCACACCCGAAAAGGAATGATTTCTCATCATAATTCATGCAACCAAATGAAGAGCTTAAGCACATTTTATTTTTTTAATTGTTATCAACAGGCTTTGCTCATTTTTTCTTGAGTTGGTAGTAAATTATAATTATAAGCTGATTTCTTTGAGATCAAAAGATTTTTCATTCATCAACAGAGTATCTAAATTTGCATTGAAATCTTTCTTGTTTTTGCACGATTTTACAAAGTCTTTCAATGAATGTCTGTTAATCGATGTGTTATATGAATTTAGGTTTATATTTTGTTTTTATTCCAGGATTTTGCTAGACTTCTTGGAAATATATTAAAGTAAAGGAGACTAATATGTAGTACTAACTTACATGATCCATAAAAAGGAAATTTCATTCCTAAATTGTTGTCTTTTTCAATGTAACAATGTCTTATTTTGCTTGATGCTAATAATCATTGCCACTGATTCATATTAGGATTTTGCTATAGTTCATTGAACAGAATGTAGTCCCTTGACCATAACTAGCTTCAAGGAAGGGAGAATGTCCTTACTTTTTCCTAAGCTGCAATGTACCCACTGAACATTAAGGTTGTTATTACTAAAACAGTAAGAGTGGAATAGGCATTGGGATAGTACTAGTGATCTCCACAATAGTCCCTTTACCTTATCCTCTAAGAAGCTATTGCCATTACTGTTCTTTATTTCCAAGAATTTGTTCAGACCCTGGTCCCCCAGGTTCTTCCTGGTTCCCACCCCATTACCTAACCTGATTTTTTTCTGTTTCACAAGAGAATTTCTGGTGATTCTTTTAAACATCTGCCTTCTTCTGATTAGGCTTTTTCCCAAGACTGCCTCTTAAATCACAGCCCCAGCTTAGCTCAGCCACTTAGGCCTATAGTCAAGAGATCTAGTCCTCCAACCCTAATTCAATTGGTTATTCTAAGCCTGAACCTAAACACTGACTCCCTTCCTTTCCAGGAGGAAAGATTATCCACTAATAGTCTAAGCTCTTAAACTGTTAACTAGAGACTAGTTGTTTAAGCTTTTTCTAAACTTTTCACAGGGATAGGTTTTCACTCTTCACGCCAGTTTCTTTCATTCCCTTATCATCAAAAATTTATCGAGTACCTCCCATGTGCTGGGCATTACATAGCAGAGGGTTCTTTTTCCTTCATATTGACATGTTTTTAGAAAACACACTCTCAGGATCCAGCAGCAAAAGTGGGTTAGTAATAGATAACTTTTTCCCTACAAGAGACATTTTGCCACTTAAAACAAGGGATCACTGTGTACTTTCACAAAGCTTCCTGGTCTAATATTGCAATATTTCAAGACAGTTATAGCACATTTCCTTATTTATCTCCTTAAGTCTTTCAACTCCTAAGTTCCAGTTGTTGGCAGGTATACTTTGGCACTTTCCAGTGGATATTCTTATACACCTTCCAGCAGGAATAGCTTCAAAGAATTAGCCTACTTACCGTTACTGATTATGCAACACATCATTTTTGACAGCTGACACTACTTCTTGGAATTATGAGAACACATTGTACTTAACTGGCAATTGGTGGAAGAAATATAAAAACAATTGCCCAAGAAAATAGTGTGCAATAAATTAAGAACAACTTAAAGTATTTCTTATGTCAAATGCTATCTAAATATACTTCGATAATCTAGAAGATACAGTGTCAGAAAATATTTTTGGAAAGAATAAGGTGACTTAATATAGGTGCTTGGTTTTAATAAGATCAAATTCCTGGCAGTGAGGTTAAATTCTTGGCAAATCACCAAATGTGTGAATTCTGATATGAATTTCCAATGAAACATGGGGAACAGAAGATAACAAGTGGCATTATCTGCAAAAAGAGGTTTAATTTTATGATAAAAAAATCTAAAAACTTGGAGTTTCTTAATGTTGCTCTATGATCCAAATTTTAGAAAATTAAACAGAATATTGAAGTATACATTATTTAGAACATTGAAAACTCTTTTCCTCCTTTGCTTCATCATCAACACTCTTCAAATGAAATTTTATATTTTTTCAGCTGCTGTGTGATCATTTGTTTATTTTTGACATTCTTAACAATTTGGCATATAATAGAGCACCTGGCTGGTTCAGTTGGTAGAATATGCAACTCTTGTTCTTGGATTCATGAGTTCAAGCCCCACACTGGGGTGGAACTTATCAAAAGAATGAATGAATGAATGAATGAATGAATAAAAAATAAATAAAATAATTTGGAGTATAGTTTTACCACAAATATTAGCCAGAGTAAGATAAATTTTGCTACAAGAATAAATAAATTCCAAAACTATAATGGATTCACACACACATACACACACACACACACACACACACACACACACACACACACACACTGTATTTCTTGCCTGTAGAAAGTCTACTCAAGTTTAGTGGCTCTCCAGAGCAACCTCCTTCAAATGAGTCAGGGATCTGACTGGTTCTATCTAGTGGCTCCAGAATCTCAGTGTACAGCCCCCACAATCACAATGATTGGAAAGAGTGAGCTGGAGGATTATGTAACAGATTTTCATTGTCTCAGCCCAAAACTTACACATAGAAGTTATTGAAGTTATTTCTTCTCACAGTACATTTATCATAATTAGTCACATAGTTTTGCCTATTTGCAAGAAGACTAGGAAGTATAGTTTTCTACAAATGCAGAAAGATGATCATTGGCTATGAGATGCTTTAGTAATGTCTACCATACCATATTATTGAAACTTCACTGTTTGTCATTAAATATAACTACGCTTTCCTAATGCCTTATATTTTTAAATTTTATTATAATTTTCTTCCTACATTTATTATTTCTGTTTCAACTCCCATTGAAATTCAGAACTCCCATATATTTATTTATTTATTTAGTAGGCTCTATGGGACTTGAACTCATGAACCTTGAACAACCCTGAGATCAAGACCCAAGTTGAGATGAGGAGTTGGCTACTTAACTGACTAAACCACCTAGGCACCCCACACTCCTTTTTAACCCCTGAAAAAGTTGAATGCATCTTTAAAAAAGAAAAAAGAAAAAAAAAAGAAAAAGAACACCTAGTTGCCTTGGCCTCCATGGTCTGCTTGTGAAGGAAGTCATCTAGATTCCCTTTCTGACTCCTATCCTAAACCTACTCACTGTGACTTGCTGTCTCTGGGTGCTGTGAAGCTGTCTATTCTCACATTCAGAAAGGTTACTGAGAGTAGAAACCATAGCTCACTGTCTACATTATTAACAAGGTGCTATTTGTTTCTATGTCTTCATTAGCATTTCACTTTCTCTGTAGACTCATACCCAGATAAATGATAGCCTTTTCATTCCAAAAATTTTCTGAAAGACCTAGCATCTTTTCAATGGAAAGCATCAAAAGTTTGAACTCTAAGATTCTTTGAATTCCTCTCCTCAAAATCCTGACCTTGCTATTTCTGGCAATCTGTCACAGGTGATCCATAATCAGTTCTAATCAAGTCTTTGTGTTGAAAGACCCACCTTAATCCTAATTTCCCATTGTCAATAAACTCTAACCTTACCTCCCCTCCCTTTGAGACACTACCAAAGCTCTTTGGGGGTGGTGCTCCTTCTTACACAGGAAGTAATGAACTCAACAGTTCATTTTGGCATATTTGGGGAGCCAGGAAGCTATTTCTTATCTGGTTTCTTTTCTTTGTTTCACTAATGTAGACTGGATATTTATTTTAAAATGTTTTATTTTTCATAATTTTAATTTTGCTGCACACTCTATCTATCATCATCAGCAGCAGCAGCAGCAGCAGCATCTTTGGCTCTACATTTTGTAGCCACGAGTCAGTCTACTCAAACCTTAACAGAACTGGAACTCAAATCTACCTTCTCAGAAAACTGCTTTTCCAAGAGGAGAGGGCAGAACATTTATTTACATTTATGATCCCATTTTCTCCAAGTTATCTGTGGTGGGTTGAATAGTGTCTCCCAAAAATGTATATCTACGTGGAACCTCACAGAATGTCACCTTATTTGGAAGTAAGTTTTTGCAAATAGTTGAGGAGCATAAGAATGGATTAGGGTAGACACTCAGGTCCAATGTCATTATAAAAAGAGAAGAAGGCACAGAGAGACACAGAAGGAAAACAAGAAGAAGGTGATATGAAGACAGAGGCAGAGATTGGAGTGATGCACCCATTAGCCAAGGATTGCCAAGAGCCACCAGAAGCTAGGAAGAGGCTGGTAAAGAGTCCACCTGGTCTTTTGAGGGAGCATTGCTCTGCTGACACTTTGATTTGGGACTTCTGACCCTCAGAATAGTAAGAGCATTTCTTTTTAGCTCACCAAGTTTGTGGAAATTTCTTAAGGCAGCCCTAGGAATCTAACACAGATTCTTACCTAAATTAGAAATCTTGAAATTATCTTTTCTTTTTTTTCCTCTCCCTTGTCCATTCCCACCCCTGTTTGCTTCCGTGGCAAAAAACTGCTGCCAAGTTTTATAAATTTTACTTCCTGGTGACATCGTCTCTTTAGTCTTTGCCTTTTATAGTCTTCTTCAGAGCTCTGCCAGAATAAATCACAATATTGTTCTTATCATGTAAATAAAAATTTCAAAAACTTCCCATTATTCTCCTTTGCTTATGAGTTAAATAAAAATTCTTCAGCTTGATGTTCAAGACTTTTGAATGACGTAGCAATATTACTAACCACTCTAATCTAGAATCGGTTCTTTTTGGTTCCTTTTCCATGAGTATTCTATACACTGTCACCATTTTGGAAAATGCAGTCTTCCCATTGAGTTGTTTTTTATTCTTCTGACCTAAAATTTTAGCTCATTGGAAACATTCCAAATAGTTTATTTTTTGCCTTAAATGAGTTATATTTTGTCTTGTAAATGTATTCCTACATGTCTTCCCCTTACCTTGTCCAACTAGAATATAATTTCTCCTCAAACAAATCTATACTTTTATTGACTCTTATTTGTCATGCTTGTTACCGGCTTATAAGTTAAGTTGGCATTTGTTGAATTAACTTGAATTTATTAATGACTTTGGAGTTTATAAATCCAGAGACTATGTAAGGTTGAAAGCTTGAGGGGGTGGGGAAAAACTACCAACATCAATCTCATTTAAGATCTCCCATAGAAGGGCAAACATTTTTTCCTTCTTAAGCTAAGGCTAACTTCACTCTTATAGAGAGATCCTATTTATCCTTGTTAACATGAAAAAAAAAAAAAAACAACCTTAAAAAGCTGTGTGGTAGTTTTCTGATAAGTGCTGAGTTCCATATTTATCATTATTTTCCTTAATTCAAAGGAAAATGGTATCTAGAGTATGAGAATTGTAGGCAAAAATCTGTGCTTCAGTGGAAAATTCTGCATTGTTGAGATTCTAGAGGACAACCTCTGAGTTATCTGATTCCAATTCTAAGGAAACTATGAAAGTTATTTTACAACTCTATAAGCTGTAGATAACTGTTAGTAATGCAAAATAATTCTTGTTTATATTCACTCAAATTCTGTCCTGCCCAGAAGTATAATTATCAATTATCAATACTCCACCATTATGGGGAAAAAAAAATTTACTTTCATTTGCACAATTTTTTCAACATTTTTGATTTATAAATGTGTCCAGCTTCGGAATTTTTTTTTTTTTTTTTTTTGGAACCAGTTATATCTGCCTGGTTTCCTCATTGAGTATGAGTTTACTTAAATCTTTAACATGTATTCATCTTTTTATCTGCATGAGAGTCATGATTTTTCTCTTGTTTGAAATTAACTTTTAAGGGAAATAAGTCCCTGTTTCATTCTTCCTGGTGTTGTCATAAATTCTGGTGCATAAGCAGGATAGTGAATAAATGGGAAGTAACAAGAGAAGGGACACCAAAATAATAAGGAAATTTCAAAATCTGCCATACAGTAAACTTGAAATATTTGAGGAAATTTAGGTGGGAGAAGAGTAATCTAAGAGGGAAATGATTATTACTTCCCCAAACCCTAAATGGCTACCATATAGAAAAATGACTGGTCAGGTTTAATGAGTTTTCAGAGAATAAATCTGAAACATGGAGTGAAATTTACACAGAGATCAGGTTTGACTTATGTAAATCCAAGCTTGCCAATAATTAGAACTACAAAGAAATAGTGGAGTCAGCTTTGAGACAAAGGTATTTCTTTGTCTCCAGGGGTATTCAAGCAGATTTCTAACAAAATCTTAAAAGGATTCTTCTATTATTAATTAAATTATTGGCAATAGAATTGGACTAGATGTCCTGTAGAGAATTTCAACCCAGAGTTATTAATTTTTTTATTCAATTTGATCCTGGTTGTGTATGTGGATTGAAGCTTCTGGAACATTATCACCATCCTACATATGCTTTCCTGAGGTTACTATCAGTCATCTTTTTGTAGGAGGGTGTTAAGTGAAGGTAAAGCTTTTCCTATTGTCTGGGAGTTTGGGTTTATGCCCTAAAGCTGAGGACAAAGCATAAGAAACCTTGATGTGGTTGATTAAGATATTCATCTGTGAAGAATGGACTATTTGTCAGCTTGCCAGAAACATAGAAATTTATCTCTCTATCCAGGTGGGTGCTCATGAAGCTGCAGAAACTCAAGCCTTCTTTCCAAACACAGTGGCAAAGTCTTTGGAAGTGTGTGATCCCTGGGGCTTGGGGGTGAGTGGTTGGTTGAGACAATGGTGACTGACTCTTCTCTGGGAGAGTCAAAGTCTAGGATTGGAAAGCAAAGACTGTGGCTGCCAGGGGAGTGGCCAGTCTGTAAAGAATTTGGTGGGCAAGAGAAGTGTAATATTTCCCAAAGCCAGAAGCAATAGCCTGGAAGAGAGCCAGGTATGAGTCATAGGGAAAGAACATTACATCAGTGACTGCTCCTCTGTGAATACTGTTGGGGCAAGAGTCGAGTGGCCATTCACAGCTTGTGTTAGGAAACAGTACAGTGTTGGAGAAGGGGGCATGAGGATGGGACTGGGGGAGTTTTCAGGTCCAGTGGGAGAGAAACATAATTTGGGCATTTTCCATGACAGAAGGCCCACATTCCAGATTGCAAAAGCAACAGTTCCTAAGGAATGTGTCCTCTTGCTTTCCTTCCTCCTCTTCTCCTCATCCCAGGGAGCCATCAGCAGACATGGGAGAGGAGAAGGGGTAGTGGGTAAAGGGGAAGTAAACTGCCATCCCCCATGCTAAGCTGCAGAATTCCTGGGATGGTCTGAGCTGGGACAGGAAGGAGCTTTGAGAGATTAAAATTATGGCTTTGTTAGATTGGATAAACATTTCAATAACGAAAACTGAGAAGGTACTAACAGCCAAAGGCACTGGAAGCCTGAGGTCTCTGCCCTATTTATGGTGCAGAAACAAGGGAGACAAGCCTAAAAGGCAAGTCCATGGAGCTAAGCTGGAAGAACAAAGTTGTTTCTGCTTGCACCCCATCAAGTACAACTGATTTTATGAACCTACTTCAGGTATCACAGCAAAGTTTTCTGTCCAAACATAAGCTACCCTTTCTTGGTCACTCTTTGCAGGTATAGGTAGATTTGGTAATAAAACGCATCATTCTGTGATTTGAATTTCACGTTAGATAGTTAACAGAGTTCACAAATTTAAATTGTTGAAGAAATCCCTTTCATGACCTGGTAGAATACACAAGTTTTCCCTCTCTCTGGTTTTTTCTTTTAAAATAGAAAATGTAATAAATTTTGGATATTAGTTATTTGAAAACATTAGCTTAGCTCATGTGTTGCTATATGGCTAGAGGACCCTTTTTTCCCCATTGACCAGATCCTTCACCATCAACACCAATACTCTATCCATGACCAGCCTGGGACACAAATAAGGGGATGGGAAGGAAATATTAATATCAGGAAAGGGATATTGTAAACAATAATTTGAAGATGGAGGAAAGGGCAACATTTGTTTAGCATAATACTGGACAGCACATTGTTAAAGGTGTTCTAGACAGAGATTAAAGTTTACTTTCGATATCTGATTTTCTCTTAAATAGTCCATTTAAAAGCTAGATGACTGTGAAATTCTCAGTTCTGTCTCCTCCTATTCTTCCTCCACCCTGGGAAGATGAAGGAAAGAGAGGGGAAGGGACAGTCAAAGGCCAGAAGAGTCTCATATAAAGGGATCCAGAGAAACTGAACATATGGGAAAACAGATCGAAAGGGAGACTTGGGGAAGGACTTGCTATAAGTCACCTCTCTAGAACCCCCAGGCCTAGAAACTGAGCTGGGAAAAATGTAGAAAGAAACTGGAGAGCTCAAAAATCTATGGATGTTTTTGGATTCTGTATAGGCCAAAAGATCTACTTGCTGTCTTTCTCAACCCATCTCTAATTCAGTCTATACACTGCAGTTGGACTACAGCATCTCCTCTTATCCAAGAATCCTAGTAGAAGCCCAAAACCATGGTTATTTCCAAACCCTATATGTGCTATGTTGTATCCTATGCATAGGAAGTTCAATTTACCAATTATGCATGTAAGACATGTATAACAGTCACTAATAGGTAGAAAACTATAACCACATGCTGTAACAGAAGTTATGTGAATGTGTCCTTTCTCACAAAATATCTTATTGTACTATATCCACCCTTCTTGTGATGATATGAGATGAAAAAATGCCTACCCAACAAGATGAAGTGACGTGAATGACATAGATGTTGTGACAGAGCGTTGGGACGCCATGGACCTTCTGATGATTCGGTCATCTGCTTCCAGACCTGGGTGTCTGAGGATAGCTGAAACCTCCAAACGTGTAATTCAGGATAAGGGAAGGGGACTACTATATCTTTCTAAAGTATCATTTGAATGGGATCATTTGTTCTACTCCTTCTTGCCCCTAGGACAAAATCCAAACTCTAGAAAAGGCAGGCAAACTCTGCTCAGAGCTCCGCCTTTCCTGATGAGCCCACCCCTTCCTTAATCCTCAAGAGCAAGTCATTCTACACATCTTTGTTTTAATTCCCTCCGTGAGTCGTGAGCGCATTCCCCCTGGCTTCCAGGTCATCACATATGATATATTTTTTCTGATTAGAATTCTCTCCCACCCTGTATTTACCTGAGTATCTCCTGTGAGGTCTTGATGACCTCTGCTTAGAACTACCTCTCTCTGGGAAAGCCACCCTGCCCCCACCCATCTATGTTAAATTTCCTTTCTATATTCTGTGGATGTCAGCTCTTTTTCCTTTCAGAATTTGGTACACTATGCTAAAGGGGCTTGTACACACAACATGCTTGTGTGTTCCAACTGTGCTCAGGCTCTTATTAGACAGTCCGTAGAGTGTCTGTGAATAGGAAGAATTTCAAAGTTTACTACGAGACACCTTCAACTGTTGAAACTAAAATTAAGAATTATGGCTTCTTGTCTTCTGAGACAGAACCAGTGTTAGTTTTCCAAACCTT
Organism: Enhydra lutris kenyoni; assembly: GCF_002288905.1. Lineage (NCBI taxonomy): Eukaryota > Metazoa > Chordata > Mammalia > Carnivora > Mustelidae > Enhydra > Enhydra lutris. The sequence continues at coordinate 48,719,343 of NW_019154087.1, read as the reverse complement.
CTTCTACAATTCTAGAGTTTGATCTCAATATTCGTTTGATTGATATTGAGTTTGATATCAATATTCTTGATATTTTTTTGAGCAGTTACAAGGACCGTCAACTACCAGGAACTGTGTCCAGCAATTGTTCAAACTTCTCTTCTTCAGAACGTCAACATTTTATTATAAAAAATGTAATTATGAATGTATTCCCCCATGAGTCTCTCAATACGTAAGAAACAACATATTTTCATTTTAGTACTGGGTGACCCAAATTATAAGCCCTCAACAAGTGCTTGTTAATGTTTAATGGAATCTCTTACATAAAATAATCATTTCAGAGAAGTGATCCCTCTAGTGGCTAGCCTACTTCAGTACATATTTTCATTTTAATGAACTTTTAAGTTATGAACCAACTAAGCACAATATATAAAATGAGAATTAAACTTTGGTTCATCTATCTTATTATATGATATTAGAATTGCCTTGACTTCCGTATACCTTTTTATTGGTGAGAAGGGAAAGATGTGGAAAGAACTTATCAGCATTTTAAAAATATGAATTCACTGCATTCTAATATCTACTTATAATATTTACTGATTAATATTCTCTTAATAAATGCTTATTGAACAATAATAGTTTTTTTAACAGTGAAAAAATGTTTGTAAACATTTCCAGGTATGTGAGTACACATTTTAAAAGAAAAAATATTTATCATCAAAAATTAAATAAATAGTTTTTCCTACATAACCATGGATCTGGTAACAGGGAACATGGTAGCTCGATGATATACACATCTTATTTGGAATCTATTAGATTTTGGATGCATTCATAAGATTTGGCCTATTAACATTTGATTCAATGCACATATTTTTAATCTTCTCCTATTTGTGTGAGTGAAACCCACCAATTGTCATTTGATCAAAAACCACTCTTGGCAATTTTTCCATTGGCTACCTTGGGATCAAGGAAGTAATAAAACTCCAATTTTCGTACTTGTTACACAGACTTTCAAGAAAGAGTTGTCTAATAGTTTAATGATATAATAGCAATTTACCTTTTAGTTTATGCTTCTAATACAACTACAACCATAAATTAATATGGTTAATTTAGCCTTTAATAATCACCTACCTAAAAGGGCTCTGTTATACTCAAAAGAGCTTTTGGGATATCAATCACCTATACCAATAGGGCTGACGTTACTCAAAACATACTTTTTAAATCATCATATTTGTATATTAGTTTACATGTATATGCATTTATTTACTTAGCAAACATTTAATGAACATCTGACATCTGCCTTGCTTTGTGACACAATCTCTGTCTCAAAAATTTGGGGATTCAAGTGGGTGGTAAAAATATATAAACAGATGATTATAGCACAATATGGTAAATGAGGAGATGGACATGTTCCCAAACTCCGTTGGGATCACGGAAGAGAGTCACCTCACTCAACACCAGGGTTTGGGAAAGTTTCTAGAGGGAGATCCTGTCTGAGCTGTGACTTAATATGTAAATGAACATGAGCCAGCAAGGAAAAAGGGGCACGAGAACTTGTAACTAAAAGCAGGAAAGTGAGAGAGAATACGATGCGTGAGAGAAATTGCATGTAGCTTGACGTCGCTGGAACCTGAAGCCAACGCAGCAGTGCTGCGAGATGAAGAAAAACAGGCTGACAATCTGACGGTGAAGATCGTGCCGCCATTTTGCAGCGATGGAGAGCCGGGGACTGATTTTAAGAAGGGAAATGACACAGTTAAATTTGGAAAAAAAAAAGTGTGAATTTGAGAAAGACAAGACCAGAAACAGCAAGAACACTTAAGAAGCAGCTGAAATAGCTCAGGAAAAGATCACGAAGGCCTTAAAACAGGACTAGAAAGGGGAGGATAAATTGGAGAAATACTTAGAAGACCAAGTTGGAAGTATCTGAGCTATGAGGGAGAGACGCACTGAGGATGATTTCTTAGACTCCAACTTGGTCATGAACCAGCTATAATAATTAATTTTACAAGGGATAGACAATCCATTTCAAACTGGCTTTAGAAAGATGAGACTAAAAATTTTAGGAGTAGTGCTTGCTTCAGGCACAAAACTTCAGATGATATGTCATTATGGCTGGGACTCTTTGTCCTTCCTTCTGGCCCATTTTGAGCCACTCCCTCAAGGGCATTGGCCAACTCATAGCTTCTCTAGGAGCCCCTGGGCTTCTCCAAGATCTAGTAATAAAGATTTGCCCCTGGTCCAGCATGGGACCTCCACGAATCCAGCCCTACGGCCAACTTAGGTGCCATACAAGTTGTTAAATATTTTGAATAGACCCTTCTGATATAGGGCTCATGGCACATATTAATTTTATATTAGACATATATAATAAAGAATGCTTTGTTATGTAAGATGATACTACTGATTAATCAGATTCAGTGAACAAGTATTAGCAAATACTCTGGATGCCCTAGTGAAAAACATGTGTCCCAGCCCATAAAGTTTAAAGAGATCCAGGGACCTGGCACGTTGGTGAAACTTTAGGGATCCAGTGATCTGAGTCAAGCCACAATGTTCTTTCCATGGCACTGGATATATTGTCATAGTTTCAGTTCCCCTAGAAGCAAGCCCTGAAACAAGGGTTAAAGTGCAACAAATTTATTTGGAAGTGATCCCAAGAAACACCAATAAGGCAATAGAGATGTTGGACCTAATAAGGATATTTTATAAGCAAATTACCATTGTGTAAGCCGCTTAATTCCATGAAACTCTAGCAAGCAATAAGGCTTGAACTCAAGCCTCGGGGTTGGTCCACTCTAGAGGCAAAGGAACCAGATGGTTCATACACCAGCTCCACTGTCAATGGCTAAGAATTGCTCCTAAAGCCGGTTAATTCCCCAGTACTTCTGGTTTTCGAGCAGTTCTGACCACTGAGAAAACACTCAGTCAAAAAGTTGTAGATGTAACTTCATTTCTATAGGATATCTACTACTAACTAACATTTAGCTACAACTTTATGAGGCTTTTCCCATATTTTATCAGACCAAGAGCTTCCAGATTTTCAATATGTGGCAAAATCAGTGAATTTCAATATCATATGTCCATTGTCTCACCTCATTTACCTCAAAAGGGATCCCTTGGATAAAGGTGATGTTTTGTAGAATGTTAGCTAACAAGACACGTAACCCCTTACTAGAGCTACAGGAAAGTCAGCGAGGATCTGCAGAAGATCTAAATGACACTATCAATCACCTAAACTAATAGCTGCAATACATGTACTTCTCAGGTCTGAACATTCACCTAGACAGACTGTTTCAGGAGGCCAGCGTTATATTAACACCACATCTAGAAAAAACTTTCCAATTAAAAAAACTGCAGACCACAGACACAACATTTTTTAATAAATTCCCTATAAATTTAGTATTATCCAACTGAATATGACAACATATAAAGAGAAAGATACTCTTGACAAAGTAGGATTTCCTCTTGTAATGAAAACTTTGGTTTAACACTTGAGAATTTATCACCATCTTAAAGAAACATAAGAGAAAAACTTTATGATTCTCTAAATAGATGTATTTGGTACAATTGAACAGATTCTCAGCAAACTAAGAATAGAAGAGAACTTCCTTAACCTGACAAAAACTCACAGATAACACCGTATGTAATGGTGAAAAGTCTGAATACATACTCTCTCAGATTAGGATCAAGGCAAGAATGTACCATCTCCTCACTTCTATTCTACATTTTACTGGATACCTTAGTCACTGTAATAAAACAAGAAAAAGAAATAAAAGGCATAGGGGCGCCTGGGTGGCTTAGTGGGTTAAAGCCTCCTCCTTCGGCTCATGTCATGATCCCAGGGTGCTGGAATCGAGCCCCGCATTGGGCTCTCTGTTCGACTGGGAGCCAGCTTCCCTTCCTCCCTCTCTGCCTATTTGTGATCTCTGTCTGTCAAATAAATAAATAAAATCTTAAAAAAAAATAAAAGGCATAGAGATTGGAAAGAAGTAAAACTGACTTTATTTATAGAAGAATATTTTTTTCCTAGGATTGCCACACCAAAGTACCACAAACTAGGTGGCTAAAAACAGCAAAAAATATTCTGGAGGCTAGAAGTCCAAAATCAAGGTTCATGGTCCTCTGAAACTTCTAGAATGAAGATCCTTTCTAGTCTGTTCCTAGCTTCTGGTGGTGTCAGTTAGTCCCCAGCATTTATTTCCTTTCAACTCCAGTATCTGCTTCCATCTTCACATGGTGTTCTCTCAGTGTGTCTATGTCTTTACATGGCCATTTTCTTATAACAAACAATTAGATTGGGTTAAGGCTTACACTAAAGATCGCATCTTAACTTAATTGAGTCTGCAAAGATCCTATTTCCATATAAGGTCACATTTACAGTACCAGGGGTTTGAACTCCAATGTGTCTTTTGGGGAACACATTCAACCCATAAAGAGATGATACGATGTGTACACAGAAAATCCTAAGAAATTTACAAAAGTGCTACTAGAATTAGTAAGTGGGGGGTGCCTGGGTGGTTCAGTTGGTTAAACTTTGGCTTTCTGCTCAGGTCATGATCCCAGGGTCCTGGGATGGAGACCCACATCAGGCTCTCCACTCAGCAGGAAGCCTACTTCTCCCTCTACCTCTGCCTGTTGCTTTATTTGTGCTCTCTCTCTCTCTGGTCAAATAAATAAATAAAATCTTTTAAAAATAGAATTAGTAAGTGAATTTACCTAGGTCAATAAAATCAGTAATCTAAAATTAGTTTTATTTTTATTTACTAGGAAATCAATTGGAAAAAAAATTAAAAGATATAATTCAACTTATAATAGTATTCAAAAAACAGGAAATACTTAAGGGAAAATTTCATAAAATAAGTACCAAATCTGTAAACTAAAAACTACCAAACATTGCTGAGAGTAACTAAAGACATGAATAAATAAGAGATAACATGCTCATGGATTGAAAGACTCAATGTTATTAACATGTCAATTCTACTCAAATTTGGCTATGGATTTAAATCAATTTTAATCCAAATTCCAGCAGGATTTTGCATAGAATTTGACCAATAGATCTAGAATAGTCAAAGCAATTTAAAAAGAAAAAGACCAAACCCGGAGGGTTTACATTACTAGATTTCAAGGTTTGCTATAAAGTTATAATAGTTAAGAAGAGTATGGTATTAGCAGAAGGATAAAAAGAGAGATTCAGGGAACTAAATGAGGATTTTAGAACTAGACCCACATATATACGTTCAGTTGGTTGTCAACAAATGTGCCAAGGCAATCCAATGGAGAAAGTAAAATCTTGTCAATAAATGGTTTTGGAACAATTAGATATTCATGCTGGGGGAAATTTTTGATTATTTTCTTCTACTTCTCCTCCTCCTCCTCCTTCTTCTTCTTCTTCTTCTTCTTCTTCTTCTTCTTCTTCTTTTTATCTTTGTCTATGCCCAAATGTTAACTTGATGTGAATCATAGACCTAAATATAAAAACTTAAACTATAAAAGTTCCAGAAGAAAACATGTGGGAAAATCTTGTAAGCCTGAGAGATAAAGATTTCTTAGATAAAAACATAAAAAACTCTAAAAACTCTAATAAAAACCCTGAAATAAAAATGATTCATCAGACTAAATCAAAATTTAAAACATTTTCTTTTTGAAAGATATTGTTAAACAACTGAAAAGGCTAACCACAGAATGGAGGGAAATGCTCTCAATATCTCTGACAAAAGATATATATATACATATATAGAATTTATAGAGAACTCTTGCAGTTTAATAAATAGACAAAGAGCCCAAGAGGATGAGGGAACATAGATTTGTTGGATTAGTTTTCTAGGGTTTTCATATCCACAGCAAATAGTTTAAAATACTATAGACTTGTTAGTTTAACAATAGAGATTTATTTTCTCACTGTTCTGGAGATTAGAATTCCTGTATCAAGATATGGGCAGGTTTGGCTTCTTTTGAGGTTTCTCTCTCTCTTTGGCTTGTAAATCACCACCTTCTTGTTGTGTCTTCATACGGTTGTTTCCCTGTGCATCTGTCTGGCATCTCTCAGTGTGTCCAAATTTCCTCTTCTTGTAAGGACAACAGTCAGATTGGACCAGAGCCCACCCTAAAGACCTCATTTTAACTTAATCACTCCTAAAGATCTTATCTCCAAATACAGTTATATTATGAGGTACCAGAGGTTAGAATTTCAACACATGAATTTGGGGTTGGGGACATAATTCAGGCCATAACACTTGTGCAGACACTTCACAAAAAAAGTTATAAACAGCCTATGAGAAGATGAAAACTGATCAACATCATCAATTATTAGAGAAATGCAAATTAAGGCTATAGTAAGCTATCTCCATATAATCACTAAAATGTCTAAAATTAAAAGTATTGACAATACCAATTATAGAGCAACTGCAACTCTCACACACTGACGATGTTTTTATAAAATGGTGCAACTGCTTTGAAAAACTGGCAATTTCTTAAACAAATAGAGATTTATCATGAATCTAGCAATTCTGCTCAAAAGTATTAATCCAATAGAAATGGAAATATACGCCTTCACAGAGAGTTTTATGGAAATGTTCCAGAGTAGTTTTCTTTATTATAGCAAAAACAAAACAAAACCAAACAAAACACCAAAAAAAAAAAAAACCCAACTAGAATTTTTGAAGTGTCCATCAATAGGTAAATAAATAAATGAAAAATAAATAAATAAAATAAGTATAATCATACAATAGAATACCATCACCAATAATAAATAATAAACCACTACTTAAAGAAAGTAGATGAATTTTAGAAAACCATCAGGCAGTGTTCATGAAGCCATAAACAAAAGAGTACATACTGTACGATTCCATTTACATAAAAGTTTAAAGAATGCAAACTAATCCATAGGGACAAAATGCAGGTCAACTGTTGCCTGGGAATTGGGGTAAAAAGTAAAGGAAATATTTCATATCATCAATGTATACATCTGACAAGACTTATCAAGTTGTATGCTTAAAACACATGCACTAATTGTGTATAAATTATACATCAATGATTTTTTTTAAAGATTTTTATTTATTTGATAGAGAGAGACACAGTGAGAGAAAGAACACAAGCAGGGGGAGTAGGAGAGGGAGAAACAGGCTTCCCAACCAACAAAAGCCTGATGCGGGGCTTGATCCCAGGACCCTGGGATCATGACCTGAGCTGAAGGCAGACACTTAATGACTGAGCTACCCAGGTGCCCCCATTGATGATTTTTTTTTAAATTAAAAAACAATCTGCAATAAACTCCAGCCCATTCTATTCTAGCTTCTGTCATTATTTTATCATCAAAACTGCTTTTGTCAAGGTCAGTGAATTTCCATGTTTCTTTTTTTTTTTTTTTTAAGATTTTATTTATTCACTTGGCAGACCGAGATCACAAGTAGGCAGAGAGGCAGATAGAGAGAGAGGAGGAAGCAGGCTCCCCACTGAGCAGAGAGCCTGATGTGGGACTCTATCCCAGGACCCTGAGATCATGACCTGAGCTGAAGGCAGAGGCTTAACCCACTGAGCCACCCAGGTGCCCCTGCATATTTCTAAATTCAATAACTTCCATGTTTCCAAATACACTATATTCATTTTCTATTTTTACTATATTTTATCCATTAGTTACATTCCTTACCCTGGCCACTAAGTGAATTATTTTTACTCATCTTTCATGACATCTCCTGTTTCTATTACATTTCAAAGAATTGGCCCTTCTTAGTCCCCTTTTCTCAATTCTTCATCTTTACCCAAAGTCTACATAATAGAGAGACTCAGGGCTTCACCTTGGATCCTTTTCTTTTCTCAATAGACTCGTAGTTGTCTTCCAGAACCTAGCAGAATGCCTGAAACTCACTGTTAATATTTGTTGAAAAAGGGGGTAAATGAAATACTGAAAATACAAGCTCAAGGAGAAAGCATCTGTATTAATATAGTCCTATAATTCATGATGTGGAAAGGAGTACCTTCCTAAGATGTTAATAATGGCACTTTAAACAAGTAAATGCTACAAGATAAATTTATTTGTCTCCTCATTCTAAAAATGATTTTGGTCAGCACATTCAAATAAAATATACCCATTACATATTCCAGTTTCTTCTTATGATTTTTATTATGTTATAAATGACAAGGAACATCAAATAAGTGGCAGAGCTATGACCTGAGTCAGATCAAGCTGTCTCTAGAGCCTATGTACTTAATAATGATTTAAATATTTTTAGAGAAAAACAGAAGTTGTGGTCTATCATCCTTAAAAAATTCAGCTATTCATATCGTCATGACTAACTACACGTTCCTTGAGAAGAAAATTAGGAAGCATACGACTTTGAATGGTCATATGTAATTCTCTACAACAATTGTAAAAAAGATGGATGGTAAATATTTTAAGTTTATGCATACATGATGGTTGCTCTCCTTTAAAATATGTCTAATAGTTACCATAGTAACAGAAGCAGACTCTCCTCTATGTGCCTCCTGGTGTTATCAATGTGAATAACAACACAATATAAGATTCATAGAAAGGCAAAGAATAAGCCCATAGCAGAACATCATGAGATAAGTTTTAATTGTAGTGTTTTAATGTACATTTAAACTTAGACAATATTAATATTCATCATTATGTTATTACATAATTATAAAGGAAATATTTCCCTTTGTATCTAGAAAATATTCATATTAATGCAAACATAATTTGCATCTGTATAGAAGAATAGACAGAGCCATCAATCAATATCCTTTTACAGGGATCTGTGGCAGCAAACAACAGTGTTGCTATTGCAGAATCACCAGAACGGGCCAGAACAGAAACTGGCCACTGTCATTTGGCAGCTCAAATTTATACAAAAAGATGATGACCAAAGACAGTGTTAAACTCCTACATTGTTAAACACTTGAGGAATAACTTGGAAAATAGATTTTTCTAAACAAATGGAAATTTTAATTATGAGAACTTTGTCTTCCTCCCTTGAGAGTGTCTTTCCTTTTTTTCTTTTCCTTCCTCCTGAGCAAGTTTTTGTTTGTATCTTTGTTTCAAAGGTTTTAAAATCTTTTCACCTTCATCTATACCCTGTCTCTGGCCAGAAATGTCTTTAAGGCTCAGACAGAAATGTCTGTAAGAAGCAATAACTGCTTTAATGGGATAGCCAGCTAAGTGCAAGTTCTATGCACTAAAGCTGTTTTTCTCCAAAGAAAAAAGGTTCTTTAAGAAGCAATTCCCTCCCTACAAGAACAAATATAAAAAATATATTTTTTTCTAGTAGAAGTAAAAGAGCCAGATATGAATCAGGAAATGTTCAAAATAGAAAGAATATTGAAATCAGTCAATAAACTTTCATTTTTCCAGTTATGGAAGCTGAGGACCTGAAAAATTAACTATTAAAGTCACATATCTAATTGTGGAACTTAGAATTTCTGGTTGTGAGCTCTTATCTTTGTACCATGGTGTCGTACAATAAATTTGCATCGTGGGCCATGATTGCTATATTTTGGAATACTTCTAAGAATTTCAAAGTTAAATGATTAATGATGATCCACTTTCAGTTTCAGATATATATATATATAAAATATATATACTGTCTTTCTTCTATGAAACCTTGTGCCTGATCAATCTCACGAGGGAACTTTAAATGGAGCAGAGGTTGAAAATTCTATACCATGTCAGCTACAAATGCATTTAAGCATATGAAATGTATCAGAGGGTATCTTCCAAGGAATAAAGGAGATGTCATCATAAACAGCATTTTTATATCACAATAAATAGAAACCATCTTTATGAGCGTGAAGAATCATCAAAGTAGTTATATTTTATTTGAGCTCATTAAGAAGTTTAGTATTACTGTAGTATGAATTAAGTAATTTAATTCATGAGATAAAATCTCAAAGTGTATCTGTTTTTAAAGTAATATATTGGTGCCAGATAGGAGGGAAAAAACACAAAGTGGCATGCTTGATTCAGTCCATGGCAATTTCTTTATTTTTTTAAGATATTAACTGAAAGCTGATGTCTTAGATTTCGTAGCAAAAGTAATTGCCCAAAACACATGAGATAAAATATGAACTGTCATTTCATTAACTTAATTTATGTAGGAATAGTCATAAAATGGCAATACTTCGTATCCCACTTTAGCTTGGTGGCTCTTAAAGTTTCCTTTATCCAGGCAGCAGTGATCAGTAGTTCAAAACCACATGCTTTCACAGATATACATATTTTAAATTGTAACATACAAACTTTAAAATCTAAAAAGAAAAAAAATTTCATTTGACATCATATTTTTAAATTATGAAGAAGATACTTCCATAGAAGTTATTTTTCAAAATGATGACATCTTGGATATAACAGATTGGCTATTAAATCAACACAGGTTTGTGAAACATCTGTTACACAAAATTTCTCTATCAGAAAGAATTAACTCTATTTAAACCAGTCAGGCAATACGAATATGGGCTATTTGCCAGGCCTTAGAAATAACCTTGCAATGTTGGAATGAATGTTATCACAATATTTGTGAAAAAGCAGATTCTGCATTTCTTCCATTCTAGAAAATGCCTGCCTGGTCTTCTTTCTAGCTCATCAAACAAAAAAAGTTATATGAATTATTTTCACTTTAGTGTGAGCTTAGAGATGAGTACAGCTTGACTCCTGTTTTTCATAATTTAGTGCTTCCTTTTACAAGATCCCCAACTTTGACTGACAGCCAAGCAAGAAAATGAACTCCACATGGCTCCAGTCATCCTAATTATGTCTGAAGTAGCTATTCTTTCTCTATTTTTCTTTTATAAAGATTATCTGTATTTGGGTATATCTGCATTTGGGTACTTCACATTTTTATTGATTTCGCTCACCAGCTCATGTAAGATGTGTCAAACATGGAAATCCACACAGGTAATGTTAGAAACTTCAGTGAGGAAGCAGATCCAGGATGGTTAGATGGTTAGCAGGTTTTTGTTTGTTTGTTTGTTTTTGTTTTTCCAAAGGAGAATGCAAAATTCCTGCCAACAAAGAGTTTATAATAAATTGCAAGGAAGGTATAGCAATAAAACTAGAGAATGTAACCTTAATGTTGGACGGTGAGTTTTAGGATTTGTCTTGGAAAGTGTTTAGAAGGATGAGAGATGTATTCCTATGTTGTAGTTAGTGATGACAAAAAAGGGAGAGAAGACAGGGAAATTCTTTTTTATTTAGTCAAATTATTTAGTGTTATTTTCATTTTTAATACACCATTGAGTATAAAATTTCACATCAAAATAATGGCAACCTTTTGGAGAGGAAAAAAGATAGTTTCTAAGTTTCTCCTGACACTAACTATAAGACATGTCAGAAATGTTAAATAGAGGGGCTCCTGAGTGGTGCAATCCGTTAAAGCGTTCCTCTGGCTTTAGCTCAGGTTGTGATCTCAGGGTCGTGAGATCGAGGCTGGCGTCAGGTTCCACGCTCAGCACAGAGTCAGCTTGAGTTTCTCTCTCCCTCTCCCTTTGCTCCCCACCCCCACATTGTGCTCTCTCTTTCTCTAAAATAAAATAAATAACATCTTAAAAAGAATAAGAAAAGGAAATGTTAAATAGAAATCAAGTTAATTAGAAAGCAAGTTAATTCAGAAACTCGATTATATAATCGAGGACATAAACTACAGGTTTAAAACAAGCAGGGCATTGTACCAAAGGCTTTACACACTTTGTCTCATTTATTTCCCACATATTTCTGAGGTAGATTCTATTATTATCTGTTTATAATATTAGTGATCTATCAGGTAATATTAGGTGATAATAGTGAATATCATGTCTGGCATACATTTCCTTAAATGTAATAGCTATGATGTTAGCTTGTATCTCTGATTTCAGTGCTTAGATAATGAGTGAGAGTCTATACTTCCACCAGATAGTGTTTGAACACAAAGTGATGGTCAAGTATATGGACTTTTGACTACTCACATTTAAAGTGTAGCTCTACTAGTTGCCCCACATACAGGCTAGGCAAATTGCTTAGCCTTTAAGCATCTTAGTTTGTTCCTCTATAAAATCTGTTTAAATGTACCCATCTCTGGGGTGCCTGGGTGGTTCAGTTGGTTAAGCATCTGCTTTTGGTTCAGATCATGATCTCTGCTCTTGGGATTGAGCCCCATGTGGGGGGAGTCCCTGCTCAGCAGGGTGTCAACTTCTCCCTCTGTCCTTCACCCTACTCTTGTGCTCTCTCTCACTGTTTTTCTCTTACAAAAATAAATAAATAAAATAAAATTTTAAAAAATGTACTTATCTCATATGTTCATTGTGAGGACAAAAGAATGAATGCACATGAAATTTTTAAAATAATACCTGGCACAAAGTAGGAGTTAACTATTGTTAATGGATAAGTGCGGTATGTTAAGTGTGCTAAAGGGGATAAAAAGAAAAGTAAAGGGGTGCCTGGGTGGCTCAGTGGGTTAAAGCCTCTGCCTTTGGCTCGGGTCATGATCCCGGGGTCCTGGGATCGAGCCCCACATGGGGCTCTCTGCTTGGTGGGGAACCTGCTTCCCCCTCTCTCTCTGCCTGCTTTTCTGCCTACTTGTGATCTCTGTCTGTCAAATAAATAAATAAAATCTTTTTTAAAATTTTAAAAAATAAAGAAATGTAAAATAGGATAAAATAAGTGCTACATTGGGTTGTGTATCATTGTGGTGGGAAAAATAAGGAAAGAAGCAAAGACAGTCAATACCAGTGTGTCAGTTGTGGTGTCAGGAACCAGAGGAAGGTCAGAGAGCCCGAGACTTGAGCATGGAGGGAAGGCAGATTCTGCCTAGAGAAACAGAGGTTTTACCCTGTAAGCAAAGGACAGGGGTGGGGGGACAGGTTGTGTGTAAAACTTTTAGAATAGAGCACAGGATGGTCGTCAGATTTGTGAGTTAACTAGATCAAGCTAGGAATCCATCCAAGGACAATTTGAAGGAACCTAAGAGTCAAGGAGGCAGGGTGGGAAGGCCTTTCCGCAGGGAGTAGATGATTCCATAAGACATTGTTTGCATCTGAGGTGGAAACCAATGCAAATGAAGATTGCTGGGATACACAAAATAAGGGGGAACTCCTTGAGTGCAACAATAACGTATTTTCACTTACTTTGTAACTTCTTGGGTGGACAGCACGCATTATTGTTGCTGTTTTGTAAAGTCCATGATAATCTTCAGGTTAGTGGTAACAGAAACATTGTCTCCTATTTACAATTTTCACCTTCACCAAGAAAATAGTAAGCCACCTCACTAAGTCTGCTTTTTCTGACTCTTGTCCTTCAAAAACTGATTTGAAAACACATTGCATGCTCCCTTCATCATGGGTTGTCAGCAACAGCAACACGTTAATGATGATTTTATAGCAAAGTTTTATTGCTAAGAATAAGGGCAACAGATCCTTTCTCCTTCAAATGGTTTCAGAAGATGCATTTCTCATTTCTATGGCCACTGAAAAGGGCATTCAGTATAAGACACAGTGACATTTTCATTGACTAAATGCTTAGTCCCTGTAGGCTTGAAGCAACGTCCTTTTGATGTCAGACAAACTCAGAAGGATTTACTGTTTGTTGTTGGCAATAGAATTTTAAGTTACGTATTTATGACTGGGATTGTGTGGAGTTATAAAATAAATACCAAATGCTTAATATAAATGACACTTAATAAGTTTGAAATGCATTTTTGGAGACATTGCAAACTAGTGTTGTGCTAGGTGAGATGGGGGCTTGGGAACATAATTGTTACAGGTATCACCTCTGGAATCAGCTACCCCATTGACATTTTGGCTTCAATACTTATGAATGGTGTGACCTTGGGCAAGTTACAAAACCTTTCTGAGGTTCAGTTTTTCATCTTTAAAATGGGTTCTATTAACGTTTACTCACAGAGTTGTTGTAGTTCATTACTTTATCAGTTGTTTAGTAAGTAATAGAGGATCCCATGGTAGAGAACTTCGCTGTGAGTATTTCAATAAAAAGAGTTAATAATGTGACATCAGCTCCACAGGACGTAAAACAAAAGTAGGCAGGCCACTACAGTTCACAGAACACGTGATTTGATTCCTATGCTGGAACAGAGAGACTCTCTGGAATGTGAAATTTCTTTCCCCCGACCGGGCTGAGAATGTTGAAAAGGGAGGTATACCGACCCCGATAACCATCTTCAAACAGAAATTTAGAGGCAGAAAGAAAAAGATATTAGGAAATGCTTTGAATTCCTAAAATATGATTTTTTACAAATTTATAGTATTATAATTTGCCTCAATAAATATGAATAATAGTAGCTCTAATAATTAGCTGATTCTTACTTTATTCTATTTTTATGTGTGTTTAAAAAGCCATCTGTAAAAGAAAGGAAATAATTTTTCCCCCCACTGGCTATCCAGTGGGGGTAAAAATGATCACCAAGAGGGTCTTTCCACCAGGCAGAGCTTTTCAGATACAAATGGAATTTATCTAAGGAATTAGAATTTCAAGTGAAGACTTTTGCTTGCCTGAGGGCTTAACAAGTCACTAGTTAGTTCTTGTAGCAATCTTTCTGTTTTGAATAACTCAGACTAATCCAGAAATACCTTTGTAAAATTATGAATGAAAATGCAAATTTGCCTCACTTTATGGCTTAAAAAACTCACAGACCAGGCATTTTAAATTAAAAACACATGGAGGGATACATATAGGAATTTTATAAATAAGAGGCCTAGAGTCTGACATCTATAGTTAATCAGAAATTGATTCTTTAAAGGGAACACCTGGGAAAAGTGTCTTTCTTCCCAGCCCTCATGCTTTAATTCAGTAGCAATCATGGGTAGGAAAGCAGGAATGAGAGTTCATTCCCTTTGTCCGCAAAGACCAGGAGATGGATTCTCTGAAGTGACTGCCCACAGATGGTCTAGGCTAAGGGATTAACAGGATGACTAACTTTGGCCATAATAAACAAGACACTTATGCTAGCCCACGCTCTGGGTGGGCTTCTCCCCAAGGCCAGCTTTCTGATGCCTTAGTCACCACCATTCCTTCAAGTAACCAGTATTCCCTCTGGCTCAAATATTTCACTTGGGCTGTTCTAGAAAGAGCTGTCTAGTGTTGGATTAGTGTTCTCAAACACATGGGGAAATTCATCTACATGTATCATAGTATACCTCATATTAAACATTGGGGCAGACAGGGGAGCCTGGGTGGCTCAGTCAGTTAAGCCTTTGGCTCAGGTCATGATCCCATGGTCGGTCCTGGGATCCAGCCCCATGCTGGGCTCCCTGCTTGGTGGGGGGTCTGCTTTTCCTTCTCTGCTCTTCTCCACCCCCCAGCTCCTGCTCAGTCTTTGTCTTTCGAATAAATAAATAAAATCTGAAAACACACACACACACCCACACACACACACAACATAGGGGGAAGATAGTCATTGTGGAGAAAACCTTGAGAAGGAACATAAGAAAGCTTCAAATAAAAATGTTTTGCCCCAAATCCAGGGCCTCAATGTGTCAACAATGCAAGAGTAGAACAGGAAGACCTGATCAAACGGTAAGTGTACCTGTCAATGTTAGTGCTACTCTGGGAAAACTAATTATCCTCTTGGAGCTTCAGTTTCTTTGCATTCAAATGGGGAAACTCTGACTTTCCTCAAAGGATTGGTAGGAAGATTAAATGGCAAAATAGACCTTAAGGTGTCAAAGAGTTCCTGGGACATGATAGGTGCTTCAAAAAGAAAATTTGAACCTGAATAATTCTCTCCCCGATTTTATTTTCTTTGGTTGGCTTTTGTTGAACTATTCATCCTTTCGAGCTGCATGTCAGAGGTAAATACGATTTTGCCCTTCACAGAGGATGAGTGAAAGAAAATTCAGAGGATGAGAAAGGAGAAAAGATGGTACAGGAGGATGAGGAAAACGTCAAAGCAAATTGTGTTGATAAAAGTAAAATTGGGGACTATGAAACGATGCCTTAAAATGTTGCAAGGTTTTAGGATAGAAGAGGGCAAGTGCTTTTCTAACTGTGAAGATCATAAGAAGCAAATAGTAATCAATGTAACAGAAAAGAGTAAAAAAATCTCCTGAACTACTGTGAGCTTTAAAAGCCGTTCAGGATACTTTTAGTATTAGATTAGTTAAGCCACATTCTCTTTTGTGCTAACAACCGAAACTTTTAAAATGTTGATTAAGTAGAGTCCTGAAGCTCTCTACCTCTTTGCAAAGGCTGGTGGCCAAGGAAAAGTCTGCATTTGAAACAATGATCACAGAGTGAAAGGGTCCTTCTCCCATGACCTTTGAAATAAGAAGGTCACTATCTGAGAAAGGAGGATCTGTAACTGGGCCATGACCTCTTTACTATGATTTGTCACAATGGGGACGACAGTCTTCATATCCTATGCATGATTTCAAGGGAGGGAAAAAATGACATCTTATTGTGTGGCGGACATGACCAAACCTTGTGTTTGGTTGCTGCCCACATTTTTAGGGGCTGCCCTTTGCTCTCAGGACTGTTTCACATTCCACCAGTGTGACTCTACAGAACAGTAGGACATTGGCCATCTGCTCTTGGCTAACACCAATATTATTTCCTTATTATTTATAACTCACTTGTGTCTGATCACTAACTTTCTTTACCTTGGAACCACACTTTGCGTCTTTTGACGTTGCTATCATCATACCAAATATTAAAAATTAAAATGTGGATGTCTACACAAAATTACTTAGTTTTCTTGAATTTAATAAAACCCCCGATGCTTTCGATCATTTCCAAATTCTTTCTTCTGCCCCTCTGTTTATCGGTAGAACTTGTCTTGTCGAACTATAATAATGATTATAGAGGACTACCTTGATCGGGCAAGTTTAAGGAGAAAAACTCTTTTCATCATCTCTAGCCAGCCATCAAGACACCTTTAAGCTGAGGCTAAGAAACTGTTTTTTAAGTCAGACATTATCACAGAAGCACAATAAAGTTGAAAACGTTTTGCCATCACTAACTCTAATAGCTCAAAAAACCAAAGAAAGAGTCCTAAAATGGTAAAAGGATTGAGACAGAATCCAGTGTAAATTTCTCATGCAAAGAGAAGGGACAGAGAAGATTTCTAGATCAAGGTTGTACTGTTTGGTCATGGCAAAGCCAGACTAAGTCCCTGGTGTCCCATCTTCCAGTGAAATGATCTTTTGTTGTGGTGGTTCAAAGATTACCAGGGCTCCTCTTTTCTTTGGGGCTGTTTCTGGCTGCTTACTTCCTCTGAATTCTGAGCCAGAAAAGCACTTCTGAGATTTTGAATAAAATCTTTGCATACTGAACTGTGATTTCAAAATGGAAACAGCAGCTTTACTTCAATAGGAAAAGCCACAGAGGGTCACCTAGGCCCAGTTCTTGTCACCTGTTTCCCTTGGCCACACACCTCTAACTTCCCATCTCCCAGCTCCCTTTCCCAGAAAAATAAAAATTAAAAAGAACAGGGCCTGAGCACAACTCTCTGTCATTTGCCACAGCAAGCAAGTCTTTCTCAGATTAACAGTTGTTACACTGGGAAGTAAAAGGTGACAGTTGTAAAAGAGAAGAATTCAATAAAAAGTGTGTTTTATAATTTTTAGGTTGGAAAAACAGAGTATTAGGTATCCTGGATCTCTAGAGATAGCAAGATCATACGTTTCCTAAGATGGGGTAGTTGGAGAGAGTGGAGAAAGAAAAGGGTGACCCTAAGAGAGATACTTTAATTTTTTTTTTCTAGAACTATCTTTATTTCTGCAGTGATCTGTGGGCTTTTACTTCCTTACTGATGATACCTCCAGCCCCTGTCTCATTTAAATGTATAGGTAAGTATTGTTTGTTAGCCATTCTTGAAGCCCAGGGAGCATTTAGGTAAATCAGAGATTTCTGAACTTCAGAAACTCATGCTCAATTATCTGCCACTAAAATGCTTTAAAGTTAAAGTTCTGAGAAAAGTTGTAAAGTAATTTTGTACATACCTCTGTGTGTGTGTGTGTGTGTTAGCATTGAATGAGAAGAAGAGAGAGCAAAAAAACTTGTAGTATATGATTTTCTGAGGCAAAACTACGTCCTCATGGTTCTTGCCTCCTGGGTGTTACATGACCAGCTAAATGGGCGATTTGTTTTAAATCTTATTCCACTTAAAATTAGTAGTGACCCCACCCTCCTTTCCCCCAATTATCATTGTTAATAACCAAGTACATTCTACCATGTTCTTCAACAGGAATTTGTAGGTAACACTGTTCATGCATTCAGCCTGAATGGGCACTCCTTCCTAAGGTTTAAGAAAACATGAAAACCACAAAGAATGTTTGCAATTATTTTCTCTTGGTTGGCGGAACAGATGCCTTTCCTCAAGGAAAATGCCTTAGGCCAAAACAAAGCCATATTCATTCAGAGTATATTGTTTAGTAATTGTGCAGACTCTGGATTACATAAAATTTACTTTCGGTGCAAGGGTCCCACTTTTCTAGGAAAGGTTTATAAGCAAAATGGAGCAGGAAGACAGGCAGAGGGTAAAGTGTTAAAAGAATCAACTATGCCAAGGGCAAGTGCAGTTCAAGAAACAACAATGCAAGTACATTGAAAGGAAACAAGGCAATGTGATTGTGATTTTGTCTAGGGGTCATGCAGGAGCATCTGGCTGGCTTTATTTATAATGTGATTGTCAAATCAATCTGTAGAATATGGGTGAGGTGAAACGCAGAGGTAGAATATTATTCTAGATCATCTGTAACTTTTCAAATACAACCTTCATGCTGAAATTCCAGGGAGAATGTAAGAGACTCCAATAAAGAAACCTGTCAGTCAGTCAAGAGTGTTTATTTATTATCCCCCTGAGCCAGGCACTGTTCTAGCCAATATGAAATGATACAAAATAAAGAGTAGTCATCACCCTTCTAATCTCATGAGAGCAAATGGATTAAATCTGCAGACACACACACACACACACACACACACACACACACACACACACACCCTCTATGTGGGTGGTCAAGAAATGTTAATTATGGGGACATTTAACAGCTTCATTTAGAAAAAAACTGATTAGAAAATTAAACTTACAAAATTAGAAAAACTGGGGAGTGATTAGTTTTATTACAGATAGATTAAAACACACTCATAAAGCATGTCTTTTGTATAACAAGTCTCATTATGTTATTAACATCGGGAGCACTGCCCCTCTCCCTCACAAACCCACAAAACACTTTTGGAACATATTTATTGTGCAAATTCAGATTCACACTGGTGTCGAGGATGTGCTATAAGTACATAAAATAACCAGCCCTTGTCAGCTAACCTGTAAATTCTTTAAAGTCAAAGACTGGGCCTTGTTTAATTGCCTTGGGATCTTGCATGGTTAGACGGAAATGGTAAAGAAATAAGAATGAACGAATAGGATAATGAGTAAAGATGAATTGAACTTATTAGAATTTTAAGAGGCAAAAGGAAGAGGACCAGATGTTACAGACAGGTCAAGTTGGTTCTTCTCAGTGGGGGGTCCATATACAGGAAGAGGGATTGGCATTTTCAGCATGACTGAGAAAAGGTCAGCTCCTGGTTTGGTTCAGTGGTGTAGGCCCCTTCCCCAAGCATCCCTGGATTCTTTTTCAGGGCACCTGACTCAGTGGACACTCTTGCAAGGGCAGGAAGGGCAGCTCCTGAAAAAGAGGCATCTGAGATGTCACCCGTGTTCCAGGATATACCTTAAGGCTATATCCTTTCTTCCAACCCCTGGCGGAACACCTTAAAGGGTCGAATTGTTTGCATTGTCTTATTTAACAGGAGGTCGGGTGCTATTTCTCATTTGCTGGCCAGGGGACTTGGTTGATATTAATTTAATGCAGTCCAACTTGTACGCAAGTTTCGCGGGAACAGAGCCTTTTGTGTTTTCACTGCTAAGGCCCTAACTCCTAGAACAGTGCCTGACACAGTAGGCATTCAACAAATAGTGTTCGCTAAATGAATGAATGTTGCTGTTCATATGCTGGCTGTTTGTCTTTACTTTTGTTTTATCCATCCCGCTTCAGAGAGCTGGAAACTGAAGGGAAATCTTTGAAATCCAACTTCCCTTGTTCCTTCGGTCCAGAAACTCTGGCCAAGCCTTTGGGAATGGGGATCCCCTCAGAAATTAATGAGTCACGTCCACGGAAGGCGGGGGAAGAGGGAGAGTTGCAGGAAGTTCTCCACTCAGTTTTGCGTTTGCAGTCCCCTTCGCCACCCATCTTGCTCTTTATTTGGGACTAGGGGCATCCTGGGGCGTGGGGGGGGGGGTTGAGGAGGAAACCAGGGGTAGTTCTGGCTGCATTCCTAGCCTGGCCGTTTGGGTCCCGTCTGCGGGCGAGCCCCGCAGCACCCCCTGTCTGTGCCAGCACCTGTTGGACCGCCAGTTGGCGGCCGGAGTCGGCGCGAGCAGACGCGGCCCCGGGCTGCCCCTCCCAGAGGCGCCGACCCTCGCCTGCCCCTGCGGCCGCCCGCGGCAGAGCGGCTCAGCCTCCCCCGCTCGCCCCCCGCGCGCTCCGTCAGGGCTCTGCCCACGGCCCCCTCCTCCCGACCGCCGCCGGCTGGGGGAAGGTAGACGAGGGGAGGGGACAAGCCGAAGCCTTGGGCCGCCGGCCTTCCCTTTCCACCCGGTGCCGAGACGCCGCGCGGAGCCCCGAGGTTTGCCCGGAGCCCGAGGCGTGGGGGGAGGGGACGGGATACGACCGGAGCCCCGCGGTGACCCCGAGCTGCCGAATTTCCCTTGGCTTCGAGGAGCGGGGGACGCTCTCAAACAAGGTGAACTTTGGTCGCGGAAAACTCCAGCCAGGTGCCGGGATCCGCACCGAGGCGGTCGGGACCAGGCGCAGGCTGCGCGCCGGGCTGGGGAGCGGGAGCCCCGCGGCCTCCCTCCGCCCGCGCCCGGGGCGGCCTCGGCCCGGAGCCCCCCGGCCTCGCTCCGGCTCCGCGGCCCCCGGGACCAGCCGCGGAGCCCTAGCCTTGTTTCTTCCCCCTCCCCCTTCGGGGGTGGGGGTGGGGCGGGGGAGAGGGGCGCCCGGAGAGCGCATCTATTGGCAGCTTTGTTATTGATCAGAAACTGCTCGCCGCCAACTTGGCTTCGAGGCTGGCTTCGCGCGACCCTTGAGTGTTCGCCTCTGTCCTGTCCCCCGAACTGACAGGTGCTCCCAGCAACTTGCTGGTGACTTCTCGCCGCTCCCCCGGCTCCCCCGCGTCCCCACCCCCTCTTTCCTCCCTCGTCTTCACCCCCACCCCCACCACTTCGGCACAGCTCAGGATTTGTTTAAACCTTGGGAAACTGGTTCAGGTCCAGGTTTTGCTTTGATCCTTTTCAAAAACTGGAGACACAGAAGAGGGCTCTAGGAAAAAGTTTTGGATGGGATTATGTGGAAACTACCCTGCGATTCTCTGCTGCCAGAGCAGGCTCGGCGCTTCCACCCCAGTGCAGCCTTCCCCTGGCGGCGGTGAAAGAGACTCAGGAGTCGCTGCTTCCAAAGTGCCCGCCGCGAGTGAGTTCTCGCCCCAGTCAGCCAAATGCTCCTCTTCGGGCTTCTCCTGCTGACATCTGCCCTGGCCGGCCAGAGACACGGGACTCAGGCTGAGTCCAACTTGAGTAGTAAATTCCAGTACTCCAGCAACAAGGAACAGAACGGTGAGTCTTTTGCCCCATTCTCCTCCTTCTTGTTTCTCGCTGTGTGTGTTACCTTGGCATTGTGCGTTGGTGTGTGATGTACACCACCCTGCGAGGGTATGATCGTCTCTCTATCCATGCAAATGCGCGCTGAGCTCATTGGCATGGACTTCAGGAGGTTACGCGAAGTTTGCAACCTCGGGAGCTGCCACAAAGCTGTAACAGGGCAACGTGAGTGCCATTGCTGGCTCAGTTAGAGAGGACATTCTGGGAGCGATTGGGAACGTCAGTTCAAACGCACATTGCAGAACTTTTCCTTGCCAGAGTTATAAGTTCAGGAACTGCCTCGAAAAATGAATCCAGAATGAATGAGTCTTGGCACGTTTGACTTTACTCTGATTTTCTTTTTCGGGGGGTGGGGGAGGGTTTGAGGAAATGTACCAGCCACATTAATTGAAGCACTCAGAGTGGAAAGGCATCAATTAATCAGTAAGTAGATAGGAAATAGAGAGGTCAAGAGGCCGTGTGGACGTTTTTAGGGGGAGTTTAAAAAATGTATTTCTCTTGCGCTTTATTATTATTATTATTTTTTAAATGTGCCTTTGTACTCTGTAGCCCTTACCTTTCTGGTGTGTGTTTTTATATGTGTTGGTGAATGACTGCTATTTTGTGTGTGCTGGAAACGACTTAATCCTGCATAGGAAATGAGAATTACTTTCAGCTTTCAAGTGTACCTGAAATGTTTAGAAAACTCTCAGATGCAAGTTCCCTTGGGCTGGGATTGCACAGAGCTGGAGAAAGGCTCCTTTCATAAAGCCAGGGCAGCTTCAGGGTGTGTAATTTGCTTAGCCTCTGAACCCCATATGATTTACATCATTCAATTTCTAAACTCTTTTTCTCTTGATCTACCATTATGAAGTCATTTTCGAGAATACTTTGTAAATAGAAATTTTATACTGCACATGAAACCACAATGTTAATGTAGGCTGTCTAAAATTAGAATATTAAATACCCTGTTTACAAGTGGTGGCTCTTAACATTATTTGAAAAGAAATGTACATGTTTTTACTGCTTTGTAGGCCATCTATTTAGAGTACAGGAATGCTGTCACTTTATGAACCGGGGGAAATGAACCGAAGCAGCATACCTAGAAAATCAGAATGGTGTGTGCTGTTTTTAAGTCACAGCAAACTTTTTCTTTATGTATTGGGGTCTTTACAAGCTTTGACTTTGAATTTAAGCTCTCTGAAGTGTTCATCCTTAAGAAAGCACAGAAAGTTTTAAAGAATAAAGATAGATTGAGGATTCCTGGGACACTTGTAGACATTATTTGTATGTGTGTTGTATGTGCAGCACATGCACATTATCACATTTATCAGCCAATATTAATGTAGTTACTTCTTACAACTTGCTAATGTGATGGCGTATGGCACCTGCAAGACGCTTGAGCTGCTGATCAAAGGGCAGCCTAGGGATCTATCTCTAATCACAGGAGTTGCCGAGGACTGGGAGAAAGTGATCAAAGGAGCCCCAGCACCAGCTGTACCCTGGCAGGAAACAGATCAGACCAACCTTTGTTCTTTTTCATGTAAAGTAAATGTCCAGTTCAAAATATTGCTTCTTACTAGACAAGCTTCTCCAGGATGACAATGCACAATATTCCTGGCTTCTGTCTTCTATATTTTATAGTTCCTGTGCCATTATCATTTCTCCCTCTGTGCTGTTTTATCAAACCTGTCCTGGCATCTTTCACCTTCTGAATCCCTTCGCTACTTGTGCCTCTGATTGTCATTCTTCCTTGTGACCCACCTACCGGTCATCACTTTGTAATGGGCCCCAGAGCTCTCATGTGGTCATTGGCCACTTTACTGAGCAGGTTCACACCCTCTGGAGAGGTGAGTTCATTAAGCCAGGCCACACACATTCTGTTACCATCAGAGGTTGGGCCATTTCCATTCCTAAGTTGCATGATGCTAAAAATAGCCCGGCTGTTTCCTAATCTGTGGGTAGAGGATTGAGCTATGTTTAGCTCTTGGGAGGGTTCAGCAGGAAGTAACTAGAGGTAGAGAACTACTCACCTTCTAGTTTTTAGCCTCAGGAGAAGTGGGACTTTCCAGCACTAGGGGGCAATATAGAGCTATTTTCCCCCCACACATGCTCAGGTTGATTTTATGCTTCAGGGTTCCAAGCTTTGAGGATAACAGGTAGTTGCCAAAGAAGATCCCCCTGGAATGTGAACAAATTTGCTGGAACTTCCTTTTCTTCATCTTCTTTGGGGGGAGAGTTCAAATTTTCATTCCCTTAGGTGGGTTTTTTTTTTGCCCTCATAGTGAGCTTTGATGGATTTTTGATTGCCCTCTTCCTATTCTCAATTTTGATGATTGCCCAATTCTGGAAGTAAAAACCCTCCTGGAGATGCCACATAGAAGTGTCATTGGCCCAGTGTGTGCATTGCATCATTTTATGAAAGGTCTTCTGAGTTCCAAATGTCCAAATTGATCTATTTATTGTGACTATAGGAACTCATTTGTGCTTTCAGAGACCTCTCCCCAGTAAAACTGTCTTTTCCCTGGAATTCTAAATTCTCAGGTGTTGATGCAATCAGATCCTGAGGACTGCCTTATCTCAATATTAACTTGGTGCCCCAAGAGGTGTTATAAATAAATGGAAGTTGATTACTGTAGCTGATGCTAGATATTTGGATTTAGGTTGGATCATGTGGAGGTGCTTCAGAATTCATTTTGGAGAATTCGTGTCATTTACCCTGCTGTCATTTGTTACCTGGTTTTTGACCTAATAGTATATTGCAATTCTTGCCACTTTGCTGTGAGAATAGCTTTGTCCTCCAATGTTATAAGTTACCTTTGTGTCCTTAATTCTTACCCTGACTTCTAACCCTGAAGTCTCACATGTAAAGCAAGGGTCTCCTGATGTATCTTAAAGGAGAGAAAAAGATAAGAATGTTGACTTAAATAGGGTTTCTGGCCTATACTTCCTGTATGACCATTGGAAAAATGACTGATACCTGTGTGCACTCACTTAGGGGAGAATGCTGGGTATGGAACCAGTAAGTTCTGAGATGGTTCTTCTATGTTGTAGGGGAAGGGATCTTATCCATCAAAAAACAAAGAGAAACAAAGCTTCCCTTATCAATTAAATATAGCCCAAATAGACACCCGATCACAAAGTTTTTGGAGGAAGGCCTCATCCACTTGGTGTCATTGGTGAGTGATTTTAATTTACCCATGGAGCTGAATGTGCTTCTGGTTCTCATTTTCTTTAACCATTTTGAGATTGGTTAGGGTTATTAGGGTTATGCTTATGAACATCATTTATTGTATGTGCTCTTTTCCTCAAGAACTTTCGTGGCCCATGGTCCTCTAGGAATGACTTTCTGAATATATGTATCTTGTGTTTGTAACTTCTCTCTCTCTTTCTCTTTTTTTTCTTTTCATGCCTGCTTGTTCCTCCTCCCCTTGCCCTGTGCCTGTATCTAACAAAGCTGTGTCTACTCCCCCTACCCTTTCTAGGGGGATAGCTTCAAAGCTCTATTTCACTGAAAATGGATAATCACAATCCTTAGAATGGTGTCCAAGAGTAAATAGGCTCTGACCCAGTGCTGAAGGGACTTCCTGCGTGTTAGTCTGTAAGTTGTAGTGCATGACCTTTGTGACATTTATTTTTGTTGTTTAGAGGCTTTTTTTTTTAAGAACTTCCTCCTTGTTCTCTGCTCTGTTTGAGACTATTGAGGAAGTTGAAGAAGTAAAGTGCCATTATGTAATGATGAATATTGTTTTTCACAATTGGTGACAAAAATGCCCCATTCTATATTTTGGTAACATTCCCTTTCTACCAGTTGTCTTTTGCAGTTTATCTGATGTATTTTACATTTACCTCCAAAAGGTGTTTGGGTCTGTCAGAAGCTTTAGGGACTTGTATATTATTTGTTAAATAGTTTGAAATAGAGGCCACAGTCTGACACTAAAAGTTCCCCATTGGTGGCGTTTTGTAGAGCTCCTTCTTGGACACCAACTCTTAACTTTGTCTATTCTTATTTCATCTTTCCTGGCACTTATTTTTTTATAGATCTTCTTTATATTCTCTTCTACTTCATGTTTTTTTCAATCTTTATAGTGCTAAAATTCCATCTTATCTACAACCTGCACACTTTTTATAGAAACAGAACTCTAATCATAATGCGATGTGTGTTAAGTAAATAAAAATTGAATCAATGCATTCATAATGTTCATTCTCCCCCCCCAAAATGTTTCCAAAATTGCTAAAATGTTCTCTATAGATTTCTATTTGTGTTAACCAAAATGGTTATAAAATTCCCTTTATTTACTTCATCTAATTTTGGTGTTTCTGATTGTTTTATTTGTAAATACCATATGTAGCCAGAATATCTCTATACAATGCTGTATAATTTCTATATTACTCATTTATTAAAGAACAGTTTCCTGTGTTATTTTTCACTACCCCTGTCTCCAACTAAATTTTTTGTTTGTTTGTTTGTTTTGTTTTTGTTTTTGTGTTTTGAATCTCTCTTATTTCCTAACGACACCTCTAGTAGTTGATTTTTAGTTGATATATTCCAGTACTACCATACAGATTGTTAAAATACTGAAATATTTCTAATGGGTTGGGAAGGAGCCAGTGCTATCCTTGTAGGACAAATTAACTGTCTATGAATCAGAACTACGAGGTTAATATTTGACATAGCTTAGAACCTTTAGAATACCACTGGAACCCTGCTGGCCTCCTTCCTGATTGATCACTGTGCCTGCCATATTGATTGTTAGCCATCTTCACACTCTTAGGTACTGACCATTTCAGTCATATTGGAGATCCAACTCTTCTCTCTTCTCTTCCCTGCTGGGCAGCTGAGGCCAAGCTGAGGCCAAGCTGAGGCCAAGCTGAGGCTTGAAGGACCTGGAGTAAGGAAAGGATATGACCTTTTTTAAAAACGTCCTTTTTGCAGCTTCTTGTGTTCTGCCTCATCAAGGGTTGGGGCGTGGGGAGTGAGATGAAGCAGGGGGACATGACACACATGGTATGGGATTGTAACCTCACTTGGTGGTGGTAGTTTCCGTTGACAACCCTGATCAGCTGCTTGCACCTGAGTAGCCTCTTCCTGTCTTCTAAATTAAATGGATCATCTTCTCATGGAGTCTTGTTCTGCCCACTTAATCTGAATTAGCCAGCCTCACTATCACATCAAGGTGTTAATTAAATGCATAGTACTTATTATCACTTTTTGATATTCTTCTTGGTATTGATCAATGGAGTACTTGTAAACCCACCCACTCACCACCCCCAGAGTATGTAAGCTCCCGGAGAGTATGGACCTTGACTGAGTTCCTCTTTGTGGGAGCTTTAGCACCTGGAATGGGATTACATGTATGTGCTCCATAATTTTTTGTTGGATGGTTCTGGATTAGAGTAAGTCTCTGGTGTTGACTCTAATAGTAGGCCATCTATGCAGGTGTCTTTTTGATCTTGGAAATTCCACATTATTTTACATTTTTCACAAGAAGATAAACTTGTTTATTTATTGGTTGTGATGCCAGTCGAAGTACTACCTTACCATCTTGGTTAATATACCATGTTACCAGGTGAGCATGTGGGTAGGTTTCCTAGAACTGGTGCTAGTTACTTTCTTAAAAGTGCCATTTCTGTGCATACCTCTGTATTTCCCAAAGACGGGGTGCTGTGTGATGTGGACAAAGGATCTGAAGAATGGTGAATTTGGCATGGCTGAGAGGCCTCCGAAAGAAGTGTGCTTTCCATCTTCTGCTTGTGGCTCACAGATGCAAAAGCTAGACCTGAGCAATAAAAATGGTGCACGGAATGTTAGGACTGGACAGCTCCTGAGAGCCTGTCCTCACAGATGTGTGAAGGGAGACCCGAAGAGCTAAGTGACTTTGTCTAGGCCACTGTTGAGTGCAACAGTATTAAACTGGTAGTGTGGTGATGTAATTTTCCTTACATAAAGAATCAACTGCGCAAATGGAATTCTAGTTTTAACATTCTGATGCTTTGTATGAAGACCATTCTTTATTATTTTAGAGGGTTGCATGCTTTGTGGGTTGTAAAGGAAGACGGGACACCCTTGATCCTGAAACAAGCTTACAAGAATATTAAGGAAAACTTTAATCTCTAAATAATCACATTCATTAAATACAGGAGATAATCTGGCTAACGTATGTTGTTTCTATTGGAGTAGAAATCTGATAATTTGAGAAATAACTTGAGACACTACCTTCAGAATTGTTACTACTACATATCCAGACTTAATTTTAAGCAGATGTACTAGGTCCATAGATGGATGATGTTCATTCCAATATTTTGGTTTATCAATTAATAGTGATGAAGAGGATGGTTGACGTTGGGATGCTTGGTTCCACAAGGCAGGTTTTTTTAAAAAACAATAATTTTAAACATTTCATTTAGCAGGATGTCTCACTGGTAAAAGTACCATAGGAATGAATAAATGAGCATGGCTTAGTGGGCTTTCAAAGCACAACCTGTTATTCTTTGAATGGATTTAATGAGTGATTTTAATTTTTATTTACATTTTAATATATACAACATTCTTTTCAGAAGTTCATATTTCTCTCAAAATTCAAGAACATCAGGAAGTAAATTAATAGCTGTGGACTTGAATGGCTTGCCTAAAATAGGATTAGATGACCCAAATTTTATTTGTGAAGTTTCTAAATCTGAGAACAAAAGGAGCTAAAAATTTTAAAGCAGAGTTATACTAAGTAGGCTTATCATTAAAGTCAGGTTATTAAGAATGATATCTTTTTGGTAGCATCAGCTCATTTTGCCTTTTACTTCATGAAAATACATGCTACATTGAGCTTAGCGAGTTCTGTCACCTGACTTCAGATTAGATGTCATAGGCCATCTTCAAGCAGTTATTTCCAGTCCCCTGGTGACTGAGCAGCATCTTTCCTGGACATTTGACCTTTGTCTAGGGCAAACCATCTCTGCCAGGCTGGCCTCACTAATTTTGCCTTCTTGTTAAACTATGATTTTTTTTTTTTTTTTTTTTTTACTTCGCTTTTACCTTATTGGCTAGTAGTTGAGCCATTTTTCAGTCAAATGAGGTGTGTTTAGGGCTGTTGCAGGGAGTGGAGGGTGGAGGGTCTGTCTTTCTGAGGGAAACCAACATCACCAAACAGCGCGAGGTACATCGGTGGTGAGTGCGAGGATACAGATTTGCAGTGCTGCTGAGTGTCCTGATAAGACAGCAGTTAGAGCTCTCAGGAGAGACACAGGAAGAGCAGTATTTGGGTGCATTCTTTGTGGGTGGGTAGATGGGTCTATGGATCTCTCCGTGAATCTCTGGTTTTGTAAGGCTTAATAATGACACCCTGTGAGCACGTATTAGTTGGCACACGTGTGCTCAGTGTTTGCAGACAATATGTAGCTTATCTTTATAACCTCCCCATAAGTTATGAGGAAAAACACCAAGGCTTCACTAGCTAAGTAGCTTAGCCAAGGTCTCATAGCTGGTAAATGTTTGGACCTGGGTCTGACTCCAAGCCAGGACTCAGAGTCACATGCTTCTTCCTTCGTGAGTTAAATGGTCTAATGTTTTATTAGAACATTGCTTTTATTCAGCAAATATTTATAAGCATCTGCTCTTAGCTGAGCTCTGCACTAGGTGCTGGGTACACACAGAATAAGTTACAGTTCTGCCCTTGAGAAGCTCTGTCCAAGAACGAGGACAGATCCTTCTTTTTTCTCGCAGTCTAGTAATGCCGTGCTCAAAGTGCTATGGGATCATGGGATGCCTTACTTCACCTCAAAAATTCTCTGTTGATTCGCTAAGTGGTAGATTCCGCCTGGAAGTGAAGTGCAAGTAGGAAAGTTCCCACAGGGCAGGTGACATATTTGCAGTGGGTCTGGGAGAGGAAAAGAGACCATTCTAGGCCAAGGAAACAGCCTGCACAAAAGAATACAGGCAGGGAAAGGCATATCCCATGGGAGACAAAAAGAGTCTGGTGCTGAATGTGAGTAGAGGGAAGAAAAGAGTGGAAAGGTGTCCTGGTTGTGTATGTGCAAAGACCCTGATGCCGTTCGCAGTGTGCTTTGCGCAGTTTGCGCTTAACACACAGGATAAAAGAGAAGGTTGTCTCTCTGTTTCAGAGCTGGTGAAAACCCTTCATTTTCAGTTATTTTCGAAGCAGACATGTGGTAGCAGTTCTGCTTTGGGGTGTGTAGCTGACTGCTTATTGTTACAGTTTTGTCCCAGTCATTAGGCGTGTTTGGCCGCTCTGAATTGGCGAGAAGGGCAGCCTGTACAGCCTCAGTTGCACTCACATAAGCTAAGCCTGTGTCCACACTACTCTCTATTGCCTCCTTTATGTAAACAAAGAGCTGTTTTCACACTTCATTCACAAAATGGATGGCCTGTGGAATGAGGCTGGGTGAGGGATCAGGAGATTGTGGTAAAAGGAAAGCAGCTTCCAGCACACTGAATTAGTGTAATGAAGCTATTCCGTTGCAGGAGGCAAAGAAAACAGCCTTCACACTTTGAAGGGAAAGGCTTTCCAGTCTTGTGGAAAATGAATTCCTATGAGGTTCCTCTACATTTAGTAACTGCATCATTTCTCTAGTGAGGCTCATTCTGGGGGCCCCTGGTAGACAGCGCTACAAATATTTTGTGGTTTTTATAAGGACCTGAAAAGAATGAGTTTTCTTGGTGGATGTGCTTTCTGGATGCCATGCCACTTTTTTGAAGCTATGCTTTTTGCATTCTAGGAAAGCCTTGTTTGTGAGGGGACACTATTTTAGGCTTTTCAACATTTGCAAGATGGAGATAGGCTTCCGTGTTTTAATATGCCCAGCTGGCCATTGCACCTGCCTTTTGAGTCACTACAGAGATCAGAAACCATTAACAACAGAAGCTGGACTTATGTGGTACTTATCTCATGTTGTTTCTGGAAGTTATTTTTGCTGGGTATTTATAAGGACATCTGTCTTTTAAAGAGTCCTATTACTTACCCTTTTTTTTTTTTTTTCCCACGAAGGAATAAATCACAGCTTGTTTTCCATACTGCCACACACATTCATAGTCTGAGGTGATTAGAAATGCAAATTAAGAGTCATTAAAACATTATAATTTCTTTTCCTGTGGCATCAGGCGACATTTAACATCAATGTACTAAGAAGGAACATTTGCTTAAAATGTGATTAAGATGTGAGCAGATGAGAAGAAAGAAATATTCAGTTTCTTACTGGAAATTTCTAACTGCGTTTGGGAATAAGAGGAACCTGCAGTATTCCTTTCTGATTTATCCTCCTTTAAGTCGGAGACAGAACAAGTAGGGTGCACACAGTTTAAGAACACAGTAAAACACAGTAGCTTCTGACATTTTCAAATTACTCTATGGAAATATATACTAAAGTCTACTTCTTACCAGAGTGTGATGTACCATTGAATTACCCAAAAGGCAGATTAAATTCAGCTGTATTCCTTGTAGTGATTCTTGGGTATGTAAACACTATGAAAACAAGAAAAAAAAAATCAGACAATGTAAGTATGAAAGGCATTGATCTGCACACCCAGAGGTAGAGATAGGGTGGGCCGGATGCAGATCTCCTCTACTGGAACTATGTTTATGTTGTAGGTAATAAAAGGTACTGGCTTCCTGTTAAAGAAGTAGCAATGTCTCTGTAAGTATGCATTTTGTTCCTGACTTCACTTTTATTTATAAACAAAAGTACACTCTATTTCTGGAGTCTACATGAAAATGAATCGCCTCTACGAAAGGAGAGACCAAAGCTCAGAGTGTTCTTAAAGTTTCAGATGCAGTTTTATGTGTATTGGAGTTATATATAAAGGCTCAACTGTATCTTTACTTTGTGTTACTAACTGCAGTCAAAACTGTTTGGCTGTTTCTGGAAAAATCAACAGTCCAACAATAGCAGGTATTTCCCAGGTCAAAACCTGGCTCATCTATTCAGAGATTGACAGAGTCTAGCTACCTAACTGATAAATGCTAAACCTTGAAACAGTAGTTTTAATCAGTTTTCCTGTGAATGTTAGCAGGCTTGAGATTTGTAAGCAAGAGGAATGTGAAATTAGCAATCAAATGATCTCTATGTTTATTTTTTAGAAAAACTTTTCTTCGTGGTATAAAATTTATCTTTAATCTGTGCTGATAACTTTTAATAGGCATCAGTTGGGTACCCCCATTAAACTAACTGCTTTAAAATGGTTTCCCTTTAGAACTAACGTTTGCATCCTAGGAAATCAATTGGAGTGTATGGATTTCACATTTCCCTTGCAATCTTCCTTTACAAGCATTTCTGAATGACCGACCTACCATAGCAAAACACTCAGAGGTGCAAATCTTCTGGAAGAAGTGCAAATGCCACAGTTTTACTTGGAAAAATGGAAAAAAAAAAAAAAAAGACTTATTTAATATATCTGCCAAGCCTTTAAAACTGCAGAAAGCACAGGAAATACTTTTGGTATATAGGAATGTGTGGTGTTTCCACACTACAAACATTGTTTTGAAAATTTCCCCGGTAGTGGTGAATTATATGAGACCACGTCCATCTAAGGAGAGCTTGTTTAACTGGCTTGTGGTTCTGGGGCTCACTCAAACACTCTTAAACAAAATAAAGGGAATGGATGTAATAACTTCTTTATGGAAAGGCCATAAGAAGGTACAGGGCCATGTAAACAAATTGGGTCATTTACTAGATGTTTTAAGTGATAGATTTGCAATCCCCATTCAGGGGTGTGTATTAGGTTTTATAGGACTGTGACCATATTCTACTCTAAAAATGGAAATGCGTGCTTATCTTTTGTTTATTTGTTTGTTTTAATTTAGTGCATGGAAACCCATTATTGCCATATTATACTGTACTTTGAAAACATAAGATTTTGAGCACTTGTGTTTATAAAGTTTGTTCTAGTTTGGAAAATGATTAGAGACCCATGAGTGAAAAGTAGAATTGACCTGTTTTTTGGGTAGCGCTGGTTTCCGTTCAAGGAAAATAAGAAGATTGAAATTGAAATTTTCCTTCTGGGCTCAGACATGTCCAAACTAATTGTAAAATAATTGTTCTGGTTTACAAGAGTAGACTCATAACTACGACTATGTAGAGTAGAAATTCAACAACAGTTATGATTTACAGTGACTGTACCTCTGCCAATCTTGTAATAAAACCGCTATTATAACCAACCTACTGTGACATTCATTTGTCTTGAGACGTTGGTTAAAAAAAAAAAAAAAAGTCCTCTCCCAAGTTGTCTCGCTTCAGAGAGCCACTTTATTACATTAGGATATTAATTCACCTTCTCTGGAATGGGTATGAGGGTTGCGCCAGAACAGTCCCACGAAGGGAGGGCGTGGGTGGGAAGGAAGCATGCGTGGTGCCCTGCATTGTGGTGGTGACCAGTGGCAGTGGCAGTTGAAGTGAGGAAAGGAAATGGAATAATTTCTACGTTGATTCCGTAACATTTATGCATTCTGTAACTTCTCTCAATCAGTGTTGGCTCACTTTGCCTTAAAGGAAGTAGATTGTGTAAGGAACCTCAGTAAAACTCAATGAGCCTTTCTCAGTTTTGAAAACCGATGGCATCATAGCACCCTGGCAACTTTGCAGCCTTACTGCTGGAAGTTTGGCAGCGGAAATAACTGCTCCGGCTTCACGAGCCTTAAAAAACAAGGGACAATGGTGGATATTATAGTTTCTTTGTAATTTGTGACTTGCTATTCCTTTTTTTTTTTTTTTTTTTTTTAATGAGTAGCTTAGGGCTAGATGGCCTTAAGTCTACAAAAAACCTAAACTCTATCTTTCAATTGGATTCTGTGAAACCTTAAAAACAATAATTCACATCTTTTTGCCTTAGTTACCCATTCACCCCTTTTATCTAGCACACAGTTCTGGGTGGTTACATGCTACCTAAATAAAAACTCTTCGCATGGAGGTGTTTACCACAGAGTGACACGAGTACCTGGCTGGCACCGTGAGGCATGGCGGGGGATGTGACGCTGAATTGGACTCCGTCACTGCCTTTAAGTAGTTTATAGTGAAGTGGGGAGAGAGGACATGGAGCGGGCTGGAATACAGAATGAAATACAGTGCTTGGTGGGAATCGAGGGAAAAGCAAAATCATTTACAGCGGAGACATTAGAAAACACTCAGGAAAATTGTCAGGGTAGACTTCCGCTTTGAGCAAAAAGTGCCTGGAAAGATGAGTGTCCTGTGTTGCCTGCAGAATGGAGGGTCCTGTGGAGTGGACTGTAGGAGGAGGGAGCCTGCTGTAAGTAGGGACGAGGAAGGGAGTCTGGGAAACCCATGCAGTCAGTGCGATTTGTTCTGACTGAGACTTTAGAAATAGATTCAGTGGGCAGGTGACTAGAAGTAAGTGACACGAAAGGAGGGTCACTGATGTACCACTTAGGCTTGACTAACTAGGAGAGCGATTCTGCCCAATTCAGTGTAGACGCCATTGTCGGCCCTCCCACCCGGAGATGCGGGCAGCCACATTATAGATGAAATCTGAGTCCTCGTGGAGTAAAGCAGGTAGAGACAGAGTGAAGGTTGCTGAAAAGTGAATAATTCAGTTTGAAGGAAAAGGAAATCCTACATATTTGGCCCAGAGCCATGAAGAGGAGGCAGGCGTAAAGAGAGGGAGAAACAAGAGAGAGAAATGACAGAAAACAGTGGTGTGTGGGGAGGGAGAAGAACCTTAAGGCAGATGGAGGACGGTGCCAAGGAAGGAGAGAGAAAAGTCAAAGAAATTGGCCTACAGGATAAAAGCACAGTTTCAAGACAACGGGCATCAATGAGTAAACAGCTTCTGATTTTTTCAGTGTTGACCAAAAATAAGAATAAGAACAACAAACCCCTTCTTTCTAATGTGCGGTATGGGACATGGGAGGAAGAATGGTGATGGACTTCAGTGAAGAAGTGAGATGTAAAGTTTTTAAGGCTTTGGGGCAACTTAGTTATGAGAGAAGCAGGTAATGAAGAGACTTCAGAATGGAGAGAAACAAAGAGGAAAGAAGCAGGTTTGTTTACTTGTTTGTTTGGGTTCAAGAAAGATCCAGAGGAGCTGAAAAGGTTCAGTGTGTAACAAGAGAGAAGACTTCTGGGCTGGAAATGTCCTTCAGTTGCTGATGGAACCCAGGAGAAAAGGAGGTAGAGCATTAGGCGGTATGTCCATTTATTGCCTAAAGAGCGGGAGCGTCCCTGGCAGAGAAGTAGGAATTAAATTTTGGAGGAAGTGAGCCTTGAAACATATTTTGACCAAGTGGGAAAGTGCCAAGAGATTCAGGAAAAATGGCAGCCATGGCTCCCTGCCAGTGGGGTCAGAGAAGTCCCAATCAGTATATTCTAGTGCTGCCTAATGTCTCAAGTAGAAATATTGAGAACACAAGAGGCAAAATAACAAAAGATGTTTTTGCTGGGTCAGTCCACCTGGAGGATGACGGGATGGTAAGTTTTGGGGTATGGTGATGGAGGAAGAGTGGGGTCGGAGGGCAGAGATTTATGTGTGCGCTAACAAACAGGAGTGGATGGGGAAGGGAGTGACCTGTGGAAGAATGTGTGTTAAAAAGACACACCTAAACCAGAGTTAGTAGGGACTTTTAACCAGTCACAGAGCTGCAGAGATGTCAAAAACAATCAGGGACATTCAAGTTAAATGATCACTTTAATGCCCCTTACGTTACCTTTCTCGGCCTGATGCCCCTCAGGTGTGCCCTTAAAAATCATAAAAAGTCAGGGGAAACCTCTGCACGCCTCTGGGATCTCTACTGTGGAAGCTCTAGCATCTGTTGCAAGCACTACACGGGGTTTTTGTTTTGTTTTGTTTTTAAAGATTTTATTTATTTATTAGAGGGAGAAAGAGAGAGTGAGAGAGAGCATGAAAAAGGGAGGAATGGGAGAAGCAGGCTCCCCGTGAGCAGGGAGCCCGATGCAGGGCTCAATCCCAGGACCTGAGGGTCATGACCTGATCCGAAGGCTGATGCTTAACAACTGAGCCATCCAGGCACCCCATTTTGTTTTGTTTTTAACAGCTATTAAAGACACCTCGAAAACTGTTGGAGGTGGGTTCAAGTGATGGCAATTGTTTGCTCAAGAGAAGATTATACCTCCATATGTGTATTCTCCTCTCCCCAAAGAGGCTGTGTTCTGAACACATTTGCAGGGTAAGGATTGTGTGTGCTTCTATCACGGGGAATCTTTTATGTTCCAGTAATCATTGGCAATGGGTACTTAGATTTGGTTTGTTGAATAACCATGACTATGGAACTTTGATCAAAATACTTCATTTTTGTTTCTCCTGAATTTTATTGAGCAGAGAAATCTTCCCCTATCCCAGGATGGGTATTTCTGCAAGACATGGTTTTTCAGCTCACCCTTAAGAGATACTGAGTTCTAGAGTGGTTTCCAAAGGAAGCAGCCTATGATTTAGAAGTAAGATGGTCCCGTCCTTTGGAAATTAAAACTCCAAATGTGACAGCTTTGGACTTCTTCACTGCCTACCCAGGCTGCTGAGTGGAGTTTGTCTGGGAAAGGAGTTGGGGTGGAGGGAGCCGGAGCCTTGACGTGTCTGAGGGATTCGGCATTCATGGAGCAGCAGGCCATTTCATTTGAAAATCTTCCTGTCTCTTTAGTGTTGCGGCCCTCGGTGTCATTCTAGCATCCAGTGACCCATCTGTGTGTCTCATAGCTGGGCTTGCTCTCAGAGCTCCAAGTCTGAGAGTGCAACTTCAGATGCATAGTCTTTGTTCTGCTTAAATCTCATGCCTTCACAAGCATTTAAAATGTGTAATACAGAACATGAAAATAGCCCAGAATTATCATCAAGCTAATGAATGAAAACATTTCTATCTTTTCTTTAAAGATTTTATTTATTTGTCAGAGAGAGATCACAAGTAGGCAGAGAGGCAGGCAGCGGCGTTCGGGGGGGGTGGGGGTCGGGCTCCCTGCAGAGCAGAGAGCCCGATGCGGGGCTCGATCCCAGGACTCCGAGATCATGACCTGAGCTGAAGGCAGAGGCTTAACCCACTGAGCCACCCAGGCGCCCCAACATTTCTATTTTCGAATGAAGTAATTATCTTTATGTTTGTAATTTCTGCATTCTCATTGTCATCACCCCAGGTCAGGTGTGGATGACCTAGACTGCGACAAACATGTTCTTATTTTTCCTTAAAAGGCTTTTCCCATACCTGCCCACCCCTGATGGATCAGACATTTGAGGCTGATGCAGAGTAATCGTCTTATAGTAGAGCTCTCCTTGTGTTTAATCAGTGCTTCTCAAACTTCACCTGGGGACCTTATTAAAACCCAGATCTGCTTTTGTGGCTGTTGCTGGGGCCAGAGAATTTGTATCTTAGCAAGCTTCCAGATGCTGCTGTTGCTGTTGCTGGGCTGAAGACCAGACTTGGAGTAACATGGGCCTGCTTGGGTGTTCTCAAGTCCTCTGTGATCTCACCTCAATTTTTCCAGTAAAAAGATTGCACAAAGCTGATCTCTCCTTACCACAGAGATGACTCCATGCCTCTGCCTTTGCAACTCTTTTAACCAAGAAGTCAATTCAATTCAGTAAACATCAAGTGCCTTGTGTTCCAGTTACCATGGCACATCCTGAAAACAGATAAACAAAATGTCAACAGTCAGTGTGGTTCTTCATCACTAGAGATATGCTTAGAACTCTAAAGGAACCCAGAGATGTTCCCTTTCTCATGAAAGGCTTCTCATGAGACCATCACTTGAGTTGGGTCTTGTAGGATAAGGAGAATTCCCTAGAAAGGAAGAGGGTTCTAGCAGAAGGCATAGACTTGTTAGAAAGCGAGAAGTCTATTGAAAAATCAGCTCTATATGTTGGGAAATAAGACTGAAAAAATTATTCAGTGATTGTGAAGGACTCTGACACACGACAGAGTGTTTAGATGTTACATGACAGGTCCTAGGGAGAGAGCTCCATGCTTTCTGCACTAGCTCCTTAATGGTAGTAGTCTGTCTTTTCCTCCATTTTCGTGCTCTTATGTAACTATCCATTGAATGATCTGACTTGGGTGTTGTTTTTTTTTTTTTTTTTTTTTTTTTTTTTTGCTTTTTTGCTTTCAAAAAAAGAAAAGGTACATCAGGATGATTGTAAAATACAGAGAAGCTAGAGGTAAGAGTATTGGCAATAGTTAGCTATCCAATGATGAGTACATGGGCCAGTTACTGCGTGTGGGGAGATTGGAAGGGTAACCATTACCTTACCTCAGTCTGTGTGTTCAAAGCCTACATGTATTTAAGGTCAGCCCACCTGGTGCCTCCTCCATAAAGCTTTCAGTATCTCTCAGTCTGTCATGTTTACCTGGTCTAAACTCCCAGAATATTACAGAATTTATTGCTCTCTACCTTAAGTTCTAGTTCTATATGTGTCTTTTCTCGCATGATCTTCAAGTGTCAGAAAGTAAAATGTTGACTAATCTTTAGCTCAGTGTCCCATTAGGTGGTAAGAGTTTTAGGTGAAGTGAAAACAGCCCACTTAGACCCAACACAACCAGTTCTGTTGTAGTGTTGACATCTGGTCTCATAGGTCATCATTGATAGGCCCTAAAGAAGTCATATGCTTTATTTCACAACCGAGGGAGGTAACTGATGTCTGGCTTCATTTTGAGGAACTAAAAGGGGATACACTGAAAGGCTTCTTCATCTTTCTGCTTAGACAGAGTAAAATGAATGTGCAAAGAACCTTATTAGCAAAATTATAGTGATGACTGCTTAGAATGTTATTTCCTCAACAAGAAAAAGAAATGTATCATTTCCAGGAAAATTATTTTTAAACAGGGAACTTTGTGATTAACGTTTATTGCAATCAGTTTAAGAAAAGCATGACTATCAAAAGTCCATTTTCAATAGCTTTATCTAATTTTTGTTTTGAATTATTTCCTCCTTCTGTTCTTTGTAGTGAATGTGAGATTTATCCTCATGTGCTTTCTTATTTTCAGTTTGGTTTTCCTTTTTTTTTTTTTTTTTTTTGCTTTGGGGTTTCGAGATTGACAAATGTGATTTATCCCCTGGAAGGCAAAAATCTTGAAAAAGTCATACTTCCAAAAATCGCTCAAAGAATGCACTTTTTTTTCCCTTGGAAATAAAGTCGAGTTTCTCAGCTCTGATCATACGAGATTATGGGCAAGTAGTCCTTAGTTCTGGCATGTGGACAAAACAGAAGCAGCCCCTGGAGAGAGAGAGTTCAAAATTCATGGCAGTAAGCACATGTTCAGTATTCCAATATTTATGGTGTCACAACCAAATTAAAACCATACCCTCTGCTATTTACATAAGGACGGTACCCAGACTGCATAGGGCTGTGCCCACGTTTCTCAGTGGACTTAAGGCAAGAGAATTGTTCGAGACTCTTGGAGACCAGACTATTTATTTTCACATTCATTTTATTTGTCTCTGTGAGGGAAAGTGAATTGTCTTCACTTATATTCATTTTGCAGTCATCTAGAATTAGCTGGGGTGAGGACTGGCTTTGTGCTTCCACATGCAGTGAATTCAAGCCATTGCCCCCTGGTCTTCTTAGTTCCCGTGCTAGGGGAGTGAGATGTGTCGGTTACTGACAGTGAACACTGATTGCTTCCTAGGTAGATGGGTAATTCTCAATCTTTCATTTCTAGTGTCTTATTCATGCTGTTAGACAACTGGGGTTTCACCCATTTGGAAAAAAAAAATAAACAGATACACATACTTTTGGTGAGAAGATGCCTTTTTATGGCAATTTTTAAAGTAATACCATCTGGCAAGATTTTTAAGAACAGTAAAGTTTCAGAAGCATTGTTGAATATACATCTCATTTCTCTACTTCTACAAGACAAAGATACCTAGAAATTTAAATTACGACACATGATATACTCACACAGCGATGTGAGGGATGAAGATAATACAAAAGCTACAGAGAGGAGCAGGTTTGGTAGGAAGTAGTGAATCATATTTGCTGGTAGAGTGACATTTGAGTGCGAGTGCATTTTTTTTTTTTAAGATTTCATTTATTTATTCGTGAGAGAGAGAGGGAGACAGATAGAGAGAGAGAGCCCAAGCAGGGGGTAGCGAGAGGCAGAGGGACAAGCAGGCTCCCCACTGACAAGGAGCCCAACAAGAGACTCAACAGAGGACTCAATCCTAGGACCCTGGCACCATGAACTGAGCAGAGGCTTAACTGACTGAGCCATCCAGGTGTCCCAGAGTGTGAATGCATTCTTTTTTTTCTTTTTTTTTTTTTTTAAGATTATTTATCTGATAGAGAGAGAGAGAGAGATCACAAGTAGGCAGAGAGGCAGGCAGAGAGAGAGGGGGAAGCAGGCTCCCCGCTGAGCAGAGAGCCCAATGCAGGGCTTGATCCCAGGACCCTGAGATCATGACCTGAGCTGAAGGCAGAGGCTTTAACCCACTGAGCCACCCAGGCGCCCCTGTGAATGTATTCTTAATGACCCTTTTAAAAGTCCTAGATTCTTCCCACATTCCTTCCAATTCTACTTTAGTTGAGACTCTAGTCTAGGAAACAGTCTGGATAGGAACCCAGTTGCTGGGATGTCTTTAATAGGTTGGCTGTTTGGCTGTTTGGCTTTTTAGGAAATAGTCATATAACAGTCAAGTCATCAAGTGGAAGTTTTTCACGACTGGTGATTGCAAGTGACAATCTTTTGTGCAAGTTGGAAGGCTTTCTTATTTATAGGATAAAATAATTTATTTTATGAGTAACCATCATGTGAGCAAAATGAAGCTTGACTATGTAAATCTTTCTTTTACGATGGGATAGAATCCAAGATATTTAAGAAGTTATTTTATTTTTTGAGTTCAGTAATTTAAACATTGTGCTTAGGCTCTTTTTTGGTACTCCAAACATTTATTATTAAGATTTCCTTTGGTGTTTCCTTAAAAAGACAAAATTCAGCATGTTTTCTTTGTGATTGTCTTAAACATACACAAAACAGAAAACAAACATTACTATTTTTTCAGACTAATTATTCAGTTGTTTTTATGCCCACAAATTTTTAAATGGTCACAGATTTTTCACTGATCTTTTCATGTGTTGTTTTGGTGCTAGAAAAAAAAATGTTTAAAACCTTTGTGTGTTTAAATCTGGGATTTAATGAGATTAATAAAAAATACCAAGGAAATGTCTTTGGTTGAGTATTAGAAAGTTGAGGAAGATTACTGGCTTTTGCAGTTCATTAGTGGGTCAATTTATTGAATGTTTAGTGGTAGGTATCTCATTTATCAGACAGTGCCTTAAGCACTGGGGAGAATTGGCCTATGTTGTTGACATTCTCGTCTTGCTGCCAAAATTGATTTTTCCATTTTGTGTGTGACTTAGGTCTTTGTACTGCAATAGATGCCAGGTTAAAGAATAGTTTCTATCTTAAAACATGATTGGATTGTTTCAGTGCTCTCAGTAATTTGGGTGAATAACAAAAAAATACACATTCATTCAAATGTTCTGGAAGATTTTTATTTGATTCTCTACATGGTAATGAATATTGATATTAACCTCAGTGATACTGACAATAAATATTACATTTCTCTAAGAAACTTGGCATTGTCGTCGTATATCTGGGTATAATAACTAACCTGTAATTTAGGCTAACTCCATCATTATATTGTGACTCGAGATTCTTGGTTTCTGACTGTTTCATGATTCCTTTTCCATTTTATGTAAAATACCCTGTTTATTTAAGTGAAAAGAGGATGTTCACAAAATAAGCTATTGAGTAAAAGCTCTAGGAAAGGTTTTAATTATTTGAAGCGCCCAGTATTTTCAAATCCAACAGATCCATCCATTTGCCTAAATATGTATGTCTTATGTTTTAAAAAGGACATTTTTTTGTTTTGTTTCGGTGTACGTATTAAGCAGGCTACACAGCACAAAAGCTAATGTAGCCAATCATGGTCATTTTGCTATTTTTTGGGAAGGAAGTCTGAAGCAGAAGAATATTCCTGGGGGAAAGATTTGTTTTTGTTTTTGTTTTTTTCTACCAATTTAGACATTTCACTGGCAGCCTCTTTGCCCCTAAAATTTATACTTGAAATGGCCCAGAGATTTTAAATGTGGAGCATTTTAGGGGCCTGAGTACATTTGTGGATTTAGGAATGATTTGCTTTGCTCCTTGGTGCAGTGAGTCTGCAGTAGAAAGCAAAGATTTTAATCTTTGCAATCAGATGCAGTGTGGATCTCCAGGCTCAGATTTTGGGTAAATTGAGAAAGACCTTTCTCTGACTGGATTACACAAAACTAAGGTTGGCTGTGGTGGTATAGAGGTAGGAGTTGCCTTCTTTTCATTATCATCTACCATTTGAATTGTAGTTGACAGGTTAGTATCATGATATGCAACATGAAAACCACTCAGCAGTCCCGGTTAACTTAGGCCCATTTGTTACAATGACATATCAGTTGACATTTCTACTTATTTTTTTGCCAGTTTTTATCGATTTCTAAATTTTGCATTTCATGAAATTGTAAAGTCATTTAGCAATTCAACAATTAGAAACATTTCCAAGATCTATGCATTTGTGAATGTAAGTAGGATTTTTCCAACTCAGCATTGCTTTTCAAATGTCTTATTGAATTGTAGGTGAGGGGGGGAAAAAGGCAAAAACAAAAACAAAAAAAACCCCAAACAAAACTTTTCTTCTGCCCTTTTAGGTTCTGCTATGTGTGAATTAAACTGACAAAAGACAGATTAATAGGAAAAAAGGCATACAGATTTTGTTAATATTTTAAATATTATGTGCACAAGGGCTCTACAGAAAGGAGTGAAAAACCCAAAGTAACAGTTAGACTTGGGGCTTGTATACCATTTTAGCAAAGGGCTTTAAATTGTGGGAAAATTTATTGGCTGGGAACTATATGGGGGAGGGTACACCTGGCTGGCTCAGTCGGTGGAGCATGTGACTCTTGACCTTGGGGTTGTAAATTCAGGCTTGCCAATTGAGTGTGGAGATCACTTAAAAATAAAATCTTAAAAAAAAAAAAGAAAGAAATTTGTGGGGGAAGCTAATAGGAGATAAGGTTCTTTTAGTCAGATCTGTTTATGTAGACTCATCTCTCTGTCTCCCATGATGAGGGCACCTCTCCTCACCCTGGTATTGGAAAGGGCGTTGGGGGGTAGTTTATGCCACCTTTACAAAAGCAAATTTATGCTCTGATTTTAGGCAGTTAAGGGGAGGGCAGAGAACTTTTCCTACATTTGTTGACTCTCAGTTGCCTTGGGCTCAAAATAATCTTCCTGCCAAAGCGGCATATTTTGGGGTGGCATATTCTGTATCCCTTTGTAACTGTGGGATATAACACTTGACTTTTTCTAGCTGCACGTATGGCCTGGGAAAAGGGACATATTTATTGGGTGCTAGAGGTGGGTGGGGATGCTGGTGCTCCTGTGCCTCTGAGCAGAGTTACTTTTATTTTCTGATTGGCTCC
Source organism: Enhydra lutris kenyoni (assembly GCF_002288905.1). Classification (NCBI taxonomy): domain Eukaryota; kingdom Metazoa; phylum Chordata; class Mammalia; order Carnivora; family Mustelidae; genus Enhydra; species Enhydra lutris. The sequence goes on along the minus strand of NW_019154087.1, from coordinate 48,676,332 downwards.
AAAAGTTGCTTCTATTTTCTGATCCACTCCTTCTTTTCCTGGAGGTAAAGCTGAAAGTTACAAACAATGTATCTTCTGCCAGGACTGGATCTATACCATCTCAGATATTTCCTCAAACATGGTAGGGAGGAGGGGCAGGGAGAAGCAGTTCTACATCCTCATTTGTGGCATTCTTGATTTCCGTAGAAAATCAGAGGTCATTCTAGTAATACCCCGTTAGGAAATGTGAAGTGTTATGACTCATTTTATTTTGGCTTTGCAAAGTATAGAAAATTTCTTGGCTAGGAATTCCTTTTCAGACTGCCAGTCCTCCCCAACAATTCTGAATAGGTAGTTCTCTCTTTGCGCATTCTTCTGGGTTTAACTGCTGTGTAACCTCCTAACCCCTCATTAATAATTTCCTGAGGCTGGTTTGTTATAAAGAAACATTGCAGCACAGACAGTGTGTGAGTGTGTGCACATGTGCGCGTGTGCGTGTGTATATGTGTGTGTGCGATTACTCCTTAATGACCAACTCAAATGGTATTAATGCTCTGAAGGAAGAAACAAGTGAGCATTAGATTCTTTCCCATTAGTGTGCATATTAATCAAGGAGATCACACCCTTAGGCAGAAGGTAATGAATGCTTTTTAACTTCTCTTCATTATTCAAATTAAATGGCTCATTTTCTATATTGTACACACATTTAAATGGCTTGAGTATTTAACGGAATAATCATGAATCTTTCAAAGGCTTAATATTAGGATACTAGAGAATAAATTTGTCTCCTTCTGGTTCTTAACAAGAACAAGAATTCACCAAGGAGCTGAGTGTGTTCGGAGATGGGCATTTGGGCTTCCAATCTTCTCCACTGTAATCTGTTCTTACCTTTCTTATATTTCAGCTACACATACCATCAGTGAATTTAATGCTGGGTCTGTGGTGGCCAGTCGACCAATCAACCTTCCATGAGAAATGCTGTGAATTAAACAAAGCTGTCGTTACTCATGGGAGATAGAGTGGTGATCAAAATGCTGTCTCCTCCTGGGAGAATGCTCACTCTATACCGTGAAGTGAAAAATCAGGATAGCATTTTAAATGTTTTTATGTATCCCCACAGAAATGTTTCCGTGTATGTAGAAAGACTAGAATGAAGTATGCTAAGATGTTACTGATATTTTATCTCCAGCGTCTGTAGGGGTGTTGATACTTTTCTTCCTAAAATACATTTAGGCTTTGCTAAATTTTCTATAATAATCTTCTATTACTCTTATCCTAGAAACAAAGCTGTGCTGGTTTGAAGCCTAATTTGAACAGTGAAGAAGGGGGGCAAATACAAACAGTAGGTTTTTCTTCTAAAGGAAAGCACCTAAAATGCAAGGCTTGTTTTTAGAAGCCTAGGAGATGGCATTCTGAAAGGTGGCCCTGTGGGGCTGAGATTTAAAGTTGGCTCTTCATTTTATCCCAGAGGCTAGCTGTGGGTAGAGTCAAAGCAATAAGACCGTTGTGGCCATCTCGACAATTATCTACGTTGTTTTTGGCACTTCGCAAGAAATGTTGTTTTCACAAGACCAAAGAGTTTTGTCTGGGAAGAAAGAAGATAGCTGCCAACATTTGGCACCAGATGGGGTTTTCTTATTTTTTTTCTTTCCCCCCATTTTTTTTTCTTAAAGCTTAGTGTGTAGTCTGTACATCCTGCTCTTCAGCTTTAAAGATCAAGAAAATATTATTTTTTTTGGTACACTTGTTGGAAACATCTGGAACATGCCATTAGGTTGCGCATCACAGGCTTTGTTTACAGACAAGTGTGTGATATAAACCATGAAAAAAAAAACCCCAAAAGCAAACCCTGCCTTCCTTTGCAGCTGCATTCTAGAGCACACTGTGATCCAAGGTCTGTATTGACCTTACAGACTCCTGCTAATCACGTTTATTGAGCCTGGTGGATTGAGAAACCACACATGACTTGCCTTTTTAAGTACAGTGTATCCTTCAGACATACCAGCACCCGGTCCCTTATTGAAATCAGGCAGCTTCTGCCAATACCGCAGTCACCCTGGGACCGTGTGCTTGTATGTTGTGCAATATGCAAGCACATCTGTTCTGTGACTGCCTTTTAACAAATCAAGAACAAAAATTATTTTAGGGGCGCCTGGGTGCCTCAGTCAGCTGAGCATCCAACTCTTGATTTCAGCTTGAGTCATGATCTCGGAGTGGTGAGATGGAGCCCCGAGTTGGGTCCCACACTCAGGGAGAGTCTGCTTGAGATTTTGTCTCTCCCTCACCCTCTACCTCTGCTCCACCTGCACCTGTCCCCCCCCACCCCCAACATGTGCTCTCATGCTCTCTCTCTCTCTCTCTCTCTCAAATAAATAAATAAATCTTAGGAAAAAAGTCACCTGAAACTCCAGGTATAGAGCAGGTAGGAAATTCTCTTCTAAGGGATACTATTTTGTTTTTGGAAAAAATACTGTAGTTCTATTTCTGACACTAAACTTTCAGTTAAGGGAATGGGAAAAAAAAAGACGCATAGTTTTTTTCTGCCTGTGTTTTTTTTTTTTTTTTTTTTAATGCCTGTGATTGGAATTATACCTAGACTGAGGCTCTCATTTTGGGATATCATCCTCATCATTTGATCTCAGATGTAAGTAATGAAATAAGTAACAAATAAAAGAACCAAATAAGAACACAATGTAACAAAATAGCATAAATGTTCTGTTTCCTGAATCTCTCTCTCTTTTTATACTGCTGTTATCCTTCGTCGCAAAGCCTTCACTTTGATGTTTAATTATCATGGTTCCATGTCACAAGTGAAAACTTGGTGTCTGCTGAATCTGGAACCCCTCAAAGTGTGTTGACCTCTGAGACTAGGGCCATCTCAAGGGAGAACTCTGAATTAAAAGGGAGTTTTGAGTAGGGAAGTATATTCAGAGCTGTGAAGGAAGTGTCGCAGCAATGCTCTGTATTAACTGCGGAGGATAGGGGGTACATCCGTGGTGGAAGGTTGGGGGGCAGCACAGCTGTGTCTATAGAGATCCATAATAGGAGATCGTTAGTCAGGGGCTTGTGTGCCTTTCTGCTGTTTTTTTCCCATGGGTCTTCTGTCCTGTATACTTCCTAGTGGCAGGGATCCTGAGAGACCGAGGGCGATTCGTTTTGTCCATTCTGCTGACCTCCTTTCCCTACACAGTTTAAGATTCCTGACGATGACTCACTACCACTGTGCTACTGGGGAGTTTGAGCCAGTTGTGCACATGCACGTTTTTGCCTCCAGCCTTTTCAGCTTTGGAACTGACATTATTCTGACCCTCTACCCTCTTCACGGGAAGTCATTTTAAACATTGTTTCAAGCATTCTGAAATAAACCCTAAGAAGTCTTTTTAATACTTTTGTTCTGGATATTTTCAGAGCTCAAGGAGTCTTTAAAAATATGGGGAACATGCCCTGGGAGCAATTTAAGTATGGTCTTGTGGAGCCCTCCTTGCCTTGTTTTCTCAGAGGTGAAGTCATTTTCTTAGTCACGGAGGTCTTGGCAGCAGGGCTAGAACCCAAGCATTGCCCTCAGTCTGGGCTCTGCTGGTCTCTTTCTGACGTGCCTTGCAGTGCAGGTTGCCTTGATGATAAATGGGTGAACTCTGTGAGAAAAGGCAGGAGCTCTTCCTTCACTGCCTTGGCAAGTTTTGAGCTCACTTGTTGCTCAGAAAAGGGATTTGTGGCTTTAAAGGAATACCATGCTCACTAAATGAAGAAATAATACCACGGTCATTTGTCAAAACAGGTAAAAAGTTTGCTCTGGCATACTCCATTTATAATTTTCATTGATAAGCATATGAAATCGTCTTGGGTGAAATATTGTAGAGTATACTTTAAAATGGGTTGGTCCCTCTTTCTGATTCATACCGTTTGTATTGGTATTTCTGGGTGGTTTATCTACCATATGCTGTGAAACCAGAGCTGTTATTTTTGCTTCAATCTGAGAATGTACCCAGTATTCTAGGTGGTAGATAAGGAGACATTTCAGCATTTCACGTGGAATTTCTTGATTTTTGAAGAAAATGATATTTTCTCTTGTATCTTCTTGGTCAGAGGTGAATAATTCTAAGTAGTACTTTCTGCAGGACCCACAGTACTCCTTTTTGCACATTCTGTAGACTGTTTTAATAGATAGGACATAACCTACTTGATCCACTTTCTCATAAATATAATAAATGCTCCATAGTTTACAAGAAGAAATATTGAAGCATGCAACAAGATGAGAAGAAGGCAGAATATGAATATGAATTCTGATTTCTTAGTGTTCAGCAGTTGATTTGGGTGAGATGTGGCTGCTTGTGGGCTAGAAGAGGGCTGGAGTCCTTCTGTTAAAAGCTGAGGGGTTTCAAGAGTCATATTGAACTCATGAGTGGTTATCATAACACAAAGACTGGGACGGTATTGGATTTTTCAGGTTAGAATTGAAATTAAACTGCTGAGTCTGTATGGTAATTAAAATTCCCAAGGTGCTTTTTACAAGATTATGAGTTGTTCGGCATCCTCCTGGCCAAATGAGTAATTGCTCTGTCATTTGGTCCCTGCAATTTCACTTGTACAAGGTCACTGCATCCACTCCTTGAACTGTACTGTCACATTAAGGGAGAATGGCCTCTTGAGGGAGATGGGGCAATCTCTTTAATTAACAAACTCATAAATTTATCAGGTTCCCCCCCCACTGCTTTGAGGAAAAGAAATAGCAATTGTTTGGTTTCTATAAATTTTTCTTTTTTTCCTTTCCTCTTTTAAATCACTGGTTTTTGATTTAGGTTTTTATGGAGAAATCATATTGCTGTCTTATGTTTTTCCCTATGGAGATTATATATGTATGTATAAACACACATGTATGTCTTGAAATACTAGGAAATGTCTAGACTGTTTAATTGTCTGGGGGTAAATGGGATGTCCCCTATTCCGTTATTCTTTATTTTCTTTGAAGATTTTATTTATTTATTTATTTATGTATTTATTTATCACACACACACACACACACACACACACACACACACAGAAGCAGCAGGGGAGAGGCGGAGGGAAAGGCAGACAACTGCCCCACCCCCCCCACCCAGCAGGGAGCCCAACACAGGGCTGATCCCAGGATCCCTGGATCATGACCTGAGCCAAAGGCAGACACTTAACTGACTGAGCCACCCAGGCGCCCCTCATTTATTCTTTCAACAAATATTTACTGAGCATTCATTAGGTATGCAACAGAATACTAGACACAGAGGATACATCAGTGAACAGAACGTACAAAACCTCTGTCCTTGTTGAGTTTCTGTTCTATTGAGGAAAAGATGACAAACAGCATACATAAAGTGCTGGTACGGTAGACCGTGATCAGTGCTGTGTACAAGGAGATCGGGAGTGTGTGAGGTTAGAGAATATTGTTGTAGTTTAATGTAACTCCCGGTGGGGTCCACTGAGGTGAATTAATTAATTAATTAATTTGAGGTGGTTCGTATCTTTATTGCTTTGGAGGTGGGGGTGGGTGCTCGCGAGCTCTTAGTGCGGTGGGCCCATTACCTCTTCACCATCTAGACATCTGGCTGCTCTGGATGGCGCAAATCTGGATCCTTGCGCTTGCGGATCACGTGCCTGATGCTGCTGGGGGTGGTGAGGGCCTTCTTGTTGATGGCGGTCCGCGCCTTCTTGTTGATGGCGGTCCGCACGAGGAAGGGGGCACGGAGAAGGTCCGCGGGCGAGCTTCCTGACAGCACTGCACATCGGCCGTGGGCCTCTAGCGCCATGACCACAGTCTTGTGGTGAATCAGGCCATGGTAGCCAAAGGAGTTTCGAGCCCTCTGGTCACGGGCCTTGGTGCTGTATGCCTGCTTGTTCCTCTTGATCTGGAAGCTGGAGCAGTTACGCAGGACCATCCATTGCAGGTGGGTGGATGGGGCAGCAGCTCCTCTCACTGCAGCACCCTGAGTTAGAAAAAGCCATAGAGCTGAGCAGATGGGGGAGACAGCCTTCTAGGCCGAGCCAGGAGGAGCGGCAAGGCCCTCAGAGAAAGTGTGTGCCCGGAAAGATTGGCAACAACTGGGTAGCTGGAATGAGATGAGCAGAGGAGCGATGTGTTTTACAGGGATGATTATTTCTGCTTGCTTGGGGTTGGTCTCTGGAGAGAAAAGCCATCGTGGTGGCTTAGACCAGCATGAAGTAGGTAGGTGGTCAGATTCTGGATATATTCTGCAATTAGAGCTGTTAGAATTGCTGGTGGACTGGAAATCATGAATCGTGAATGGATAGTAAGGGGCAAGCACCAAACTCTCACCTGTAGGTCCGGACAGGCATCTTGGTCTTTGACCTGGTATTTGTGTCTTAAGTCTTCAGGCTACTGTTAACTGTACTAAGGAGGCACCAGTAGACATATGCATTGATTGTGACAGGGATGTGTGTGAGTTTAAGATCAATAAAAGAGAAGGAAGCAAATGTTGTATTGATTTGGAACAATATTACCAACTGCTTAGTTAAGTGGAAGAATGACTGACTTTTTTTTTTTTTTAAATAAAGGCAGGTTATACTACAAGAAGAAATTCCACTTAATGGTAAATATTATTGACACTTATTAAATGCTTACTCTACACCAGACATGCATTAATGCATGTTTTACATACATTAATTCCTTTAATCCTCACAAAAAGCCTATAAGGGCAATTACTGGTATTATTCCCAGCTTAAGGAGAATGTAAGCCATTTGGCCAAGGTCAAGTGGCTGATCAGGGGCTCCAACAAAGGCTGTCTGGTTCCAGGGTGCATGCCCTTAATCATTACATTATACTGCTTCCAATAGCTGCTTTAATTTGTTAGAACTACAACTCTAATGTGGTTAGATGCTGAGCAGGCTTGCTGAATTTATAGTCCCTTCTTAAATGCAGAGAAGTCACTGAGGGCTCTAAAGACCCTGGAGTTTTTGTCTTGCCAGCGCCATATTTATTTTAAGGGAAAGTCTGGGTGTTTGGGCTAAAAAGAATCCATAGAGGAAGAAAAGGCAGAGTGTGAAAATATGACTTACCGAATTTTGGAACTGAGTTTAAATCCTGGTTTACGTACTTGTTAGTTACCGTATCTTCACTTAGTCACTCAACGTTTACGAGCACTGAGGTCTCCAATTTGTAGAATTTTGAAACAAAGAGCAACCTCACAGAGTAACAATAATGAAACTCCTAGCAAAGTGTTTGATCTACTTAATAAATTTTACTTTCTTCACCTATGTGTCCCACCAGTTGGGCTGAAAATGCACATAGGGGTTTCTAAAAATAACATCGGATAGGACTAAAAAAAGAAATAGGCTTAAGTGTAGGGAGGCTAGCAAAATAATATGATGCGGCTCCATAAGAGAGCGATAAAGAAATAATCCACGTGCATTGACTTAGATCAGCGCTTGTCAGACTTGAATGTTTGTTTGAATCTTCCGGGATCTCGTGGAAATACAGATTCTTCCATCGGTTTGGGGTGGGGCCCGAGAGTGTGTGTTTCTGACACACTCACATGATGCTGATGCTGCTAGTCTGTTGATCACACGTGGTCCAGCAAGATTCATCAAAACAGATTTACGACGCACTTTGGGAAGCTGAGGTGACTAACATTCGACATCAGTGAGACAGTTTTCCTGCGCTTCTCAAGGATGAAGTGAGCTGTGTCCTAAGGGGTGTTTCGGTCACTGCTGATCTGTACTATGGATACATCCAGTTGTCCCGAGGTTGAAACAGACTTGCTTTTTTTCTTACCCATTGGTGCCAATTAACCTTAAATAGCACTGAGTAGAGCATTTAAACATTGGTTAGAAAGGTTCCTTGGGGAAGTGATTGAGTTTCTCTGGACTGTGAGACCACTTAACACAGATGTTTTAGGGGAAATTCACTCACTGAAAAGATCATCAGATTCAACGACTGCTAATGTGCACTTTAGCCTTGTGATGAGTTTTTTTTTTTTTTTTTTTTTTTTAGATTTTTTATTTATTTATTTGACAGAGAGAGATCACAAGTAGAGAGGCAGGCAGAGAGAGAGAGAGAGAGGGAAGCAGGCTCCCTGCTGAGCAGAGAGCCCGATGCGGGACCCGATCCCAGGACCCTGAGATCATGACCTGAGCTGAAGGCAGCGGCTTAACCCACTGAGCCACCCAGGCGCCCTTGTGATGAGTTTTTACGTCAAACGCTTAGAGTGATAATCTGAGATCTAACCCATGCTACTAAGTGGAAATATCGGAATTTCCTGAGACTTGAAAGGAAACCGTTCACTGTAGTCAGTCATGTTCACTTGTTTGTTCTGTAATCATTACATTGTAATTATTCACACACACATGCATACCAGGTGTTGTGTACCTGCATACTCCTGTTCCTTTAATTTATTTTTACCAGCATTTTTTTGGACCTGAAATGGTCACGGTAATTTGTGCACTTACTGTTTCCCAAAAGTTTTCAAACTTTTGTTTTCCAAGTTACTAAGAAGTGTAAACACATAGGGCATTGTTATCGACTTTAAATGCATTCTTCTCTATTCCTCAGCTTTCAAACAGCTGTAATGTTACTAGAAAAAAAAGTGCCTATTTATGGAAATGTGTTTTCTCTGCTCCTGCTGAAACTTAAGGGCTTATTTTAAAGTATTTCTAGAGATGCCACCTGTTAAATGATAGTGATCTTATGCTTTGTAGATATTTTTATCATGAAAGAAGATAAGCTAGAAAAATAAAGTGCATTCGATGTTGGGAAGTGTCACAGACTTTTTGAATCCTGTTTGCATTGAGCCGGTGGACCCTCCTATTCTGGCCAACCTTCAGGATTGCCTGTGAGCACAAAGGAATGGCATGTATTTATACTTGTGTAAATAAGATCCTGTATACTTTCCACTGAGAACGTGCAGGCAGCCCTTTTATGGTCAACAAGGGGTTTCCCCTCTGGCCTTTAGGCGGACCACAAGGCTAGGTGCTCAAGCATATATTTTTGATATCATACAGAAGAATGATTTCACAGCTGGCTCCCTTTCATACAGTGTTAGAAATGATTTTGTTATACTTGCCTTTATTCATTAATAAGTCGTCCAGGAACGTATGAAGGGTTTTATATAAAAAGTACAAGTTTTGTTTTTTTTTTTTTTAAGTTAACCTCTGTTTCTGTTCAATTTTTAGTTTTCTTTAAGGAATATATGGTATCTTCTTTTATCACTTAAGCAGCTTCAAAATTTGTCTTTGATGAAGAGTCTCATGCCTTCACATATCCAAAAAATTATTAACCAATCTGAAAGTTGAAAGAAGGGTAATGGGTGAGTAGTTTTAGAAAACATCATTGAGGGGCACCTGGGTGGCTCAGTCAGCTAAGCATCTGATGCTTGACCTTGGCTCAGGTCATGATCTCAGAGTCGTGAGATCGAGCCCCATGTGGGTCTTTGCACTGAGCATGGAGCTTATGATTCTCTCCCTCTGCCTCTTCTCTGCTCTCTGTTCCTGCGGGTGCACACACTCTCTCAAAAAGAATTTAAAAAATGAAAACAAAAACAAAACACAAAAAAACAAAAAAACTTAAAAAAAAGTAAATTAAAAAAACATCGTTGAGCAAACACATATTTGACATTATATTTTGTTTTTAAAGATTTTATTTTTAAGTAATCTCCACACCCAACATGGAGCTCAAGCTCAGGACCTGAGCATTAAGAGTTGAACACCCCTCTGACTGAAGCAACCAGGTTCCCCATTTTGTTTTGATTTGACATTATTGTTTAATAGCAAATAAAATTAACATGGAGTATAATTACATTTTTAAAATGATTAATTCTAGAAAATGGTAGAGCTCATGATAAGCCATCCTCTTTTCCTTAGCACAGTATTCCTGTGAAAGATTGGTTGTCCAGCTTTCAGTCCAAGATTTTCTCTAGAACTACAGAGTCGAGTCTGTTGAGAGGCCTTGATTTTTCATGGCTTTTGGCCCTCATCCATTTTCTTATTTGTAAGAGAACAACTTCATTTTTAGTCATTTTCTAGAAGTTGTTTAACTACTTAGAAAACCTTTTGAGCAGCACTATTTATAAACTCGTCTTTCACTCATGTCAAAGACCTCCTGTCCATCCCTTCAGATCCTGGCTCATTAATCCTTACATTAGTATAGCCCTCCTTGTTAATTCACTATTCAGTATTCCTTGCGAACCAACCATGTGTTAGGCCCTTTGTCCTCAGTCTTCTTGGTCTCAAGATCCTTTTATACTTGTGAAGACAATTGAAGATGCCAAAGAGCTTTTGTTTATGTGGTTATATTTATTAATACTTCTATTAGAAATTAAAACTGAGGAAGTATAAACTTATTTATTTATTCATTTAGAAATAAATTCATTTAGGAGTAGCAGTGATAAACTTATTAACATTAACATGATTTATGAAGAAAATAATTATGTTTTCGAGAGTAAAAACAATTAGTAAGAAGAATGGCATTGTTTCACATTGTTTTGAAAATCTCTTTGGTGTCTGGCTTGTTGGAAGAGAGATGAATTCTCATATCTGCTTCTGTGCTTACTTTACTGTGATATCACATATTAAGTAATCTCAGTAAAACTTAACAGCATACTTATGGGAAAATAGCTTTGATCTCACAGACCCCCATAAAGGTCTTGTGGACAGACTCCCAGAGGTTTCTAGAGCACACTTTGAGAACCTCCTGTCTGGGTGTAAACCAGGGTACAAAGAGATACCAGTTCTGGCTTTCGTGGGCCTGGAGTTTATTCTCATAGTACTGAGCACTTTTCCGTCTTAATTAGAACTTTTAGCTCTTTTAATGCAGTGAGGTCTCCTAAAGGCAGAGATTCTTTGTTTCTGTTTCTTACTCAGTGGCTTATTTTTCTTGTTTACAGTGTTAAATATTTGTTGAATGGATAAAATCAGCTGTTCATAATGTTGAATGTGTTTTTTAATCCTACATTTAGAGCATTCATTTTGCTAGCATAGACATGATGTGATTCCAAAATCTTAAGGAAGACCAGCTTAAGTCTCCCTGGATTAAATGTGTACTTTTTGAACTTGTTCAGGGTTCCTGGGAATATATACTGAAGTACTTACTTAGGATGGAAAGGCTATCTTCACACTCGAAAATAATTGATTTGATGCAATAATGACATGGTTTCTATTGTAGTTCAGTGACTGCAAATCAGTAAGTTGACTCTTTAAATGTGTATTTTTAGTTCTTTACGTTGCTCGCCTTTCCTCTGTGAAGTAACTATCTGAATTGTTAATTGTTCTAGTTATAACGAGGAAATGAGAAAACGCATGCATGTGATTATAAGTAGGGAACAGTGCTTCTCGAAAGTACTCTTGCAGAGCAACTGCAGTTGTCTACCAGTTTCCAGTCAGCTGTTTTCTTTCCAGTAAGTCACTAACAGCTTTATACGTTGTAAACCTCAGCAGCAGTTCCATCTTTATTCTGTTTTCTGTCAACATGAAACTGGGATCAGTGTTAACAGTGCTATATCATACGGGTAATAGCTAAGACGTGAAGTTTCTAGTGGAAAGGTCAGAGTTAGCAATCAAAATTACTACATAATAAGTGCCTAGAATTAGTGTTTCTTAGAAGGATGTATTAGTTCCATTTCTTCTGAAGATACATTGATGTTCAACATATTTTTGAAAGGTATTTTATTTTAAAAGGCTACAATTTAAATATACAATGATAACACATGTTCTTCCTATATTTCATTTGGCTCATAGACAACTCTGAAGTGAACTCCTCATTGCCACGTAAATGAAAAATATCTTTTCTTATATATGAGGTTCGTACAGACTCATCTTTTCAAGCCTTCTTTTATGAGCCTAATTTTGTTTTTTGGGTTTATGAAAGAAGATCCAGTAAGTGAGAATAAGACCTTGCTGATTAGAGGATTTTTCTTTCATGTAGGGTTGAGCTTGCTTGTTATTTCTTGTTTCTATATATGACTCATTGAGTTACTTTTCTAGTGAATTCACATTGTTCATGATGTCATGATATTACAAGTTTATGCACATGTTGTTTATTGTGTAATGGAAGTCAAGACAATATTTGGAACCAGAAAACAAATGTAACTTTATTTATTTATTACCCTATTGCTTTGAAAGAGTTATAAAAATGTCTTTTCATAAGAATTATGTAAGAGTGCCATTTTACTTTGGTATAATGCCTTTAATATTTGCTAACCTGATATGCAAATGTAATATATTAATTTATAATTAATAAACATAGTATATTAATATTAATTACAGAATTAAAGTTTAGAAGCATTTTCAGGTCCTGGTTTTGTTACCACGTAGTGAATTATAAAATTTCTTCGTTCTAGTCTTCTCAAAAGAAGGAATTCATTTGAGAGAGTCGGTAGAGAGTTAAAGAAGAAAAATGTTGTCTTTAGCAAAGCGAGATTACACTCCAGAGAAGTAGGAGGAGGCTGGCCCTGGGGTGGGTATCATCTCGCTGAGTTCGGCATTGCTTTTTGTTTTTTATTCTAATGGGGACCTGCTTTGTCTCTTTCTTCCCATTTAGTCTTTATTAAATCACCCTTTGGAGGTGCCCTGGTTTCCTCCCCTCTGAACTTTTATACAGGTTCCTGTTTGCCACCTTCCCATGAGTGCCTGGGGGATACCCAGGGTGGGAGGGGGGAAGGGCAAAACCACAATGCAGATGATGTTATGTTGTTATAACAGCCTTGGGGTTACTAGCCAACAGGGTTTCCCTGAGGTGCACATGCTCCAAAGTTGAGCATGTCCTTGCGACCTGTATCTTTTGCTTACCCAGTTGTGCTAAACCGCAAAAGGGAGTGGTCTAAGGGGTTCGGGTGGTCTCTGGGCAGAGACTGGGTGGTCTCTGGCAATTTCCCATCTGCCATCCTCCTTTTTCTCCTGCTCATGTCCATATAACTGCCTACTCTAGCAGTTTTATGGCTCTTATATTCCTTCATTATTCTCTAGAACGTTGCCTTAAACGACTTTTTTTTTCCAACAGGAATAAAATTGCTACAGAAAGAAATTTGACTTTCCAAAAATATTAGAGATTGTGGGGTTACAGAAAATTCAGAAAATTATTCAGAGATTTCGTATAGTTAAACGGAATTTTGCCCACCACCTTTCAATAGGTGATTGTGCCTTTTTATTCGAAACTGTATAGGTGATTTCTTGGATTCTTCTCTTTAGGTTTTATTGTAGTGATAGGCGGAAGAAATAGCTCATATTGGGTTTGCAACAGTAAGACTGTAGCTCTTTGTTCAGCTCCATACAGAATCTTAGGCACACTAGTTCTTGATAAACAAGAATCAAAAGCTTTAAGTGATGATGTCTCTAAGAATTGCATCTTTGAGCCTCCTCTTTTACTGTAACCTTTTCTTGGGAAATATCCTTCCATGATCGTGGCCTCAATAACCGTATATTTATTGCTAGTTTTCAGATCTGTATTTCCTGCGTACACCTTGCTTTTGTCATTCAGACCCAAATATCCAAATGACTGCTAGTCATAGCTCCTTGGATATTTCCTTAATACCTCAATTTCAGCGTATTCAAAAGTGCTCTTAACTCCCATACTTAATTTTTCTTAAAAGTTACATCGTATGGAAGTGTCTTAGTCCATCTGTGCTTCTGTAACAAGCACCACAGCCCAGGTAGCTTACATGGACATTCATTTCTTCCAGTTCTGGAGGCTGTGAAGTGCAAGATCAAGTGCCTGCAAAGTTCTGTATCTGGTGAGGGTCTGCCTCTTCCCACCAAAACCTCACACAGCAGAAGGGCACGGAACTCTCATAGGGCATGAATACTGTCTGTCTATAAGGGCTCCACCCTCGCGCCTTAGGGCCCACCTCCTGATAAAATCGCATTGGAGGTTAGCTTTCAGTATATGAATTTCGGGGGAAACCGAACATTCAGTCCGTAACAAAGGGAATAATAACACTTTTCACCAGATTGTTTAAATTGGAAATCTGAACTCCTCATTGCCATCTCTATCCTTATTTTTAAATGCTTTCCAAGATCTCATTTCTTCTTCCTAGCTATGTCTTAAGTATTTCTTTCCATTACCTCTGCTGCAACTTGCATTTTAGACATCACAGTCTCATTGGTCTCTAATTTGCCATTCTCCTTCTATTCATGTGCTGTGCTGCTTCTACCCTGCTGTCAGAAACGTCCGTCTCTTAAAATTCCTCTGTCATTGGGCAGAGGTGGGGGTAGGGGTGAGGGAGGGTGAGGGTGGGTGGGGGTGGGTGGGGGTGGGTGGGGGGGTCCCTTCCCTTCCTCTGTGCCGACCTTGGTTTTTTGAGTTTGGCCAAGAAATAATTCAGAACCAAACTCTCAAGTAAGCAAGAGCTTACGAGCAGTTAAAGGGAAAGTACACTTTCAAGATGGGGGAGTGGGCATGCCCGGCTGGCCTTGGCAACTGCACTAGGATTAGAGATGTCTTTTGTTTTTATGTTTGCATAAGTTATGGTCATAGCTAGGGCAGGGAATGCTCCTCAGTCTTCTGCTGAGGTTGTCTCCAGTCATCTAAGGGATTCCTCCAATCAGCGGAAAGGGAAGTTTTTGGCCCTGTATGGTGCTTGTCAGAACTGTCATGGCAGCCATCCCCCGTGTGTGTGTGTGTGTGTGTGTGTGTGTGTGTAAACCTCAGTGTAAATGTATTCTAATGTAACTATAGGTTACTGTAGAGCAGCAGTTATAGGGAAGGGCCCATGCATGCTCCCCCGGGTTTTTTCCAGCCATTTGTGTTCTAGGAGTGGTTGGCAGTTTCTTGATTTTTATCTTTTTAATGGTCAGAAAGTCCCATTCCCTGCTCATATCTAACTATCCTATCACTTCCAACACCTCCCCTTTGTTTTTTGATAAAATCCAAGTTTCTTAGCATGGCTTTCAGAGCTTTTAATCTAGTCTTTCAGAGTCTTCCACCTTCAACCCCTCCTTTTACCTCATGCTCTTTCCACATGAAACAAACTGCAGACTTGGAACATCATGCCTTCTCACAGCTCTGCATGTGTTGTGCTGTCTTCCTGGTATACCCTTTGTCATCGTGATGGCTTTAATTCTGGCCCCTGGTTCTGCGTTGCCCTGTCCATGACTCCTTCCCGAGATCATTTAGGCTGTGTTATGTGCCTCTCCTTCCTTTCATGAATCTTGGGTGCATGTTCACTCAGGCTAAATTTTGGTGTGTAACCGTCCATCTTTTTTATTGTATGTATTTACATTTCTATTTTCACAAAAATGGAATAATATGGCACATGCCCTTTATAATATGATTATTTCTCTAAGTAATAAAATACCATGGATATTAAATACAAGTCAAGAGCATTATTTTCTTCCTGCGATGCTCCTATTCTTTTTAATTCCTATTCTTCAATTCCTTCTTTCCTTGATTGCTCCTGAAGACAAGAGCAGAGGTTCTTTTTTTTTTTTTAAGATTTTATTTATTTATGTGACAGACAGAGATCACAAGTAGGCAGAGAGGCAGGCAGAGAGAGAGAGAGGGAGGGAGCAGGCTCCCCCCTGAGCAGAGAGAGCGATGTGGGGGGCTCTCCCAGGACCCTGGGGTCATGACCTGAGCCAAAGGCAGAGGCCTTAACCCACTTGAGCCACCCGGGTGCCCCTCTTTTTTTTTTTTTTTTTTTAAGATTTTATTCATCTATTTGTGAAAGAGCAAGAGAGAAAGAGAGCACGAGCAGGGGGAGGGAGAGGCAAGCTCCCTGCTGAGCAAGGAGTCCCACGTTGGACTCGAGCCCAGGATTCTGGAATCATGACCCAAGCTGAAGGTGGACACTCAACTGACTGAGCCACCCAGGTGTCCCGAACAGAGGTTCTTTTCATTTGATAGGTTTTATTTTTGTTAACAAAAATTTCATAATTAAAATTATTATGATAATATATAAACCATCATCACTGAGCTCAGACTCATTTGTTGAAGTGCTAAATGAAGTTCAGCAAGGCCACTGAATTCATCATATACCCTCTTCAGACTGCAACTTTCTAAACCTGCTTTTGGATCAAAAATATCCTTTTACCTCTCTCGTCTTCCCTGACTGATAAGGCGTATAAAAAAAAGAACTGAAATCCCAGCGCTAACCAGAGTAATAGCTTTGCTAAAGTTTGGGCCATCATGCAATAATTGTCAAATGCAGAGCCACAGACAATTATTTTGGAGGACAGGACTTGAACCTGATACCAAAATGGAGTTATCATTTCCATAACTGGGTCTCTAAGGCCTAACCTGTTTTAGCCATCAAGTCGGAATGGTGGGCCTTTCAAAGGGGTTTGGAAGGAGAAAACAGATTGAAATTTAATGATGAAGAAACTTTAAAAGTAACAATATACCCATACATGTTAACCTAAATAACATGATTTTATTTAAAAAAAAAAAACATGTTTTTCAAAGAACTTTATTGATAATGGTGGAATTGTTTTACATTTATTTTTTTTTTTTAGTTATTTTGGAGAGAGAGAGAATGAGACCCTGACCTGAGCTGAAATCAAAAGTCAGTTACAAAACCAACTAAGCCACCCAGGCACCCCTGTTTTATACTTTTGCAAATTTCCTTAGTGTCTCATATAACGGAAGACAGCTGAATGTTCATTTCTTTCTTCCTTCCTTTCTTTCTTTCTTAAGATTTTATTCCTTTCTTTATTTGAGGGGGTGGGGTGGGAAGAGCAGTGGGGGAGGGACAAGCCGACTCAGCACTGAGCACAGAGCCTAATGTGGGGCTCGATCTCCGTACCCTGAGATCATGACCTGAGCTGAAACCAAGAGTCAGACACTTAACCAGCTGAGCCACCCAGGTGTCCTGCTGGATTTTTATTTTTGCTTCTGCATTCAGTCTGTTGCCATCTCATGGACCTGTTGGAAGGGCCTTGGGACCACCAAGGGGTCCCTGAATCATACTGGGAGTGTCATTAAGAACAGGTGTTTGGAAGAGGACTAGAGAGTAAATGCACTCCAGGACTTGAGTGAGACAGGGAGTAGAGGAAATAAAGGATTCAATCTTTCTCTCCTTTTGTCCTTTGAACTTCAGCCAGAGCTTCCTGTTGACCAAACCCAGCTAGATGCTGGAGGGCAAGAGAGCCTGATCCGGTAGACAGTCAAGGTCAGCACCCTGAGGTCACAGAAGGAGGCATAGAAGGAGTCAGAGAAGTGTGCAGAATGATGAAGGGAAAAATGGACACATTCTCTGCCTTTCTTTGTTTATTATACCAAAGGATGGAATAAAGAACAAAAAGCTGAGAGCTGGCACTGGTAGATCAAGGAGAAAAGGTGGAAGCTGGTTTTGTTGTTGTTGTTTTGGACACAGCAAGCACAGTAAGTCATTTGTTTGACCAGTTAAGAGTATTAGCTCCTATGAGCATGTGGCGATTAAAATGAAAACGCAAAAAAACCCACAACAAAACAGAGTATTATTAGTTACTTCCCCTCTCTTGGTAAGCAGTGACCCAGGGTCGGAGGATGGAGGTTGTGGGAAGAGAGAGACCTGAAGTGTGGTGGAAATTGCCTTCCAGAGGTTCTCCTGTCTCCAAGCTGTGTCTTATTCTTGAGATGCAGTCAAGGCTTGAAGTTCAAATACTCAAGGGAAACAGTTCACATCCTGGACAAGCTAAAGACTGATACTTCTGAAACTCAGACTTTGGAGATAATAGGTAGGCATTTATGGATGTATCAGACTGTGATAGGAAGTCATATAGCTAACATAAAAGCTGGGCATTTTTGGCATTAGTTAACTCCAGCCAAAAAAAAAAAAAAAAAAAGAATGGTTAAGCTATATTTTAATATTAATCTCTAGTGACCCCATGTTTATGTTTTTTACATAACAGGATAAGAAAAGGCACTGATTTGTAATTACACCTTGCTGATCATATTTTTATTCTAGTGATTGTGAGTTTGCATTTTAAAGTTTTACCAAGTGAGTGCCTGGCATGTGAATTTCTTTAAGAGCAGAGACTTGTGTTTTTTAATTGTGTGTTTCCGTTGTTTAACATAAATCCAACATACGCTGTCTTACTACTCATGATAGTTACCTTCTATGAAGTCATTACAAACATGGGATTAGTGAATTAGTAAATACTGCGCCATTGCTACTAGGGCAAATACAGGAGGATCAGGTTTCTTTGAGCTGTTAATCACATTTTTATCAACTGATAAATAGATTAACTTGTGTGTATTTCTGTTTAGAGACACTGTATTTAATGTATATTGTTGAATCATTAACGCCAAATTCACCACCAAAAGCGCTATAACTCATGCCTGAATGGAGCTTATCTAACAAGGCACATTATATTCTTTTTGTGCTTGGGAACATTAGACAGCACTTCAGGGTATGTTTGGGGCCTTTTAAACAGTGAAATCACCAACAGAAGAGACAAAAATGCGAAAAACCTGGCACTAAGTGCACTGTGGAAAGGACACCTTTTTACAGTGGCGAGGGCTGAAACAATTAGGCAGAGCGTTCTCTTGTTCGACGTAAGCTGGCAATGTGTGCCTTGGACGACTCCAAGTTTTTATAGCTCTGCACGTGCCCTTGTCCACGAATGACCACAAAAGTGCTGCTTATTGATTTGGGGTTACAAATGACTTTTAGCCACTAGGCAAACTAGCAAATATGGAATCCATGCAAAATGAGAATCTACTACAGTGGGTTTTAATCTTTTGTTAAATACATGAATACCGCTGTTGTATGAGAAGGCTATGGGACTAATATCTAGTGATACGGACCATGGGCCAGTAGTTCATTTGCTTCTGTCATTTGGGTCTTCAAGCAAACTTATGAGTTAGCAAACCTTCTTGTGCAGGTGAGGCAGGTCGGACTCAAGAGAAGTTATGGAACTTTTCCAGGGTCATACTGTAGGGTATGAAGTGGCAGGCCTGACTGAGTCTACCAGGTGATGATTATGATCAAATATTAACTCGTTCCACACTTTCTTCTTCACCCTTTGAGTCCAAATACAGTGTGCCATTTCTGGGTTCACTTCCTTTAACGAGATAAAGTAAATATTATGCTTGCCTGGATACCTGAAAGCTAAACCTAAGTGCATTCATTTATAATTTTTTTTAAATGTTGCCCTTCGAAATGTAAATTGTAGGAAAATGTGAAGTCCAATTTAACACAATTTGACTCCTGCTCAAAACAGGCTCTTTGGCATATTAAAAGCTCCTAATAATAGATTAAATTAGCATTACATTATTAAGTAAATATACCCCTCTCACTTCTCTTATTTATACATTTTCTAAAACCTTGAGCTATTTTTAAACCAAATTATATACTGTATTTTTCATGACCAGGTGTTGCAAGTGCTTTTTAAACGTTGCTGTAATATACTTTCTATGAAGAATATATGGACCAATTTTCAGGGGAAAGAAGGTTTAAAAAAAAAAATCAAAACAAATCAAAACACAACTGTATTACCGGAGAGTTTTGTGTTCAACAGATATAGTAAAAAAAAGAAAAAAAAATTCCTATAAATGTAATATTTAAAAAACTACGAAGATATGTTTCACTGCTAAGTATATACCATAATTCTGAATAAACTTCTCCACTTTAGTTTAAGGGGATAGTTAGCATAGTGAATGTCTGGGTGGTCCAAGATTTTATGGGAGTGGAACAGTCTAGGGAGTAAGGTTCCAGTAAGCAGTGAAAGTGTGATGTGCTTCAAGATTACCTTGGGACATTTTTCCTGGATAGCAATGAAAGAGAATCGCTACTGACCCTCCTCCGCCACAGCCAGGCTGCCCCTGTGATTGTCAGGTGTCCTAAGGCATATGCACTAACCGAAGAGGTTGATGTGATCGGAGGCAACTTCAGCCTTCATGAATCTCTGCCTGAAACTTAAGGGTTCCTCTCACTGGAAATCTAACACTCCTTGTGCTGTAGCTTAGAAGCACCCTTCACAATCTTCTTATGGTCATTGTGAGGTTATCTTTTCAGAAGCCCTGCATTTGTCTTGGGAAGATAATCCAAAAATGTTTTAACAATAGGAAATATTTGCCATCTCATCCAGAATACAAAAGAGTTCATGTGTACTGGGGACCCGAGTCATACATCTCGTTTCAAGTTCTAAAGGTCAGAATTCTGAGGCAGTCACTTCCTTTATTTTCACAATTCTTGTGAATTTTGTCTATTCGGAACAACTTCGTTGCATTCCACACTTAGTACCCCCTTCCCCATAGGTAACAGAGAAAGAAAGTTAAAATACAGTTAAGGGACTATTGGGTAGGGAAATTAGAAGCAGTAATAAGGCAATGAGTGGAAAGAAGTGAGGCTGAATTTCATGTGTAATAAAAATATCAACCCAGATTCTTAACTGTAGTCTTTGTTACAAGGAGTCTCAGCTTTATAATGAGATTTCGCTTTTGTTTACAATTCTATGACTATTGTGGTAATGTCTTATTTACATAAAGTTTCTCTTAAGGTAGATGTTAGCAATTTTTTTGGTACATTGTTTTCCCCCTCGCCCCACCCCATCTAATAATAGGATTTCCTATTCTACAAATCCTTCATTAATCGAGCTCAAATGTCGTAGAGCCACTTCATTCATCCACTTTAGATATCTTAAGTTCAGCTCTTCAGAAATCCTGTCAGTTCCCCCAGTTTGATTATTCTGCCACAATTCCGTACATGCTCTTTCTCTCAGTGCCTGAAATTCTTTTTCCCTTTGTCTGCCAAAAAATATCATACAGCTGTAGGGGTAAGCTATATGGAATATTTTTAGTTAAAAATGCTTTTGCACCAGATTCTTTCTTAAAATGAAATTTTTCTTCAAGTCCTCTTTTAAGACATATGTACATCCAGTATATGTTAAGTTGGCCAGTATTCACACAGAGGCATATACTGCTGAGGTAAAAAATTCTAGTGTGCTTTCGGGAGGTTGGAAACATGAATCTAATGACAAATGAATTCAGTTAGTAACTAAGTTCATTTAGTTTCAACCTAAAATCAAATGACAACCCATTGGTGTTCTAGCATCTGGCATGTTACCAGCTGTGAACCCAGAGTTTTTTCCAACATTTCTACTTGTGTGGGCCTTCTGAACAGGGCTGTGCACTTCTCAGGACACTGCAAGTTCAGGCCTGTCAACACAGATATCTTGAAAGAGTCCTTGGAAAGCAGGAGCGGTCGCTTGATGTGAAATCAAGTTCTTAAAAATGTTACCAACCATTCCTAGTATCTATAAGTCACTGCAGGATAAATAACCAGGGGATATTTTCTATTCTGCTTTGCATAAAGGATGAGCACTAGCTCCCCCTCCCCCTTTTTTTCTTTCCTTTTTTTTTTTTTTTTTAAGCTGACCTAAGTTAACCTTTATTGAACAGTAAATCATTCATTGTAGGAGGGGAGGAGGGGGAAGAGGAAAGATTGTGTCCCTTTGGATAATTCTTTTGTATTTTAAAGCTTTACAGAAGGCTGGAAGAATCAGAATTATATGTGCAGATGTCATGAGGCAAAATCAGTTTTATTTTTTTTAACTGGAGAGTAGCTCTATACTGATCTTTTTTGCAATGAAAAATTGATTTTATTTACTATAAAATTATTTTTATAAACTTTTCCCCCTTTGTTTACTTTTTCTTCTTTCTCCTCCCTCAACTGGGATCTTACCTAGATGGCTTGAGACATGGAATGTATAATATTTTCATACTTTCTAAGTTTTGAACAATGATAAATTTTCTTTGGTAGTACACAGATATTTACGTCTTAGATTAGGGTATTATTTACATGGTATTTTTATTTTTATTCAGTCACTTTACAGAGGCTTGACTGACTTACATGTTTTAGCTCCTTTTGGTTGCCATTTTGCACATTTTTTTTGAACTAAGATTTTCCAGATTTTGAGGGTCTATAATGCTGTCTGTTCAGGAGAGTCACTGCTTTTTTATGTGTTTTTTCTAGCTGATACTCCTAAATTTCTCCTCATGGATTCGTTTATTGCAATTGCTTCTACTCATTCTGTATTTTGGATAGAGTTCCTGCACGTTTTTGCATTTATCGTTTCTTTGCCTTGTTGCGTTTTCGTCTTATTTTGTTTAGCTCTCTTGCACACGTAATCATGTATTGTTAGCATGACAGTCCTCTCGAGAACCTCCATAGAGATAAACACTTGGTCCATCAGTGGTTATAAAGTTTATTCTTATGACGAGCAAATGATTTTGAAAAAGTGGAATGCCTTGTTAGTAGTGTTTTTCAGAAAGTCCTTTATGGTTAAATTATGTTTTTTAGGAGCTGGGTATGAAAAAGTCTTTAAAGGCCACCATAAAAGGATGTTTCTCATAGTCTATTTAAGGGATGATGAAAAAGAAACCAAACTGATGGGTTTAAAATGAAGGCTATCTAATGCGATTCTTGTTCTTGGGATTGTGGATTCAAGCCCCATGTTGGGCATAGAAATTAGTTTAAAAAAAAATGAATGCGGGAAACCTGGGTGGCTCATTGGGTTAAGCCTCTGCCTTCGGCTCAGGTCATGATCCCAGGGTCCTGGGATCGAGCCCCGCACCGGGCTCTCTGCTCAGCAGGGAGCCTGCTTTCCCTCTCTCTCTGCCTGCCTCTCTGCCTATTTGTGATCTCTGTCTGTCAAATAAATAAATAAAATCTTTAAAAAAACATGAATGCTATCTGAAGGAATGAGTTTAGAGCATGGAACTGGGTGAAATATCTCTTTGCAGCCTGTGACTTTGCCCATCACTTCCACTGGCCATTTGTGGCTCAGTTGTCCTTCCCACCAGCATGTTCCCTAGTTCTGTTTACTCTTCTTTTTGTTTAATTAATTATTTTTATTAACATATAATGTATTATTTACCCCAGGGCACAGGTCTGTGAATCGTCAGGCTTACACACTTCACGGCACTCACCATATCACATAACCTCCCCAATGTCTATAACCCAACACCATCTCCATACCCCACCTCCCCGGCCCAGCATCCCTGTTTACTCTTAGGAGCCTGTGTTTCATCTCCTCCTTATTGAGCCCTGGTCTTTTTCTTTTCCTTTATACTGACTAGTTTATAATGTATGAGTTTTCAGCTTTTAAAAGTAAAGCTGGATAGATGGAAAGGGTGCTATGAAATGATTAAATAAGGAAAAAGATAACCAAAATGGACAGTAGAAGTGAGAAGTGAATTTCTAAGTGCAGAATGATTGTTCATGGTACAATGGAAAACAGCATTCTATAAAATTGAAGTGAAATGAAGTTATGACTTAAACAATTTTTTTTTCTTAAACCCAACCTAATATGTTTGGTATTATGGAAAGTGAATTATTTTCTTACATGGGCTACTTAAGAGAAGTATTTCATAAATTTGGTATTCTAGAAATACTTACCACTTATCCCATTCATGTATTTTACCATCTAGCAAATTGAACTATTTAACAAACTCCAGAATTATCCTCCCTCCAATGTTTCATATCTGTGGTTTTGTTCTTTAAATCTCTTACTCTTGAAATGCATCCATTTCTAAAGTGTTTGCAGAGCAAGTCCTACAAATCTGAAAAGGCCTTAAGCCTCTGCTTAAATTTTATTTTCCGTTTAAAACCTTTTATGATTTTGCCAGGTGGAAATAATCTTTATCCTAAGTTTCTATGGTTCTTTCTCTGTATCTCTCTTAGATCAATTACCACAGTTAGTCTTTAATCTGTAGGTATTTGTAGACCCTGAGTCCCTAAAAATGAGGATTAATATATGGTATATTTTTAAATTCTTGCAGTTCTCAGTGTGAGGCCCTAAGTGTATTTTAAATTCAATAAATATTGAATGAATGAATGAAAGAATGATTTGGTTGTGACTACTGAGGTATATTTTACTGTGATATAATAAAAGGTTATTGACAGATATGTTATTTGCAGTGTAAAAGCCCATCTTTGGGGCCCAATTCTTCTTTATGTATATTACTGCCCCTAAGCTAATCTCTTGCCTTCCAGTGCTGTGTGTGTGTGTGTGTGTGTGTGTATGTGTGTGTATATATATATATATATATATATATATATATATATATATATGTATGATTTCCTTATATCTATCTCTGGTTCTGATGTGTCTCTGATTCCAAGCTTGTGTATTCATCTATCTGCAGATACCTGCTAGGCTTCTTAACATTAATCTAACTAAAGGAAACTTCTTTTTCTCACAAATATACTTCTTACCTAGTCATCTTCCTCATTGGTAAGAAGGACCACTGCCCCTACCATATACACACACTTGCTAATGAAGAAAGCAAGAAGGCTTTTTTTAAGATTTTATTTATTTGAGAGAGAGGGAGAGGGAGCACGAGCAGGGTGAGAGGCAGAGGGAGAAGCTGACTCTCCGCTGAGCCGGGAACCTGACCGGGGCTCGATCTCAAGACTTCCGGATCATGACCTGAGCCGAAGGCAGTCTCTTAACCGACTGAGCCACCCAGGCGCCCCAAGGATTCTTGACCCTCTCCCGCCTCTGCCCCACTTGTTTTTGCACATCCAGCGGGTCAGTAGGTGAACTTTCTTCACATCTTCTGGTGCTGCGGGGGTGTCCCCTCCCAGTCCCACTCTTCATTTGTCCCAGAGTCATCTTTTATAAATGTAGGTTAGAGCCTGCCAAACCCGTTCTTCCCACCTTTGTCTTCCCGGCGTGATTAAGTCCAGGAATTTTATTGTGGCTTCAGAGACCTTAGTAATCTGGCCTTTATCTGCTTTTGTGACCTGGTTTTCCCTGTGTCCCTCTTTGTTCCATACATTCTATCCAGCTGAACTTCCCTAAGTACGCTGAGCTTAATCTTGTTCTAGGAATTTCTTCTGACAAAGCCTTTTACCTCAGATGCTTCTCTCCATTTAGATTCCAGCATCTATGCCGCATCTGCCACTGGGCTTATGTTCTCTGGGTCCCAAAGTTGACCCAGTGGGATTAACCGAAGTTGATCACAGTGTAGCTGTCCTGGTAAGGAGCTCTATAATGGCTACTTAATCTCCTTGTCTCAGTCCCCCTTCCTACTGATGTTTCTCCAGTCCTCCCAACTGAACTTTTTGCACCTAAGTCCTTTCCCAAGGTCTACTTCTGGGGGAATCAGAACTCAGACACTTCTGTGATCACCACAGACTCGCCGTGCCACCATTTTAATACTTTTCATAGCTCATATCGCCATATCACTATTTGGTAGTATTTTTCTTGTTACTTTAGATAAGGTTTATTTACAATTGTTTCCTTCCTGCTGGACTTTAAGAACTTGCAGTTTTGTTGTTGTTGTTGTTGTTATTGCTTTATACAACTGTGTGTATGATAAGGGCAGTGGTCCCTTTTACTAAGAGAAGATCAGGGGAGAAGTAGATTGGTGGAAAAAATAAAGAGTTTAGTTATGTTAAAATGAAGGTGTCTGTCAGACATCTGTAGATAAGTATGGAAGTTTGGAATCAGGGGCGTCTGGGTAGCTCAGCTGGTTATGTGTCAACACTTGGTTTCTGCTCAGGTCAGGATCGCAGGATTCTGGGGTTGAGCCACGCGTCAGGCTCCGTGCTCACCAGGGAGTCTGCTTTAGGATTTCTCTCCCTTTCCCTCTGCCCTACTCTCTCTCTCTCTCATTTATTCATAAATAAATAAATCTTAAAAAAAAAAAAAAAAGAGTTGGGCATCATAGAGTGATCAGAACTAGTTGTATACCCACCTCGGTGTACCTAGCCAGTAAGAGAATGCCTGCT
Source organism: Enhydra lutris kenyoni (assembly GCF_002288905.1). Classification (NCBI taxonomy): domain Eukaryota; kingdom Metazoa; phylum Chordata; class Mammalia; order Carnivora; family Mustelidae; genus Enhydra; species Enhydra lutris. The sequence goes on along the minus strand of NW_019154087.1, from coordinate 48,650,715 downwards.
ATACCACAGGGCTCAGTAAATGACTGGTGAAGACGTGGGTACTGATTTTACACCGAAAGAAGGGTCCTGAATTCAGGAGTGCAAACTGTGGGTTCAGACTGTTCAGTGAGTTGTGAATAGACACTTGACTGTATGCTAATGAAGTTTCGACCTTTTATTAGGACCAGCTTTGCAGAGAGGAAAGAAAAAATGACTATTCATTTGGCCAACGTTTATTCAGTAGCTGTTCAAGGCATGTAAGGCTAGGCTGCTTGGCTGGGGTGGAGTATTAACGGATCCTTGAAAGAATAATATTTCGAGTGCTGTAACTAGGCGTGGGGGTTGCAACATTTCTCTTTAAGAATAGGCATCAGCATTTCCCCATTGCACATCTTTTCTTTCATTTTCCCTGCCCCACTGCCCAGCTGTCAGTGTGCCCCATTGGTCTCTCCAGCCCCACCCCCCACATCCAGCTTTCCTGCTTTTCTGTCCTGAATCTTTCTCCAGACCATGCAGTGCAGAATCGCAATAAATGATCTTTTTTCTCAGCTCTTTATCCTCTGTTTCTTGCATAAATGAGGAATAAATATTTGCTGACTGATTAGATGTTATGTCTGTTGGAGTGTGGGTTTGTGTCACATTGTCCTTTTTCAAGAACTAATATAAGTTATTTTAAAAGAATTAGTAGCGATTGTTGGTCTTTCTAATGACATTGAATGGCATTCAGAAAAAGATCTTTGCCTTTTTATTTCATTTAAAAAGATGGCTTGAAGAAAATGGCTTTTGAGTTTTCTTTGAAACTACTTCTTTGTTTACTTACAAATTAATGGCTTTCTGTAGCATTTCCCTTTAGTGCTGGTAATTAAAAGTATTTAAAAATAATTAGTAACCACATCCAGTCCTGTGTTTCAAAGTCTCTTCACTGGGTAAAATTGGATAGTGTGGTTATTTTCTTTTTATTGTTTTTGAGCTAATTTTCTTAGCTGTTTCTGTTTTTGTTTGTTTTTGTTTTTGTTTTTTAAGGCTCACAGAGCATTGAGTTTGATTCATAAATTTAAAATAGTCCTCATCGAGTTCTAGCTGGTATATAACTATTTCTAGCCTTTTTTAATGGTACACTATAATTGCGGGAGAATGTGAGCTACAGATAGATATAATGTATAATTACATCTTTTTATGAGTATATCTTAATTTTCCTCATAAACTTACACTTTCTGTAAGGAAGAAATCAATTACTCAGTAATTCTTTTAGTCTCATGACTTATTTCTAAAAACAACAAAATGCACGTACTTTGTGACATTTTATTCATTTACTCATTTTGATAGAGAGAGAGAAAGCCTAGGCACAAGCCAGCGGATGGTTGGGGAGGGATAGAGACAGAGGGAGAGAGTTCTAAGCAGATGATTCACTGAGTGCAATGTCTGACAGTGGGCGGGGAGGGCTTGATCTCAGGACCCTGAGATCATGACCTTGAGATCATGACCTGAGGCAAAATCTAGAGTTGCGTGCTTAACTGACTGAGTCACCCATGCACCCCATTGTTGGGACATTTTAAACAAAGATTTTACAAAGCCAAAAAGATAGCAGTAGTCTCTGGAATTTTATGATTGGAATTTTCATTACTACAATCTGTAATCCATTCTTAGGTGCTTTTTTATGTAAAAACCTAGGAAATTTAGAGCTCCATTTGGTATTTCATCATTGGCAAATGCCATTCTTCAGGGCTAACTTTAACATAAACCATTATTAAGAAAAATACAATGGGTAGGCCTTGCTATTGGAGACATTTTCAATTATACTTTTATACATTTATTTTGTACGTTATTTGTTACTTTTGTTGAACATAACTAGCATGGGTTAATATGATCTTTCTGTACTTATTTTCTTACGAGTACCATCTGATCATAACTTAATACCAACAAATATAACAACAAAACTGATTGATGGTATTGTAATTTATTACACCATTAGTGAACATTTATATTTCCTTGATTCTTAGAGGCTCAATTTTTATAATTTTCCATTTGCTGAAGTTGTAATATACCTTATAATTTGAATACATTTAATGTCTGCTTTCTTTTTTCTTCAAAGCTGTGATGTGTCTCAAAGTCAGTGACATCTTAGGTGTAATAATTATATATGAAGAGTAACGCTTTTAAAGTGTGACACATAATGATTTAAATCCTATATATTTGAGATGGAAAAGACCTTAAGGTATCAAATGTTTCACTAATGTGCAATTTATTTTACTTTATTTTACTATTAAGGTAGCTGAGGTCCAGCGAAATTAAAAGAATATTGAAGGTCAAACAGCTAATACATTTATGAGTGAAATAAGGGGTCTTCAGTAATAATGTTTATTATCTAATCCTTTAGAAATAATATGTTATTCTAACTATCCTTCTAGGTTAGTGGGACAGCAGGAAATAGTATCATTTCTTTTATACCAGCTTCTATCAGTGAGTGCTAAGACTAGAGCTATGGTCTAATTGTGTTGTTCAACTCAATGGTATGCACATGTGGTTAAATTTAAATGGATTGAAATTAAATAAAATTTAAATTAAATTAAAAATTTATTTCCTCCATTGCTATAGTCACTTTCAGGTCTATTATCACAAACGGCTAGTGCCTATAGAGAGTGCAGTTATTGCTATATCCCAGAAATTTCTTTTGGATAATGCTGGCTAACTGAAGAGAAATCTACTGTGGGATGATACCTGTAGGTCATCATCTTGGAAGCTTAGAAGCCATCTAAGAGAAATGAGTTTTTATTAAGACCTAATGTGAATGGGGGTGCCTGGCTCAGTCAGTAGAGCATGTATGTGACTCTTGATCTCAGAGTCATGAGTTCGAGCTCCACATTGGGGGTAGAGTTTACTTAAAAAAAAAAAAAAAAAGGCAGTGTGAATGACTCTCCCTCCATATCCTGGGAAATTTGTCTTTGTTTATTCATTTTAGCTTTGGTAGCAAAATCTTTTTAACACCTTAGGGAGTCATTAGAAAGGATTCTTCATTTATAGGAGATTGCTTTTCTTATGAGGCATTTTCACTGTCTTATATGCTTAACTTCAGAAAGTTGTATTTGCTTAGATGCATGGCTAGAGAGGCCTGGAAGCTCTACTTGCCCTGCATCTCTTTTCTGTGGGTTTGCTGTAATAGCCTTTTCTTCCAGAAGTGGCATGAAATCCCTAAAATTAAGACCTGTCACTACATTAGAAACCAGAGGACCCTGTGTCCAGAAGGCTGCTTGTAACATTTATTCTAGGATTGGAAGGAGGAGGTAGCCTTCTGTAGCAGGTTTCTGGAGAATAAAGTATTAATGTGGAATTAACTGTGTCTTCAAAGTTGTGCTCATAGTAGGTGCCCAACAGATGCTTGACAGTGAAAGGGAATAAAGGAAAGAATTAGGTGACTTATGAAGACTCCTGTAATGTTGATATTGGATGATTCCATAGTTGACCCACAGCTCTGGCAATAGTGACACTCTGGTTTGTTAGCCCATTTAATAGCAATTGATTGCACTTCTTTTGTATGCTGGGCACCCTAAGGCAAGAAGAACATGCTGTGCTCAGCTACTCAGCTTATAATTCCTACATTGCTGAGCCTGATTTTACTGTCCTTGCTTTCCTGTGTAATGAAAGTCTCCTCCCCATTTCTTGGGAGTATCAGTACTGTACTCGGTTCCTCGTGGGCTTCAATTTCAATCTGAAGCTATTAACACTTTTTTCCTCAGTATTCTAATACTCCACTTGTCCTTTGAACTCTCACTCGTGTGTTATCTCATATTTGTCTCTTATTTAGAATTCAATGAGTAGGTCACTGTTTCAGCCAGTGTTTATACCTGCCTTCTCATTTAGTTGCCCTCCTCTGGGCTTATCCTTTTCTTAGGTCCTCTCACTCACTCTTTAATGATTTAATTTTTAAATATTTTTTAAATTTTTAAATATTTTTTTTTCTGAGAGTGCCAGGCATTGTTCTTGGCCCTAGGAATGGAAAAGTAAATGACAAAGGTTGAATCCTTTCTAGAGTTTGCATTGTAGTCCAGGAGAAAGATAATAAACAGAAAGACACCCCATGCACACACACATGCACATGTACATGTGCACACACACATACAAGAAAAAAAAAACAAAATATGTCTTTAGATAATAATAGCTGCTTTGAGTAAAATAAAGCAAGATGAAAGAGAGGAGGGGAGTACATTAGGGAATGAGACGGGGTGGGAGGATGGGTTTAGATGTGGTGGGCAGGGGAGAGTGTCGCATCTGGCTGGAGACATGGATGGTGGGAAGGCAAGAGTTTCTAGGCAGAGAGAACTGGAGGTATAAAGACACTGAATAGGCCTAGCCTAGCCTGTTAAAGGGTTAGAAATTAGGCCTGTGTGGCTGCAGGGGATCCAGTGAGGGACAAACCAGTTTGGAAGGTTGGCAAAGGGCCACATCCTGTAGTGCAGCTTTGTGGCTGCGGTCAGGAGTTTGGATTGTAAGCTAACAAGGATAAGACAATTTTCAAGGGTTTTACCGGGAAATTTAATGATCTGATTTATTTTTGAAAAAGTCATCTGGCTTCTGGGTGAAGAACAGACAATGGGTGGTCAGGAGCAAAAGCAAAGAGTGGAGTGGGCAGGTAGGAAACCACAGAGTAATTCAGGCAGGAGAAGGCGACACTTGTACAAAGTCATTGGTAAGGGTGGGTGGAATTGCTTGGCATTTTTCTCACTTCCAGAATGACTGTGATGTGCCCATCTCATGCTCTCATACATTCTTCTTTGTTCTTCTTCCTTCTTGACCCAACTTCCCAGTGCTCCCCTCATTCCCAGATGTTTCCATTGGCCCAGATTAGTTTACATTGCCATTTTAAGTTTAAAAATTTAGGCATTACACTGGACACATCTTTCTGTCCCTTGGCAATCAAGCCTTCTAGTCCAGTATTTGTCTCTTTTCTTTTCCTTTCGTTTCTTTTTCTTTCCTTTCTCCTTTCTTTTCTTTCCATCCTCTTTTCTTCCCTTTCCTTTCCTTCCCTTCCATTTCCTTTCCTTTCCTTTTCCTTCTCCTCTTCCTCTTCCTTTTCTTTTCCTTCCCTTCTCTTCTCTCCTTCTCCTTCCTTCCTTCCTTCCTTCCTTCCTTCCTTCCTTCCTTCCTTCCTCTCTTTTTCTTTTTCTTTATCTTTCTGACTCCTTTCCTTCCTTTTCTTTCCTCCTTCCTCCCTTTCTTTTTCCTTCCTTCATTTCCTCCTGCTTCTCCCTCCCTCCTCTTCTTTTTCAAAATTCTTACTTACCTGCCAAATTCTCCAGACTTCTAGGATTACATTCCCTTAACACCCAAACATACCCCTATCCCATTTATTGTGGGCAACTCAGCATCATTCTCAGTATTTTTGAGGTTACGGTCTGAGGATGTATTCTCCGAATATCTATTGTTCTGAATACTTGCTTATAGCTGAATTGCATTCCTGAGCACCACTCTTCTTGCCATCACGCCTTCTGTAGCTTTGCTGCCCATCTGGGGCAGTTCCTCTCTTGCTGCTGCTGCTGCTGCTGCTGCTTCTTCTTCTTTTTTAGCAATTTTGTTTATTTATTCATGACTGACAGAGAGAGAGCGAGAGAGAGGCAAAGGCAAAGGGAGAAGCAGGCTCCCTGTGGAGCAGGGAGCCCAATGTAGGACTCGATCCCAGGACCCAGGATCATGACCTGAGCCGAAGGCAGACACTGACTGAGCCACCCAGTCGCCCTCCTCTGTTCTTTACTAGTACAAAGTTGTTATGTATTACAGACTTTAATTGCAGCCTTGGGGATAAGTAAAGAAGGCAGACTCAGCACGGTAAGAAAAGAAAACAACTTAAAATGGTTTAGGAATTTTAAAATTTCTGCTCTTCACATGGTGATTATCTTTTTTTTTTTTTTTAAAGGATTTTTCTTTTTTTATTATTTGACAGAGATCACAAGTAGACAGAGAGGCAGGCAGAGATAGAGGGGGAAGCAGGCTCCCTGCTGAGCAGAGAGCCAGATGCGGGGTTCAACCTGGGATCATGACCTGAGCTGAAGGCAGAGGCTTTAACCCACTGAGCCACCCAGGCACCCCCACATGGTGATTATCTTATTGGTTGTCTTGTTGTGTAGGCCCAGCTTCCAGCTCTATTTTCATGCATCTTCTATCTCACTTCTGTCTCCACAGCTTACAAATGTTTGCTATTTTGTTATGCAGAGAAATTTAACTCTCATTCTCTAACCACTGGACTCCAGCATACCTTGGCATGTACAACTGTTAGTTATATTTTCTCAAATGAAAGAACAATCTATGAGACCATACACTTTTAGAAACAGAAAAATGTAGGAGAAGGTTGGCAGTTACAGTTTCATTTAAGTTGGGCCGGAGCAAATTCTTAGGCAGAACTGTTCCTCAGTCACAGGACCAACTACAGAGGTGTGTGTGTGTGTGTGTGTGCGCACGCGTGTGAGTTTTCCCTTCCTTTTTAATTTTTCCTAAAGCAGAATTTACTTATACTACTAAAATACAAATACTTTCTCAGATCATTTAATTTTTTTTTAACTGGGGAAGTCTGCTGATTTTAGCTACTTTAACAATTATTTTGAAGTTAAAGACTTTTTTTTTTTTTTTTGAAATGATGATGTTTGGAGAGCATGTAAAATTTGGAGCCAGACTCTTGTGTATTCAAACTCCTATCTACCATTTTCAGTTATTTGCTCTGTAGCCTCAATGTTTCCATCTGTAGAAACAGTGATAATGCTATCCATCTCACACAATTGTTACGGGGACTGAATGAGACGATATTTAGGCAGAGGCCTACTTTCCTATATAAAATACTGCTTAGCTACATTGACATTTTAAAACAGAGAAGTTGATCATAGGCTTACATATTAGTAAGAACAATTAATGTTTTCAAAGAGCTAAGATAATTTGAAATTCCAGTGAAGTTTCATACAGGTAACCATGTCCAAATTCATACTGCCTGGTCACTCCTCAAATGGCTACAGAAAGTTGCAGGGGACAGTAATTGGTTTCAGGTGGACATGGCTTCTCTGTGTGTATTATCCACCGAGGGGCTAATGATACCTCCCGGGGAGCCTTCTCTCTGGTCCCCAGCTTTTTCCCTCACCCTTTGGGCTTCCTGCTAAGGACAGAAGCCAGGGAGGCAGCTCCTTGAGAGTGATTTGCGGTTGGTTAAGCAGGATCCCAGGCAAGGAGGAAGACAAAGAGAAACAGAATGGGCAGCTTGTGAGGAAATGTAATGAGACAATCCCTGGGACTTTTCCTTCTCTGGAATGGCTTTCCCTCTTCAGTTGGGTTTCAGAAAACTTCGACATAAACTCTTTGGATTGTTCCATTTTCCATACCAGCAATTTCTCTACTCACATTAAAATAATAAAATGTGTGGGTGTCATCTAAGAAAGTAAGTGATTACTTCTAGGTAGAAAGAAGCACGTGTACTTTTCTCTATTGAATTGTTAGCTTTTCTTTTTAAATCTGTAATGAGCTAAGTGAGAAAACATGATTTGTAAAGCAGAACTGCTTTAAAAGAATAATGCTTTGCTTTACTTTTTTCAGATGTTCGGACATAAAAAAAGTTTAAACTGTCTACTCATTCAAAAACTTACATTATCTGTATCAGATGGGTTGTGTATTTGGAAACAAGTGAGCATTTTTATATGTCTGAAAGAAGGCACTTAATAAATATCATTGGAAACATGTTCGTACTTGTGAAGTCACTGTAAAATCAATTTCTTTTTTGGGCATACCTTTATTTATCATACAACTTAAATGGTCCGATATCAAAGAACACTTTAAAATGGACATTCAAAGGAATTTTCTTTTTAGAAGTTTGGTAAGGTCTTTTTAGATAACTTCATGAATTTTACTTTTCAAGGATGTTCAACATAAATTAATTTAGAAATACTCAATAATTATTTAAGAGACATGATCTATAGATACAACCTTTCTAATTCCTATTTTCTTCTTTTTATTTTTCCTAAATGGACTTGTATGCTCTTTAACTCCCTATTTATTGCATATCTTTAGTATTAAAATGATTATAGTTTCTTCTTAAAGATTTTAGTTATGTGAGAGAAAGAGAGAGAGAGCACAAGTAGGGGGGAGAGGCAGAGGGAGAAGCAGACTCCTTGTTGAGCAGGGAGCCCTACTGGCAGCTTGATCCCAGGAATGTGGGATCATGACCTGAGCTGAAGGCAGACAGACACTTAACTGACTGAGCCACCCAGGCACCCCATGATTATAATTTCTAGGAGTAAATTCCAATAGAATAGTTATTTCTAAGGAGAAACATAACTTTAATCATAACCATATTTAAAAAATGTCTCTAAGACAAAAATAATAAAATGTATTAAATTATGAAGCAAGATAATGTGGAGAAGTGTTTGATTTATTTAGCAATGTCAACTTTGTAAACTAGATCAGTATTGAAAAAAGTAAATGCCCTTAAGCAGGCATCTAAAATGTAAGAAGCTTCCTTCGCCCCCTCATTAATGGGCTTTAATTAGATGGGAAACAAATTAAAACTCTAACAAATGTAGGAACAGACAAGTGGCTTGAAGGGTAGATCTATTTAAGGATCTAATGAAAACAAAAAAGTATTATTTATAGTACATGCAGAATTTTTTTTAACATTCTGAAATTTTGAAAAGCTAAAAACTCCATATACAAGCAAAATGTTCCATTGACTATAACTCATGACAATTAGGTGAGTTAAATGTGGAATAACTTAATTTGTTCAAGATTTTCCCAAAACAGGGGCGCCTGGGTGGCTCAGTTGGTTGAATGACTGTCTTCGGCTTGGGTCATGATCTAGGAGTCCTAGGATCGAGTCCCACATCGGGCTCCCTGCTTGGCGGGGAGCCTGCTTCTCCCCATGACCTCTCTCCTCTCATGCTCTCTCTCTCTCTCTCTCAAATAAATAAATAAAATCTTAAAAAACAAAAAAACGATTTTCCAAATAAATATTTTGAAGGACCTAGTTTACAACCCCACTTAGGAGATTTTTTTTTATCTATTTTTTTTTTTCTAATATGTAAGTGAGAGATCAGACTCAAGGCTTGAAATAGAACTTCTTACCTCATGTTTAAGTTTTAGCAGTGTTGTTACACAAGTGTGATGGCATTAAGATGATTTAAACATGGTTTTCAAATCCGTTTACTGGAACTTCTCCTATAGTGCTGATGTTTCAGCCTGGGTGTGGGGAGAGAATTGGACAACATTTTTGTGTGTCTGTAATTGTTTTATTGTGTAGTAAGCGTGAGGCTTTTTTTTTTCCTGCATATTTTTTTATTATATTATATTAGTCATCATAGAGTACATCATTAGCTTTTGATGTAGTGTTCAATGATTCATTATTTGCGTATAACATGCAATGCTTATTACAACGCATGCCCTCCTTAATACCTATCACAGGGCTACACCCCCTCCACTCCCCTCCCTTCTGAAACCTTCAGGTCTTTTCCCAGAGTCCGTATCTCTCATGGTTCATCTTCCCCTCTGATTTACCCCCTTCAGTTTTCCCTCCCTTCCCCTGTGTTCCTCCATGCTATTCTTTATGTCCCACATATGAGTGAAACCAAATGATAATTGTCCTTCTCTGCCTGACTTACTTCACTTAGCATAATTGCCTCCACTTCCATCCTTGTCGATGCAAATGGTGGGTATTCATCCTTTCTGATGGCTGAGTAATATTCCATTGTATAAAGGCTTTTGGTGTGCCTGGGTGTTACAGTAGCACAGGGGAGAGACCTGAGAGCAGGCCTCCTTGAGCTTTGCCAATTTCAGCCGACTGAGTCTCAAGCTTGATGAAGCTCAGATGTTCAAACTAAAATTTAAAAAATTAGAAGGAAGTAGTTTCCTATGTGCTGAAATATACATTGACTAATTGGCTAATTAGATACTTTTTTTGCAGAAGGGCAGTATTTTCAGAGCTTGTTGATCCAATATTTTATGAAATGATAAGAATAATTGGTAACTTTTGAAAAGTAAGCTAAAATGATGACAACCCCACAGAAATGCCAAATGAATTAGTTAAAATGTATTGAGTTGCACAATTATGAATATACAAAAACTATTGAATTATACACACTTCATGTTGGTGAATTGGATGGTTGCAAGTTCTGTCTTAATAAAGCTGTTCCAAAAAATAAATTATTGACTCTTGAGCTCTAGATGGCCTGTGGCTTAGCTGGAGAGTAGAAGTAGGAACCAGACTGGGGATATGTTTGATATGTAAATGCTTCTAGTTGCCCAAGGTATATATGCACAATCTTTCAGGACCTCCTTTACTCTTTCAAGAAGAGGGGTATAAAAGAGATTAGCTTTTAGGATGCAGATTTTTTAACCTAAAGTTTACCTTTGGGCTTTTTTGTTAGTGGATCTTGGGAGGGAACTTCCCAGCTGTAAGCCTCCAGCTAAAATGTAAGCATGGATGTGGGTTATGTCTCAAAAGACTATAATCATAAAAATGAAGGGAAAATACCTCTTAAAGTTTTTTTTTTTTCTTTGATCTCCCAGCTCTTTTAGTAGCATTCTTTTTATCTTAGTCTATAATTAAAAAAAAAAAATTATGTGTAGACTATGTGGCGTCCTACTGTGTAGGATACCAAAAATCTGAATACCCCTAATGTAGAGAAAAATTTAAACCTATGATATTGATAGTCATATACTTCTTGAGTTTGCCTCTTTTCTCCTTAAGATTATGATTGATTTCTTTTATTAAAATTCATTTTCCTGGGTGCCTGGGTGGCTCAGTACATTGCGTGGCTGCTTTTGGCTCAGGTCATGATTCTGGAGTGAAAGGATCGAGTCCTGCATCAGGCTTCCTGTTCAGCGGGGAGTCTTTTTCTTCCTCTGACCCTCCCTCGCTCTCATGCTCTCTCTCTCTCTCTCTCATTCTCTCTCTCTCAAATAAATAAATAAAAATCTTTACAAAAAAATAAAATAAAATTCCTTTTCCTGTGTCATCTCATTGGAGTGGACAAATGATGCCCCCTTAATTCATGTTAGGCTCTTAGAATTCTGTTCATTATCAAAATTTAGGGATACTTTTGTAACTTCACCTTAAACACAACGTTTCCATATAATTTCCTGACCTACTAGAAAGAAAAGAAGGAGGGAGGCGCATTAAGTAGGGCAGAGGGGTATTTTCTAAGGACATGTGCCTTAAGTGCAGTAACCACTTCCAAACAATAAAAGGCTTATATTAACAAACATCTGAACATTTGAGCATCTGCTCTATAGGAGAGACTGAGTTCCCAGTTAAACACAGGAAAACACAGGATGCCTGGACTTGAAGAAGTTTACCAGTTTATTTCTCAGATGACAAATTTAGCCAGATGAAATATATGAAGAATCAGTTATTTTCAATTTTAGTGAGATCCTTAGGATTTCTCTTGTTCAATTTGATTTTTCCATCTAGCTTGCTCAGAATTGGATACCTGGTTCTCATACTAGAATCTCTTTCTGACCTCCTTTTTTTTGGGAAAAAAATCAGTTTCCAAGTTATATTAAATTCTGTCTCCTTATTTATTTATTTATTTATTTGCCTAAATCCTTACAAAACTCTCCTTATTCTCTCAAATCCAGACTTCTTTTTTTATATTAAAACTTTGATCTGGAATCATTTAATGTCTGCCAAAGAATATAGGTATTTGTTGCTTATTAGTAGTAATTAGCAAGTTAGTTAATATTCCAGTCATCATACTATCATATATAATCCATAAACATATCTACTGGTAGGAAATAGAACTTTTACTTACCAATGTATGGTGGTAGGTGGACATTTTTTCAAATAGTCCGTGTCTTACCAGATCACTATTTAGATGTTCTTTTAGGGTAATTCCACATGTGTGGTGCTTAAGAAATTAATTCTGAAGTCAGACAAAATTGGATTCATTTCTTATCTCTGTCACTTTATAGTTGTTATGGACGGAATGTTTGTGTCCCCCCAGTTCATATGTTCAAGTCCTAACTCGCCATGTGATGGTATCAGGAGGTGCGGGAGTACTGGAGGGGATATAAAATACTACATTCACTCTGGGAAACCATTTGGCAGCTTCTTATAAAACTAAACATGTACTTACCATATGACCCAGAGATTGCACTCTTGGGCACTTATTCCAGATAAATGAAAGCTATGTTCTCACAAAAAAAATCTGTAGGTGAATTTTCATAGCCTTATTGATAACTTGGATGGATCCTCAGGGTATTATGCTTAATGAAAAAGCCAGTTTTAAAAGGATATATGATATACGATTCCATTTATATAATATCTTCTAAATGACCAAACTATAGAGATAGAAACTGATTTGTGGTTGTCAAAGGACAGGCTGAGGATGGAGGATGGAACATAGCAGAGTGATGTAAGGGAATTCTTTGGTGGCTTGGAAAACGTGACTGTGGTGGTGGTTAAATCAATACATGGAATCAAATTATATGATTTAACACACACACACCACACACACACACACACACACACACACACCACACACAAGTACATGTGGAGAACTGAATAAAGTCTATAATCCAGTAAGCAGTGTTGTTCCCATGTAGTTCCCTGGATTTGGGATTTTACTGTACTTCAATAAGATGTCACCATTGAGGGAAGGAGAGTGAGTGAGGGTTTGAAAGGACAGTAGGTACTATTTTTCAATTATATGAGTCTGTAATCCTTTCAAAATATTTAAAAGGTAAAAAATACGAAATATAACTATTAGTTTCCTAGGGCTGTGGTAGCAAAGTACCACAAAGTGAAAGGTTTAAAATTACAGTTTATTCTCTCACAGTTCAGAAGGCCAGAAATCTGAAATCAAGATGTTGGCAGTGTTAGTTCCTTCTGAAGGCTCTGACATACCTCTCGCCTAGATTCTGGTGGCTCTGGCTATTCTTTCGTGTTTTTTTCTTGTAGATTCATCACTCCAGCCTACCTCTGTCTTCCTGTGGCTTTCCCCTGTGTCTCTACTTGTCAAATCTTTTTTCTCCTGTGAGGACACTGCTCATTGGACTTAGGGCTCAATTTAAATACAGGATGATCTCACTGAGATTTCTTCACCAAAGAATCTACAATGGCATTGTTTCCATGTAAGATCCCATTCACAGATACCGGGATTTAGGATTTGGAGTTATCTCTTTGTGGGAGCACTATTTAATCCGCTACAAGCAAGAACAAAGAAAAAGAAAACCACTCGTAATTTTGTTATCCAATAAGACTGTTTTAATATTGTAATATATTTGCATATGTATATTTATGGGGATATACCCATGTGCATATAAATGAAATCATATCATATTCAATGTTTTATATCTATCTTATTTAGCTCTGTAATGAACATTTTCCCACGTCAACAGTCATTCATTGAGTGACATGTAATTATCAGTATACAAATAATTGTGAATTACACTGTGCCAAATATGTTTGAACTGCTGGCTCACTTGTCTGATTTTTTTCCTTTCAGTTTTCTTTTATGATCATACTATTTGCAAGGCTAAGAGAGTTGTATTTCAACTTTGGATATATTTAGTAGATGAACTTGTGACAATGCTGTTTGTATGTAACAGGAATTTTCTCCTCGTTTTAGGATTTTTTTTTTTTTTAGGAATTTTTGTTTTAATAACAGCTTTATTGAGCTGTAATTCACCTAATATTTAAAGTGTAAAATTCAGTGGTTTTTATTATATTCACAGAGTTGTGCAACCATCACCATGAAGAACTTTAGAATATTTCAACCTCAAGAAGAAATTGGTACACTTTAGCTATTGTATTCTTGTCTCCTCATCCCCCATCCCTAAGCAAATACCGATGTATTTTATGTCTCTAGAGATTTGCCTATTCTGGACACTTTATATCAATTGAATCCTATATATATGTATAATTTAAAAATGAATTATATATGTATACATATTTATATATTTAGATGTAGTTTATATATATTTATATTTATTTATATATACATATAGTTGTTTTTTTCAAGGTTCATCCTTTTGGTAGCATGTTTCCGTACTTCATCATTTTTATGGCCAAATAACATTTCATTACATAGATATACCATGTTGTGTTTAACCATTCAGGGACAGCTGGGTTGTTGCCAACTTTTGGTTATTATGAATAATGCTCCTGTATTTCTCTGATTGTTACCTAAGACTATTGAAACTATAATTTCAAGTGCAGGTCCCTTTGCAAGATAACTGGCATTGGTAGGGGGAATTAAATATATGGTAGGATTAGGTAGCCAGAAATCCACACAAAGTTACTGGATGTGAAAGAGTTCATTCAAAGATTGCAGTTTACCGGAACAGAAGTAAGATATCATCACAGTATAACTAAAATTTGTTATTTTGTTTAATGTTCTTGTGGTCGCAGGGTCTCAGTTTTTGTGCTTTTTATCACTTAAAATAAGGAAAAATGCTATAATTTTGTGCTTCTAATTAAAGGTTTTTCTATTGTGTTGTTTAGCATCTGGCAACATTTATATAAATATTTTAATTCTAAATTAGAATTTCTAAATTGAAATAAAATTATATTGCATGAATGAAGAGAATTAACAAAATTAAATTGTTTAGTGAATTGCCTTTAATGAGATAGTATATATTCACCAGCTGTTCTAGGTGATTAGAATTAATATGATGAAAACAGTATAAATGCACTGTACATCTTTTAATATTTTATCATTAATCTGTTCCTATTTTATTCTGGCTTAAAGCTAAGCTTTCTTTTTGTGAAATGAGATATAAAGGAATGACATAGTCAAATGTTGAGATTGATTAAAAGCTGCAAAGTGAGAAGAAAATGTTTTCATTTCATCTGTGTTAGTGTTCAAAACCCCTAAACTTCTGTTCCATTTCTCTGGGTACAGATTCCTAAAGTAAGTTTAGACATCTTTGTTTGCATTTTAGGCTTGCATTTATTGTTATATAATTTCTCTCAGAAGCAAATGTACAGTATTTTTTTAGGATTTTATTTATTTATTTTATTTTATTTTATTTTTTTTAAAGATTTTATTTATTTGACAGACAGAGATCACAAGTAGGCAGAGAGGCAGGCAGAGAGAGAGAGAGAGGGGGAAGCAGGCTCCCTGCTGAGCAGAGAGCCTGATGTGGGGCTCGATCCCAGGACCCTGAGATCATGACCTGAGCTGAAGGCAGAGGCTTTAACCCACTGAGCCACCCAGGCGCCCTATTTGTTTATTTTAAAGAGAGAGTGAGCGGTGCACCAGGGGGAGGGCCAGAGGTAGAGGGAGAGAGAATCTCAAGCAGACACTCTGCTCTACATGGGGCTTGATCTCACGACCCTAAGAGCATGACCCGAGCTGAAATCAAGTCAGATACTCAGCCAACTGTGCCACTCAGGCACCTCAGCAAATATGTACTTTATGATTAGAATTAAGATGCTAGTTTAAGAAAATCTGGTGGGGGCACCTTGGTGGCTCAGTTGGTCAAGCAGCTGCCTTTCGGCTCAGGTCATGATCTCAGAGTCCTGGGATCAAGCCCCACATGGAGTTCCTTGCTCAGCAGGGAGTCTACTTCTCCCTCTGCCCCTCCATCTGATTCATACTCGCTCTGTCTCTCTCAAATAAATAAAATCTTAAGAAAAATGTGATAAAAAAATGTGTAATAAGATGAAATAGTTTTATTTTTCACATATGAAAATATTAAAGATGTGTTACTTAAGAAATCATGCATCTTTTTAATCTCTAAAATCTCTTTAAAAATGTATTGTTACTCTCTTTTTGGTCCATGCTTATTTTTAAATCCTTGTAGTAGTAAATTCTTTGAGTGTAGGATGGTGGGTTCCAAACATGCGTATGCTTTGAGCAGCATAAATAGTTAGTAAACAAAACTATTGCTTTTTGTTTATTGGACAAAAGTATATATATTTTTTTCCTTCAGTAAAGACTTAATTTCTATCAGGACACATGTTCGGCTACATCCGCATCAGGTTTTTGATGCAGAGTTTGGTGGGTGGGAGCAGAAGTCATATCCCAGGTGTCTTCATTTACTTGAGTTGCCATAGCAAAATACCATAGACTGGGTGGCTTAAACACCAGGAATTTATTTCTCACAGTTCTGGAGGCTGGGAATTCCAAGATCAAGGTTGCAATAGATTTGGTTCTCTGGTGAGAACCCTCTTTCTGGTGTGCAGACAGCTCCCTTCTCACTGTGTCCTTGCATGGCCCAGTAGGAAAGAGCTCTATCATCCTACTTCTTGTAAGAACTCTAATGCATCATTATAGCAAGTGTATAGGACTTTTAAGTGTATAGGACTGTTAAGATGTTAAACATAGGGAAACAAGGTTTAGGGTTTATGGGTAGTCTGTACTGTCTTCACACTTCTTCTATTAATCTAAAACTTTTCTAAAATAAGAAAATTTATTTCAAAATTACATGTAATTAAGGGCAAAAATCCCAGTTGCCCAATTTAATTGAGCTACAAGTGAAGCCTACTCTGTCTCTTCTTCCCTTAAGACTCTCTCCAAACAATGCAGAGGATAGTCAGACAGCTATGTCTGCAAAGAGGAAATTATAAGAGCATTATGAATCAGAAGTCTATTTCTACTTTAATTATATCCCCAAACTTCAAAGATAAACTTTTGTCCATGCTCAGACTCTTTTAAAAGTACATCATAAATCTTTTTTTTCAAACTGTCCCCCTAAGCTACCTTCCAAGAATTCGTAATTAACAACACAGTGAAAATCCAGGAAGTGAACTCTCATTATTCATCTGTCTACTCTTAAGGTTATAGTTTTACATTCCTTTGTATACATGTTCTACAAGTGATTGTAAAAAGTACAGTAAATCAAAAGGAGAAAGTGATCCCACTTTACATTACGTAAAAGTAGGCCAAACCACCCCTCACCAGAAGCCATAAACATTGCAGAATTTTAAGCAAAGAAATAGAAATTGAATTTCATTACCATCTTTAACAACAGATATAATTTTGATGAAAGAGCAGAAAAAGTTTAAATTTACCATTTTCAAAATTTAGGACATTAAGAAATCTCAGCAAGTAATCTTTTTAAGTGATTTATAGTGTTTGGGTAAAATGAGCATATGAAATATTTTGTTTTTAAAATTTCTGATCTTATAGCTACAGAAGTGCCAGCATGAAGAGTGTATGTGTGGAATGTGTGTGTGTGTGTGTGTGTGTGTGTGTGTGTGTGTGTGTATGTGTGTGTGTGTTTGTGTGTGTGTTTGTATATATGTGTGTGTGTATATATGTGTGTATACACATATATAATGTGTATACACATATATAAGTGTATACACATATATAATGTGTATACACATATATATATGTATGTGTATATATATGTGTGTATACACACATATATGTATATGTATGTGTATACATACACATATGTAATATGTGTACACACATATACACACATATATATCTTACGTGTAGACATAAACATAAACGCATATGTGTGGGTTATAAATGTATGTCTTTCTGTATACTTACACACGTACACACACACAACACAAGCAGACGAAGGAACATTTTTCTCCCTGTAATACTGGGTTTCATGTATTATCTTTGGTCACGAACACATCTGCATGGGGGACCTGCAAGCAGAGCTAAGACACAAGTCTGAGGTGGTGTAATGCAGTAGAAAATGTGAGTCAGTGTATGGCACTTACATTTCTTTAGTCTTTCTCAGAGATAGAATGTGTACTTTGCATGCTCCCTGGGTAATACAGAAACCTTTTTTAATGTAATTAGTATAAAGCTGAGCTCTGTAAACTTCTAAATTGATTTACTTTGGTATCTGAGCAAATAGTATTTCACTGGGAATGAATCCGAGATTGAATGCAATTATTTCTAAAAGGTTGGTGGAGAGAGGAGAGCTAGAGAGATATTTTCTACTCTAAATTGAACCACTTGATAGTTTAGAAGATTGCCTTTATAAAAATTTGTAGCGGACATTTAGTATTTTAGATGGATTAAGAAGCTTTGAAGTTTAGCCTGGGGTATGAATCCTGACTCTGGTACCTAAGTGTCCGTGTTATTTGGGTAAATTTTAATAATCTCTTGAGTCACAGTTTCAGTTTACACATCTGTAAATTATGGGCAACTATCTCGTCTATGAGAAACAAACATGTGATTAAGTGAAATGCCATAACAAGGTCTGTTTTGCACATGAGCAGAATTCGAGGGTGATACTGAAGCCATTCGGGTTTTAGTGAGGATTCAATGAAATCATAAATATAAAAAATCTATAACAATGTCTGGTATGTACTAGACACTCAATATAAGATCATCATTATTCAGCAGGTGCTCTCAAATTGCCATACTTTTAGTCACTAAAAATTTATGATTAAATCATTTAGTAAAGTCTGAGGGTTTCATTTGAAATCATTTCATTTGAAATCATTTGAAATTCATTTATTTATTTCCACTAAGCCTTTTCCAAGATTTTGCCAGCTCCAGCACCTTCACCCTTTTCTGTTTCACATATGTACAAAAAAGGCCTAGAATCTGGTTCTCACAGCACCATGGTTGCAGGATACCAGTGTTGCGAAGGTAGGGGAGGCTAAGCAAGGTTGATTTTCCTCTCCCGATGTTCCATTTACTCTAAAGAGAATTTTCTTTTTAAGAGATGTCTCTAGGTAATATTCTTCTTAATTAATGCTTTTATTCAGCAAATACTTATTGGGTACCTCTTATGCCAGTGATTCCACAGCAAATGACCCAGAAGAGGTCTCTGCCTTCCTGGAGCTTACATTCCAGTGGGGATAGGCAACCAATAGACGTATCAGTGTAGACATGTCAAATGGTGAAGCATTCTAAGAGGAAAAATAAAGTGAGAGGAACAGCTTAGAGAGACAGGTATGCTGGTTGGCAGGTGCTGTTTAGTAGTCAGGGAAAGCCTCCTGGAGGAGTTATATTTGAACTTCTGGTTGGAGTTATTAGTTGGAAGAGCTATAAAGCACATGAACACAGATGAAATTTTCTTTTTTTTTTTTTTTTTTGAAATTTTCTTAAAGCTTGTTCATATCCTCCAAAGTTTATGCCACATAAAAATCTTAAGAGATACTTAATTCTTATTGGATCTTATAAATGATGGAGTTAGTATTTTGAGAGATGGATAAATAGTGGCTCTTTTTCTAAAGGAAAGGACGAGTGTTTAATATGCAAGGGAACCACAAAATACAGGACACTTCCAATGTGCTATTTCATTTAATGTTCAAAATGGTTTAAGAAGGTATAATTAACCCTGTTTTAGAGGTGATGGAAGCTCACTACATTTAAGTAATTTGCCTAAAGTCACTATTAATGACTGATGGAAAAAGGATTTCAGGCATGATCTCTTTCCTTTCCATGGCTTTCACCCATTACACATGATTAATTAGGAGCACCACAGGGATGAAAATCTAAATCAGTTGATAAGGAACTCAGTTCTTTGTTTAAAGATAGATGATCATCTCCTAGCTCCACCATTCCATTTTAATCCCAATTTAATCCAGTTTTACCTATAAATTAAATGTTGTCATTTCATTGCAACAGTATGACCAATGAAGCTCATTTTCATTTACCAATTCACTTACTACACTTTCTGTAGTTGTTTTAAGTTTTTAGGTTGCCTTGTTTTTGGATTAGTAGCAAGACATGAGTGAGTTAGGGTTCTCAAAGGTTGCTAACACTTTGAATATTAGATCACACTAGTGGGATTAAAATTGACTTAACAAAAAAAAAACTTGGATCAACTTTGCTTCTGGAGTCTTGCTTTCCTTCTTCTTCCTGCCAGACCTGTGTAACTGTTTATTTTCTCTACCTAGACTTTGCTATATTTTTAGATTAATCTTGAAATCATGTCAAGAGATTCCACTGAATTATTTGTCTTACAAAAGCATATTATCTAGTCTGTTTGCTGGTATTTGGCAAGGCCACTATTTGTACACTTGGCTTTATTTCTAATTCTATAACTTGACAAGTGTACTGTCTTAAATTACCATATCTATTTAATTAGTTTTATCAGTTAAACTATTCTTGTATTTTTGAGTCACTTGCATTCTTAATATCTGTTTCTGAACTTGCTTTTTTAAAAAAATTTAAATTTTGGATATATTTTTTTCTGTCGTTCATAGGTGAAAACTGTCATGTTTACTTGCTAGTATGTATTATTTGTAAAAAGTGTAGATTGTAGAAGATGTACTTCAGTTTATGGGAACATAGATTCTTGTGAAAAGCTCTTCTATCGCCGTTGCTTAGTTTGATGTAGTCTTCTAATTCTTTTCATTGGTAAAGTACTCATCCATTAGGACTTAAATGTGTATCATACCATGCATGTGACATGGCTCATTAATGCATCATTTTATTATAGAAAGTTGATGTTTAATTTTTTCCACAAATTATTCTATTTCATAGTCATATTCCCCGTATTATTTTGTAGGTTTAATATCTCATCTCTCTAAAAACTTAAGATTTCTCTAAGTAACTGCCCTGGGTGCCTGGGTGGCTCAGTTGGTTAAGCGTCTGCCTTTGGCTCAGGTCATGATCTCAGGGTCCTGGAATTGAGACTCGCATCGGGCTCTCTACTCAGCAAGGAGTGTGCTTCTCCCTCTCCCTATACTGTTCCCCCATCTTGTGCACTCTTTCTCTGTTACAAATTAAAAAAAAATTCTGAAGCAAATTTGGCAGAATATTAAGAGTTGTTAAAGCTGACTAGTAGATACTAATTTTTCATTATGGTATTTTATGAACTTTTATTTTTGTTTGAGATATTTTAACACAAAAATCACAAATATATTTTATGACAAGATATGGTAGTAGACAGTTAAAAAACAAGAAGTTGAAGAAGTAGTGAGGAGTTAGATTATAAAGTGTCTTACGTGGCATGCTGAATTTTTGGACTGCCTGTACAAGTGTATGTATTATCATGGTCTTCGTTACTCACTCTTTTGTTTACGACTCCGAAATCATTGAGTGCGACCCAACCCAGCCTATTCTGGTGCATGTCAGATTTCTATATCCTACTGCCCATGTCCTGGTATCACTGTGAATATAGCACGTCCAAAATTAGACATCTTTTGTTTTATTCCAGATACCTGGCTGTTACTCTTGTCTCTCCCTCACCACCAATATATAATTGTTAAGTGCACTTATTCCTACCTATTTCTTCCTTTCATAGATTTAGACCATGGGATCGCTTTCCACCTTTGCCACCATTAACTAAGTCTGGGCCCTCAGTTCCTCTTTCCCCTCTTGCTGTGTTGTCCTTGCTGGCCTCCCTCTCTTGGGTTTACTGGGCCTCTCTTTTTCTTTTAAATTTTTTTAGGGACAGAGGTGGGGGAGGGGCAACGAGAGAGGGAGAGAGAGAATCCCAACCAGGCTCCAAGCCCAGTGCTGAACCAAAATCCAGAGTTGGACGTTTAACTGACAGAGCCACACAGACGCTCCAGGTTTACTTTCTTAATGTAAGTCCTTCACGTACTCTCTGGAGAGACCATTATGTGTGCATGCTGAGAACCCTTTCATGACTTCATACTATCCCTAAGAACATTTTATAAGTTCCAAGGATCTCCCAATATCAAAGCCACTTGTGTTCCTTGCTAAAAATGCAAATTCCCTGGCAGAGACTCTGATCTGATAAATCAGAATCTCTAGGAATGTGTCCCAGGTAAATATTTATAAGATACATCCCAGGTGACTTAAGTACATAATACAACTTGAGAATCATCAGTCTATTAGGAAAAATACAAGCTTTTTAACTAGATACAGAAAGCTCATTCTTCACTCGTCAGTCTCATCTGTTTTCATTCTCTGCCCTCTCCACTCACCTCCCTGGCCTCTTCTTTAGTTAGTTCGTTCTTGCTTAGTTTTTGAAGACAAAATACAGTAGCTTCTCACCTCAAAATCTTACCTGTTATGCTCCCCCGATGCCTCATGTTTATCTCTATCAATCTACCTACCCTAGTTTCACAACTTATCCCTTCCTGTAAATAATGATGGTTCTGAGGCTAGGAAATTCTAGTTTACATAACATATAGCAGGGTATTTGGCACAATATGGGCCTTTAACAAAGATTGTTAAATAAATGGCATTGTTCTTTCATTGACAGGATGCCAACTATGAAATTTGAGCCTGCATTTTAGGTAGGTCACTCAAGAGTTACATGAAAAAGAGATGAAAACTGGGGATGAATTCTAGTAAGGATTTATTAAATAGATCAGTTCGGAAGATCAAGATTGAAGAAGAACATTAGATGAAAGTAGAGATGCCTGACATGGGAGACCGGTAGCCAAGTGGATAGGGAGGACAAGGCTGTAAGTTTTACACGTATTTGGTTCAAGTGTTCTGTTTATTTCTTTAATAAGGATGATCAGTATTTATTTAGGGATACAAGGCCATAATCCTAAGTCTAGAAATGAACTATTTGGAAGATAGCAGCCAAGTTGGGATAGTTGAGGAAGGGGGATTAGATTATTGTTTAGAGGAAGGAATACAAAGGATAAGATGTAATTTACAGAGAATACCAGTACTGAAAGAGACACTCACTGAGAATAAGGACTTCAGAGAGGGAGTCACCAGATAGTAGAAGCAGCAGAACAGTAGAGGTGTTATGGAGAGCTGTCAGCTGTGTGAAATGCTGCAGAAAAGTCGAGGGAACTGAGGATTGAAACTTAACTTTTGGATTTTACACTTAGGTCAGTAGGCACCATAGGTAAAGCAATGTTAACGGGGCAGTGGGAGTGGAAGCTATTGGGTTAGTAGGTGAATGGCTAATAAAGGTACATTGAAAATGAGAATCAATGACATGTTCAAGAAACTTTAAACAAGGGCCATAGGATGGTAAGGCAGATAATACAGGAAATAATACTGTAGTACACTGGTTTGGTTTTGTTGGGTTTTAAGTAGAAGAAGTGTAACTTAAGCAAGTGTAAATGCCAAAGAGAAGGAATTCCTAGAAAAAGAAACGTTCCTTGAGAACTGGGAAGGATTGGATATCATTGATATGAAGAGGAATGGGAAGGCAGATTATATCCTGAGCATAAACAAGGGAACTTAAACTAAAGCAGAGAAACAAATGCCTCTTCCTCTGGCATGAGAAGGAAAGAGAAACACAAACTACAGTTGGAGTGAAGAGGTGGAAAAGAGAGAGCAGGGAGTATAGGAACGGCAAGGTCCGTGTGTACCAAACTCATTTATCTTATCCTCTGTGCTAGTTTTGAATACCTGTCAATGGTGGATTCTACTTGTTTATTAAGATACCACAAAGCTTCATTTCATCTCAGACAGAGTAACTGCTTTATGGTACAAAGCTTATACTTTTGATGGACTTATTCACTAAGTGAGACTCACTTTATTTTTGGGTCAAATGCCTTTCTGTTTGCCTAGATAAAACCTAAAATAAATTAATCTCATTGCCTCTAAATCTCCAAATAAGTTTCTCTCCTACTTCCTACTTTCCATAGAGGTCTGTACATTGAAAGTTTTTTTTATTACTCCCAAGAGTTATTGACTGGCTTTCTTATTGTAGATATTAGATTATACTTCTCATAAAGTGAGTGAGATCATTTCTGCCAAAAGTGATGCCATCATTTTAGCAGGTGGTCGATAAGCCCGCTGTTAGTATCTTCTCAGCTCAATTTCAAATCTTAATGGAATATCTGTCTTCCAAAAAAAAAAAAAAAATCAATTTCTGGATATGGTGCTTGGTGGTACTTAAAGCTTACACAGTTGTCTCATGAAGTATCTTTCGGTGGCCATTCTTGTTTTCCTGAGCTTCATATACCTGAATGGTTGAATAATTTCTACTTTCTGCCTGCTTTGGTTGCTATAGTAACTTGCTGTTCAGATAGCACAGTGGAATCTGCATGACTTTCTCTTTATTTTCACCTCTTAATGCACACTTGATGTATTATATGTGTGAGTTTTCTAAATTTATAACTGAAATTTTTATTTGTTCATATTCAATGTCCTGTCACTCTGTTAATTAAAATTTTCCAGTTTCAAATTGTGATACTAGTTTGTCTGGCTCTGTTATAAGTAGCCGCTCTGATAGAGGGCCAGAGGGGTCCGCGTCACTAGCATTTCCCCTTATAGTCCAGCCTATCTCCTATGTGAGCAGGAGCATGGGAAACTCCTTTGTCCTTGGGTTTCTAGTTTGTAAGATAAAGAAATCACCTCTCAGAGTTGTCTTGGGGAAATGAGGATATATGAAAACATCTAACACTCTTCCAATCATAGATGAGATACTCATAAATGTTGGCTGAGAGTTGTTGATCCTCAAAAACTTAAGACAATGATGATTTTTAAATCTAATCTTCAGACACTATAGGGTTATTAAGTGTTTTTTAATTATGCCAATAAAGATTAAATTAAGTCCTGTATGTATTTGATTAAAAGGTACAGTATGTTTGATGCATTGTTTTGATTAATATTTAACCAGAATTTTGTAATCCTGATATTGAACTTTCATTATTATGCATTTTCTTTGTGATCTAATGCTGTAATCATTTCTAATCTTACCTAATTTTTGTGGAGATTTGGCTGAGTGATCTTCTTTTAACTCACTCAATGACTGCGGATTAATTATTATTATAGCAACATTAATGTTTAATATATTAGTCATGTTTGTTTTCCTAGTTAAGTAACAGTATCAGCTCTTCTGTTACTTTACTCACTTTTCTGTTTCAAGATTTTATTCTTCCCTGGTTACTTTCTGTCTTGTCTTTCTGTGTGACTTGTTTTAGTCTCACAATTTTGTGTAAAACCGTATAGGCATTTTGCATATATACCATACTATAGATACACAAGCATGTAGACATATGTATAGATTTTACATCTCTTTGAGGAGTACAGGTAGAACTTTCATGACACCTGTGCTTTTTTCTTGTGATTTGTTATCCCAAGTTAGACATAAATGCATTTTAATGTTTATATATTTTATAATACTTTTTACTAACAATTTTTTTCATTTTGGGGGGGGTTTGTTTTTTGTTTTGTTTTGTTTTGTTTTTAAAGATTTTATTTATTTATTTGACAGACAGAGATTACAAGCAGGCAGAGAGGCAGTCAGAGAGAGGAGGAAGCAGGCTCCCCGCAGAGCAGAGAGCCCGATGTGGGGCTCGATCCCATGACCCTGGGATCATGACCTGAGCTGAAGGCAGAGGCTTTAACCCACTGAGCCACCCAGGCGCCCCTTTTGTTTTTTTTTTTTAAGAAAAAGATTTTGAGAACAAGCTTGTTTGGTCTTTTGTCTAAAATGAGTGAAAAGCCTATTGCTTGGATTTTGTTCATTTTTCAGTTAACTTTTCTGTTAACTTTCCTGATCCCTGTCTTCTGGGTTATTAACTATGGGGTCCTTTCAGTTTCCCGTTTGGTGGAATCCCAATTAGTCTGCAACCTCATTCTGTCCATTTTATCTTCTGTTTAACATATATCCCATTTACAGTCTGCCTCTGAACTAGAGAATGAATCAGTTTTGAATACAAGATTTTGGAGATTGCGTTATCACTATAGATTTGCTCAGATTAATTGATTAGTTTCTAATTTTTAAGATGTATGTTTAAACACCTGTTGTACACATTGTTAATAGTGATGATGGGTTCACCTTGCTGCAGCAGATTGTTAATAATGGGCAGAACTATACATACTGTTGGGATTGTCTGTGACATGGTTATGCAGACACCTAACTCTTAAGCTTCAGCATGAATTTGGGGGAGAACTAGATAATTAAATTGAGCATTTAGGAAGTTAGAGTGGCGATCTAAGTTGTGAGATTTTATGTGATATATTCAGACTATAATTAGGCTACTTCTTCCTCTGAAGATTTTAAAAATGATCTCCAATTGGGGTGCCTAGTTGGCTCAGTGGGTTAAAGCCTCTGCCTTCGGCTCAGGTCATGATCCCAGGGTCCTGGGATCAAGCCCCACATCAGGCTCTCTGCTCAGCAGGGAGCCTACTTCCTTCTCTCTCTCTGCCTTCTTGTGATCTCTGTCTGTCAAATAAATAAATAAAATATTTTAAAAAAATGGTCTCCAATTAAAAAGTGAAGATTATTAAAGTAAACTATAGTTAATCAGAATTGTAAAGGAAGCATTAATACACCAAAAAATTGTTGCTTATGTACTTTGAGTGATAAAGTAATAAATTGGGGCATGAATGCCTTATTAGGTGTGGAATAATGGATGTGAATAAATGATTAGTTAGTTCACCATTTACTTTTTGAGCCCCTATTATATATCAGGCACGTTATTAGGAATAATGAATGATAGAACATTGTGAACTTCAAGAATGCACAATCTCTGGGGAGGCTTCAAAGTCTTTATGAGAGAATGTTTTTTTTATGAGAGAAAGTTTTATGAGAGAAATTTTATGAGAGGAAAAAAATTACTAAAGAGAAAAAAGTTAGGTAACCATTGGTATGCTTTATATGGATGACTTTGAAACATATTATTTATATATTTTTATTTATATTGTCTCTCTAAAATGTCAAAACACTTTGAGTTTCTAAATTATATTTATTTTGCTTATCCCTTGATTTTCTTAGTGTACCTCACTGCTGGTTAACCAAGTGTAGAAACCAACAGACCATTGAGAGTGGTAATTGTCCCCACTGTTGCTTCATCAAGAATTTTTTCTTTTTGATGGTAATGAATGATTTCATAAGTAGATCTAGTAGAGTTCCTTTTATTTGTTGTATTCCAAGGAGCCCTCTCACCATTAAATCACAGGACTGAGGTTTAAAACCTTTATTGCTACTGCTATGTGTAATGAACAGAACAGCTCTGTTAACATGAAGAGAACTAGGCCCTCTTCATATCTTAATCTTTTCTCCCCCCACTAAAATTCTTTTGTAGACTTGCAAAATATTTCAAAAGGACTATGACAGAGACTGATTCTATTTTCGAATGGACAATATTGCAATACAAAATACTGAGAAAAGATGTTACAAGGTCCTTTTAAGACTTCTGTGTTGCTGTTAACTGAAGAATCTGTGTGATGGAGGGGGCAGTGAGGACGTGTTCAGGCATGTGCCAGGTATCTGGAGAGTCACTCCGAGGCATTCAGGGGGAAGGGCAAGTCCTCTGAACACCCCAGCAAGTATATAACTGTGAGATCCCAGAGCCCTGTGCTAGGGGACTGACACCATAAGTAAACAGCTTGGCTAACAAGACTGTTGTCCCACGTGCCTGTGTAGTTCAATTTATATGGCATTATCTGGTGCGAAATTACGAATTCAGTAGAATAGTTCATTTATGGAATTCATTTATGGTTTCGGTCCAACTTACCCCACCCATAGTAGTCCCTTGAGATTTTTATTTCCTTCTCTGGACTTCAAGTTTACCATTCATCAAGGATTAGGACATTTATTCTATTATGATTGTGCTTCATTTTTGCTTGAGAGTTGTGATGAGAAAAATGATGGTGCCATCAAAGAAAATTTAAAAGTCTTCAAAAAACCACCACAGCAAAAATTAGAAATAAACCCAGTCTAAGAATTGTTTGTGAGAAAACCATTAATTCTGTATAAATCGTGTTGTGTTTTAGTTTAGCAAGACTTCAAAGCTAAGTTGAGGAACATGTCGCTTTTGTTAATTGTGCCTCAACTGGAGTATAATCCACTTATAGAGAGTGTCTATTGTTATTGTCACAGTATCTGCCACTGTTGATACGTCAGCGGTTTTTTGTGGTTTTATTGGTGCTTTACATATGTTTTTTCACTCGTCTTGTGAGGCTGGTATTATTTTCCCCCATTTGATAGACAGAGAACTCCAAGAGTAAGGTCTTTAAATGTTCGAGGTTATTTGCCTGGTAGAGCTTGTCACATTTGAGTCTAGTCCTGACTGTGTTCAGAGCCTGTGGAAGACTTCTCAAACCACACATAATGCTAAGTAATTGCCGGTTTGACAGGCAACCAGCGAGTGCTTCATGTCTAGCTGAAATAGAACATTCTATTCATCATGATAGTGGCATTTAGAGTAAGAATACTAGTTTGCGTTTATGTTCAAATTTTTCAATTATAAAAATCTTTAATGTTCATTGATGCCGGTGGAAAACTCATTTTTAGTAGGAAATGATCAAACTTTTAATTAGAGCTTTCCCTTTTGTATAAATCAATGGTGAATTGTTCAGCCAGAAAGCTAGACCCCTTTAGTCAACACGAAGTTTCCGGACACATGCTAAAGAGGGGGGGAAAGGTTTATATTGTTAGCCTGAATCTGCACTTATGTTTAACTGAACACTATAAAAGTTTGCTGAAAGGTTAATCTGAGGTCATTTCAATTTGTCTTTGGCTACTGGCCAGGTGGAAATCAGTATTCCTAAAGGAATAGTGACTCTGAGGGTTAATGCCATAAGACTCTGAGAGTAATGTCTGCAGCCTTGCCAATCCTCAGTGAGAATGTAATGGATATGCATAGGTACTACTAAATGAATAGTTATGGGGATACAGAAGAATTTAAATGTTGAAATAATGTGTTTAGGTAATAGATTTATAAAAGGAATTTGTATTATATTTATAGCT
Organism: Enhydra lutris kenyoni; assembly: GCF_002288905.1. NCBI lineage: Eukaryota > Metazoa > Chordata > Mammalia > Carnivora > Mustelidae > Enhydra > Enhydra lutris. The sequence goes on along the minus strand of NW_019154087.1, from coordinate 48,622,254 downwards.
ACCATTAGGTTTAAATTTATATTTGTTATTGGGTTGCAATGCCAATATTTACATGCAGCATTGTATAGTTTATTAAGATTTTTTTTCTTTTTTTTTGTACATTAGCCTTTTAATCAGTACATTTAGTGAGCATCTGTTGACTCTGTGAGTCACGAGGGCTGAGCGATCTTGCTCCTGCTTCAAGGAGCTCTCAGTTGAATGACAAAGGTAGGGAAATAAGCCAACGAAGTGGGTTCCTGGTCTTTCCTAGGATGAGAAGGAATGAGCCTCAACCCTCAGTTAAGTTGAGAATAATGCAGTAGAGGGGGCCAGGAGATTGCTTAGGGAAGACTTTTCAGGAAAGCCGAGACCCAGCCCTGGAAGGTTAAGAGGAGTAGTTAGGCAGAGGCAACCGCATTGTGCCAGATGCTAAAGCAATACTGTCTGAGATGAGGAGGTACACAGTAATTGGGCTCGATTGGAATGGAGCGGGTACAGGAAGTGGATCATCACTTTCAGACTAGTGGAACCTCAGACCCCGAGGAAGAACTTGCTGTTCTTTGCAGTGGTCAGACCCTCTGCTTTCCTGGCCTCCCCGCACTCTAGGTGAGCATCCATTCTCCTTTTCCTTTGTGATCAGGTTCCTGGCTGCTTCTCTTTGTGCTACTCCATGGATCACTGTTGTAACTGACACCCCCCCTCCCCCGCCCGTGTGCTTCAGGCACTGCACTTGACACATGTATCTTCCAGACCAGGGCCCAGGTCCTTCCAGGCACTCACCAAACTGAGAGCGCTCAGCATTTATTAACTCAGACTTCCTGTTTAGGGAAAAATAAGTAAATAAATAAAAATGATAATCAATGAATCAATCAAATAACTAGAAAACCCACACACCTACTTTCAGGCACCATAATTTTTTTCCCCCTGATGAAACAATACTTGGACCACTCAATGCTTTAAAAATAGTTATATGTATACAGCTTTATTTGACCTTTGTAAGTTAAGCTTGCAAGGCTACTCCTTAGATACAGATATGAACTAGCTTCTATTCAGAGAAAGGCAAGTTAGCTGTTGCTGAAAATTGGGCACACTCCAAGAGTAAAGAAAAACATAACAATATCTGTGTGCATTGGATCTCCTTTTACTTTTGAGGTCCACCATGCTAAGCTGGTCCATTTATGTTCTGTGTAGTTGTGTGGCCTGGAGCTCTGTTGGCCTAAGAGTTTATGCCAGTGAACTAAAGGTTCGAGTTTTACATGTGAACTCCAAGGTACAACACTGGCATATTAGCCTTCTGGACAGGTGATGATGAATGCTAAAGGCAGAATGGCCATTAAGAAGAGCATTGACCTTGAGAGTTAGACAAGTTAGTCTCCCAGTTTTAGCACTTGGGTAAGTTACTTAATTCTGCTAAGCCTCAGTATTGTTGAATATTCAATGGCAATAATTCCTGTTCTTTCTCAGTAACCCTGGGACACTGTGAGGAAGAGATGACATCTTATATATATGTGTGTCTTAGAAAATATAAAATGTAATATAGACTGGTTGTATACTGGTGGTATACTATGAAAGGATGATGTTTAGGGAAATTACTAGAGATTTTGTAGTCACAGCTGGCTATTTCAGTAGACGAAAAGATGAGGGAAAAAAAAAAAACAATAACCATGAACACAGTTAAGAAATCATGGCTGAGGAGAGGATAGGCCTCTGTCTGGGCAAGCAAACTAGATTTCTGAAGATAATAGCTTTGAATGAAAAATAAGAGGTTTTCCATCATCCACAGTAATGAGTGTCTGAATCCTTCCTTACACAGTAGTAGACAGACAATGTTGTTTGTTCTCTCCAAGTTCTGAGGGCAGCTCACAAAGGAGTCATTACACATCATGTAGTTCAACATTGGACTACCCCCAAGTGAGCGAATAACATGAAACATTTAGCAGATTGACTTTGAAGAAACTTATTTTCTCAAGCATGTTGTTCTTGGATGAACAGTTGTCCTCTCTAATTATCCAAGTTGTATGTACCCTTTTGCTCCCAACATACTATGAATACTTTATGTAGGAGACTACTGAAGCCTTGGAAGAAAGTGAGTGAAATACTAGGAAAGAATGATGTGAGTAGGAAACAAAATGAAAGGCAAAGATGAAACAAGATTGCAGTTTGTGAGAGGAAATGAAAGCATAGGTTAAGGAAATCGGTAAGAAAGTTAGGCAGAATCTGCAGGAAAGGGACTTCTGAGGAAAGATCTCTGGGTGGACCAAGAAGAAAAAACATCATGTGATGGGGGATACTCTTTAGGGAATATTTTCATTTCAAACCTAATTCTTTGTCTTACAATTAGAAAAGATGAACTTATAATCAGAAAAGATTTTCTTTCCTTAAAGGTTCTCTTGAACTAAATTAAATTATAACTATTTAGATGGTATAAACATGTACACAAAGCTGAATTCTGTTTATTTTAAGAACATGTTTTGGTCCTTCTTCTTCTTTTCTTTTTTTAAAGTAGTCCCATGCCCAACATGGGGGCTTGAACTCACAACCCTGAGATCAAGAGTCGCATACTTTACCGACTGAGCCAGCCAGGTGCCCCTAGATGTTGAATTCTAGAAACAATGTGTAGTAGCCAGTTGGTTAATTGCAAACTTAATTGACTTACCACAATGTTGTTGTTATTGTTGTTATATTATTCTCCAAACACCATGATGAATGCCGTGTTTCTGTTAAAGTTATAATGAAAGAGACAATATACAGCTGGGGTAGTAGAGCAGGGCTGCATTTTCATTACTTAACCTCCAGTGATGAAAACAAGTTCTGCTGAGGAACAGCTGGGGGCCTCTCCATGGGCCCTCCTTGGTTGAACATGTATTTAAACTATCATAAGCTCTTAAGGCTGTTAGATCTGTAGTACACGTATACATTATACCATGTTTGAATTTCCTGTTGATATTTACCAAAAAGAGATTTTAAAAAAAGGTAATATTTAGAAGAGAGATTCCTGTCAGGAAGCTTCTTGAGCTGTTACAGGAGTGGGTTGTCAGTTTTCTGCTTTTCCTCTGCTAGCTTAATCTTGACACTCATTTGTCTATTCTCTGTTATCAGCATGAACTCCTACATTTTCTTTAACAATTGACATATTCTTTTTTTATTTGTTTGTTTTTTGAAGAATGTTATTACTTTTATGACACTGTCAGTTAATCCATTTTAAGAAAGAGTTAAAATATGTGACTGCAGATAGAATATTAATGCTCATGTTTAATGATGACATACATCACCTGTTCTTATTCCTGAAAAAGAAAGAAGATTACAAATGGAGAATGACAGTGTAGTATTTAAATGAGTAGCTCATTATGTTCTCTGCCTTATTTGTTTTTTTTTTTTTAAAGATTTTATTTATTTATTTGACAGAGAGAAAGATCACAAGTAGGCAGAGAGAGAGGGGGAAGCAGGCTCCCTGCTGAGCAGAGAGCCTGATGCGGGGCTTGATCCCAAAACCCTAAGATCATGACCTGAGCCGAAGGCAGAGGCTTAACCCACTGGGCCACCCAGGCGCCCCTCTCTGTCTTATTTGTTACTAAATAGCAGTGCTAGAGGAAGTCTTGCTATGGAGTTAACAGTTGGACTTTTAAATAAATAATTGGTATATATGCATTCCTAAATCAGATCTTCATACCTACACTAAACTATGATGCTACTAATTGTTTATGGTGATCTTCTCCTTCATATTTAATTAATATGTGATCTAATGAGTGTTTGAATACAGATGTAAGTTTTTTAAGAGTAGGTCATATGGCTTCATTTTAACATACATATTATACATATTATTGTGTATAAACCTACAAAAAATCCAATATATTGTCATCACTTGGCCTACCTCCAGTTGCAAATACTAGAATACTCAACTAATGGCTTAAATATTTATATTTATTATATTACATATATATTATATATATATATATTATATATATATATATATATATATATTTATTTATTATATTTGTTGCTTCCTCCAACAAGAAGTCTAGAGTTAGGGCATTTTCAGGCTTACTTAATTCAAGGGCTCAGTGACATCATCGCTGTTTTTGTTTTTGTTTTTTTTAATCCTTTTTTGTCTGTCCTCCTTAGTTGGTGGACTTTAGTTAAACCTTAGGCTTGTCCCAGCATCACCTCCTCACAGAGCTGAGTCCAGACATAGAAAAGGGAAGGTCTTCCATGACTATGTCAAAGTGCAGCTTCCCCTTCATTGGCCAGAACTGGGTTTCATTACTCTGTCTAGAACAGCCACTAGCCAAGGGGCAACGAGACCACTGTTAATTGTATTAGTTCATTTGTGAGTCACTGCTGGGCTGAGGAGGTATTCAGCCTCCCTTGAAGGATGTGGTCATTTTGAAAGAAGAATAAAATCTAGATTCTGTTAACAGAGTCATAGTGAGTGTAAGATGGCCGTTGGGTTATTAACAGAGTTGTGTCTGCTAAATATCAATTCACAAGATTTTCTATAATCTGATAAATAAGAAAAACTACTTTATTTTTTAACACAGAGTTAAAAAAATTCTCAATTGAACTGTAAGTCTTGTAGGAACCATCATTAAGGAGGACATAGCAGTTAATCTTTTGGTCTTCTGTGAATACTCATTGTAAGATAGTTTGGCATTTCATGACAGACAAATGAAGTCTCTAAAAAACTGTACCCCCTCATATATTCTTACATCAGTAGTTATAGGAGTGTTATCTTATTAATGGTTTGTGTACAGTTTTTTGTAGTGACTTTGCTGTAAGGTACCCTTGATTTATCTTATATAATCTCTTTCTGCTTCTTATCCCCATCTGAGTGCCTGTACCATCTCTACCCACCCACCCCCAAGTCTCATGTCCTGCTAAACCTGCCATAGCTTGGCTTTTGCAATACAAAATTTTAATAATTTAACAAGCTTTCTAGGGGATACTTATCAACCCAATAGTTGTGAATTGTAATGCAAGGTTCAATATATTAGTCCAAGTGTGTTAGGTTGGTTACCTAAGAGAAATTTCCAAAGTTATTTTGTTACATTGGAATAAAAAAATAAAGAATTTAGAGGCCTACATCTTATGATACAAAATGAAATGATAGCAGTTTGGCATTAAAAGATGAAATTTATACTTTTATTTGATATTCATATTTAAATTACTAGAATTTTAAAATAATAACGACACGTACTGCTTTTGAAGTGTTCACAAACATTCTAAACCTCATTAAATAAATTTCAAATAATTGTTATAGTCTGGAAAATGTTGAAACTACATTTTTATTGGTTTGTTTATTAAACATAATCTCAGTCATTTGTTTTAGGACATACATGTAATGTAAAATTTCATTGGATGCTATTAAAATGTAAGAGACAAGATCAAATAAGCACGTATTCATGTATGAGTCTATTTTTTTGCTTGTATTCTATTACTGCTAAGGTTAGGGTGCTCATTTAGAAATGTTTAACTCAAGAAATATTATTATTATGGTCTCCCCAAGTATACAACACCTGAAGCAACAGTGTTAGAAATATTATGAAAATATCTTTCATCTAAAAGTTTGCAATAGGTATAGCTACACTGGAAAAATTCTTTTTTTATGAGAGGTTCACTCAAGCCAAGCCTGAACTCCCAACAAGTTGAGGCCTACAGATCCTGTCATTCTTTTCTAAGAAGACATTGATAAGATTCTACGTTTGTATAACCCATTAGGTGATTTAGTGTGTATTATGACACCAAGGTAATAATTTTGTATAACTACATATGTAAAATCACTTTCACATGAAGTATTTGTTGCAGAGAATTTGGGTTCCCTGTTTGCTAAGCCTTGGCATGCCTGCATTTAAGGTTTGGATCAGATAAGCATCTCTTTAGCCTCTAACATGAAAGTGCTTGTCAAACTTAGCATGATTTTTCAGAGTTAAATCTGTGGGTTCTCTCTCAATTTTTGAGAGAATTGGAACTTTTAAATTAATCCGAGGTGTACATTATTATGTCCCTTAGAACAAAGCCATCTGTCATAGTTGTTTTCTAAATACAAACACAAACTTACTTTCTCTAGATGACAGACCTGTGATATTTAAAATTATATCCATAAAGATATATGTATATATCTCAATTAGCTGCAAAAACAAATATTTAGGCCCAGTAAAAATAACAGCATATGCATTTATGTATTTTAACTGTATATGCATTTCAAATAAGTATTAGAGTCTTTGATTCCATGACCTATTCTTATTACATGGAAAAGGGAGAAAAAAAAAATGAAGAGCTCTCTAAACTTCACAAATGTTAAATACACATTATTTTATCTTACTTAATCTAATCTAAAGCAAGTAAATATGACATTGTGGCAGACCTATATTTCAATGTTAAAAAAAAAAGTCATGAGATCTAGGGATTATTCACTAAACTCTGAAACTAATTCATTTGCAGTTGTTTATAGAGATAAAAAGTTTTTATGTCTTCCTTTATGCATGCTAAGACTGAATATTGACTTTAGCCAAGAACTTAAAAGTCAAAAGAATGGGACTAAAAATGAAAAAAAGAAAAACCCACAAAAATTAAACAACTACCTATGTAAGCAATAACTATCACATAAGTTATTGTATAAAATTAGAAAAAGAAATTAAAGGGTAAAAGTGAGAACTTTACCAGCATAATGACTGACTGTATCATTTACTTTATCTTATGGAAATAAAAGTGAAGAATAGATTGGATACCATGTTACAATGTTTATCATTGTTTAAAATTATTTGTAAAAGAGGGTGGAAAACTTGATCCATCATGGCATAGACTCACAGATTCATCAATCTGTTTATTCAGTAAAATACCTTTCATTGACCTAGTTTCCTAATGTGTATATCGTATGGGTGCTTTTGATATTAACAAATTGAATTCCACAATGTGTTTTTTTATTAAATATTAAAATTTCTCTCTTTGTGGTTGTAAATAATTAGCAAGTCAGTTAACAAATATTTAGATTAAAACATTAAGAAGATATTTAGGTGGACAAATAAAAATAGAAACAAATTGAAATTTCTTATTACTTTGATTTCTCTTTTATGTAGGAAGTGTTGAAGAGGCAGTATCTAGTGGTTATTTTACTTCTTTTAATACAGAGACTCCTTTTGCTGGTTCTAATTAGTTTTACCATTGAAAATTTAAAGTATTACATGCTAGAAAGAGAAATGGCCAGAAATTCATGTGTGCGTTAGATTTTCCTTTAGGCTGGTAAAATCTGACTGCCTCCCAGGCTAGGTTCTATGTGATCCGTTAACAGCAGGACACTTCAGGAAAAAGGCACATTCTTTATTACCAGCCCCTGAGTTTCTGAGTGATGACTTAGAAACAAGAGAAAAGTCTTTCCCGCAAGCCTAGCCTAGTGTCTGGATATGGGGTCTGTTTCTTGTCTCTTTTACCTTGGGATCAGCCATGAACTACTCTTTACAGATTATCATTATAGATGAGAGAGAAGGAAGTCAGATGAGAAGATAGGAAGTGCCTTTCAGGAGTGAAAGCTACCCTTGTTATGTTTACCTTCCCATAGGTTCCCTCTTGATCTTATTTAGTTTTCCTTCTTGGAGGCATCTCCAGGTAAGATATCACCATAAAGAGGGGAAGGGACCTTTAGGGACCCTCAGAAGAACACATGCCTTTAATTCTTCTGCTGAAAGTCAGGGTGGATTAATTCTAAATGGCCTATAAAGATGGAGATCCCTAACTTCCCCCTCAAGATTGATCGGGTACTGTTTGCTCAAGGCGACCCTTTTCTTGTGGGTGTGCTTGGATGCAGGTCAGATACTCAGAGCACGGGGTGAAGGCCAGTTTAGAAGTAGCACAGAATTTTTACTTTGCAGATTACTGGAAGCTTTGAAGGGACTATGTTTATTTCAGGAAAGGAAAAACAGTGTTATTGTTGAAAGTCAAAACAGTGAAAATCTGCATGTTCTGTTTATAGCTAGAAAATGTCCATAAATCATGTTTTAGAATACTGGAATTTTGAGTAAAATGCCCTATTGTTTGTATAAAGGCTTAAACAGAAATCTGATCAGCAGTTTTTCATTCTTTTTTATTAATATACTGTGTTTGCTAGTGACACCCTATTTTTTGTATTTTTTGTCCTTTTGGAGTATTCCTTTTTGCTATCTTTGTCACTGTTAGAGTTTTTACTAAACACAGGGATTCAAGAAAGTAAGTAACTGAACAGAGGCAACAAGGAATTGGAATCTAAAACACTTTGCTTTCTCAATCTGCTCTGCCTTTGCTGGAAAGGATTAGATGATAGATTTTATACCTTGGTAGATCATTTTGTTATTTATAAATGTAAAAATAAGTCTTTCAAAATATCTTGTGGAGATAACAGAATTTAATAAATTAACTCTCATCAACCAGCAGGGACAGACCTTTCCTTATTGTGATATCCAAAAAGAGAAGATTTAAAGATTAAATTTTGTTGTGTTTTTCAAAGTAAACTTTCAGGACTCATCAAGACTTTTCAATGTAGAGCAATAAGGAAGTCTCCAAAAGGAAGAATGGGGAAAGCAGGAACTAACTTTTAAGGATATAGTATGCATAGAACACCCCTATAAGGAAGCTGGTATTGTTTGTATTTACAGATGAATTATCTGGGGCACAGAGAAATAAATCAGTCATGATCACATAGTTAGCAAATGGTTGGGAGGGTTCAAAATCAGACACATTTCAATTATTTAGGACCTATAAGGTGTCAAGTTCCATGTTACTCTTTAGAAATGCAAAGATTAATTAGACATAGGAGTGCTTTGTAGGAATCCCTTCTAGTGGTAAAGTCGCTGTTCTTTAATTCTAAAGTTCTAGCTCTGTTCATTTTCTACAGAATAGTGCTGGAGATGGGACGCATAGACTGTGTAAAGATTCTATCCCAGTTAGGGAGAATGGAAGCTGGAAAGTTTGCGGATGCTAGACCAGTGATTTTGTGGTATTTCTTTCTGCACTGGGAAGTCATAAATGGTTTTGAGCAAAGGAATTACATTATTTAAACTGATTTGCCACTTACAATTTTAAAATTCATTGTCATATGGCATTTTATGGGTAGTAAAATTCAGTCTGCCATATTGCAGTGGAATCTCACTTTCCTCCATTATATCATGACCCCTAAGCAAAAAAGGAGTGGATTCGACTGGACTTGACAGCCCCTTGCTCATACTGTTCCTATAGAATCTTAGTTTTGCCTCCTCTTCTTTCACAGAGAGTCATTTTACTGTCCTATCCATCCATTCATTTGCTAATTTCACAAGTATTTATTAAGTGCTTTCCACATGCAAGGTCCTGAGGTGAGTCTTGGAGTTTGGTGGTGAATAAGACAAGCTGAGTCATGTACCTAGGGAATTTAGCTTCTAATTGGGCAGACAAAAAGGAAACAACTAATTAGTTGCATTTATTATATATGCTATGAATTATATATATATATATATATATATATATATATATATATATATATAAAATATATGCTATGAATGACAAGTATAGGATGCTGGGAGAGCACATTACAGGGGATCCTGTCCTAACATATGAGAGAAAGTCACCGTGAGCAAATGACATTTGTACTGAGATATAAAGGGGTGTATAGAATTAATTAAGCCAAAAAACCAAACCAGACCAAACCAAACTGAAACAAAAAAACAGGATATGGATTATGGCATTGGGGTTGGTTGGGGCTACCCAAAGAGGATGATTTTAGAAAAGGAAATGGCATATTCCATTTTATTCCACTTTCACTTCTTCTGAATTCTTTAACACTTTAGTGTTCCTACCAGACATTTAGATTTTATTAAATAAAAATACAAAGTAGTGTATTACCCTTTGCCATATTACTTCCCAGATTATATTGGAATGTGTATTTAAACAACCATAGTGCCTTGAACATTGCTTTATGTACAGTATTTGTTCAGCTGATCTGATGTGTTAGTAGTTTTTGCAAAATGTGGGATGGAATCAAGAAGGAAGAAAGAGTTTTTATTAAAATAACCTATACATGCATTGCTCATGCCATTATAATTTCATAATTTACCTAGAATGATTTAGTTATGGTCACTTGAAGGTGCCCCTTCAAATTTGTTATCAATAATTTTTAGATTAAAAAGGAGTAGTGTTGAAAATGAAATCATGTCTTATATACCTAGAAAGCTATATCATTATTAGGTGATACTGAAATTATTAACTTGAGATGTTTAGATAAATGGGTCACTTTTTTAGATTTCATACTATTTTTGATTGTTGAAAGACTATAGATATATTTGATTTGGTAATTGAACATCTGTTTCTTAGCTTGTATCTTATGAGAGGACAAGATACTGTGCTTAGGAATTGTGCTGCCATTTTTTGTTTCGAGGGTGTTTCAACAAATGAAAATAAGCTATTAACAATGAGAAACACTTCAAAGTTTCATAGCTTTAATAGATACTCTTTTTTTAAAAAATATTTTATTTATTTATTTGATAGAGAGAGAGAGATCACAGGTAGGCAGAGAGGCAGGCAGAGAGAGAGGAAGGGAAGAAGGCTCCCTGCTGAGCAGAGAGCCCGATGCGGGGCTCGATCCCAGGACCCTAGGATCATGACCTGAGCCGAAGGCAAAGGCTTTAACCCACTGAGCCACCAGGAGCCCCTAATAAAGATACTCTTAACAGATAATATGAAAAATAACCTTATTTTTATATTTGAGGCATTCACTACTACAAAATTCTGGCTAGAAATTCTATATTATGAAGAAAGGACTGGTGTTATAATCTCATATTTAAAGAAGAGTTAAGCAAAGAAACAAGAAATCTTGGCAATGAAGATTCTTAGCAATGTGCATGGTGCACATTTACAGTCACGTAAATTCTCTGTAATTCAGTTTTCTCATCTGTATGATGGGTGGTTAAATGGTCCCTCTTTCAAAACTTTGTTAGGGAGACTAGAAAGAATAAGTAATAAGTAATTATTAATTAATTAATAATTATTAATAAGTAATAACTTTACTTCAGAATTTTTCCCCACATTTTTATAATTTAAAATTTTGTGAGGAAATGATTACGAATAGATTTTCTTTCATTAAGTTTGTGAAGGACACAGGGAAACTTTTTATTTACTTACTCAGGTCATTTTGTTTTGTTTGTGTTTTTTTCCAGCACGATAAAATATTTGTGTTTGATTCTGTTTCTTTTTTTTTTTTTTTAAGATTTTATTTATTTATTTGACAGAGAGAGACCAAGTAAGAGAGGGAACACAAGCGGGGCGAGTGGGAGAGGGAGAAGCAGGCTTCCCGCTGAGCAGTGAGCCCCATGCCGGGCTCCATCCCAGGACCCTGGGATCCTAACCTGAGCCAAAGACAGATGCTTAACGACTGAGCCACCCAGGAATCCCTGATTCTGTTTTTGTTCCAGCTTCTATATTTTCTTCCTCAGAAGCATCTGTCATTTCTTAGGTTGAATTTCTATTCTTTGTAGTCTCTGCTAACTTTTCCCACATCTCAGGGTTAATGGTCCCTTAACATTTCATTTGTAATATAAAACAGTTTTCACATTCTTTCTTAAAGTTTTCTGTGCTAAGTAAATCACTTTTGAGATACATTTTCTCTCTGATTTGTCAGGATAATACTACCTTTGCTTGTATCACAGTATTTTTTTTATAGTCTTCATATATTTATTTTTCCACTTACCTCGTTTGAATGAAGACGCATCTGGCAAGACCTAGTTTTCACTGGCAGAGAGAGTGCGTGGACTTCCTTGCAAACGGCTCATCATCCTCTTGAAGGAGGGTCATACTCTCTCTTCAGTTCTGAAACTAGAGGGAAGGTTGATATGCTCAGACCTAGCACTTTCTAGTGAGGTGAGGTTTTCTTTAATCTTTATTGCCTCAGATTCCATTATTCTAATCCAAAGGAGGACATGACAGATGTCTAGAAATCCCGCCATGTGCAGTTAACGGGGGTGTTCCCGAATGCATGCTGCTCACAGCAGTCTACCTTCTCGCCTGCAATTCTAGTGCCTGCCATTTCTCCTTCCTACGTGCACTCATCAAGTATTTTTGCATTGCTTTCAGGTAATTGCAATATCTGACTGGCCATGCATATGAAAGGCTAGGAGACACATAAAATGGCTCTGCCCATTTTATTTATTTATTTATTTTTGGCTCTGCCCATTTTAAAAATAAGTCCTCAAATAGAGGAATGTTTATTTAGTCCAGCATAAATTCAGTGTTCTTGACTAAGAGTCAGGTGAAGGGGAAGGTGCAGTATTTTTTTTTTTTTCCAATACCTTCAGAACCTTTTTTTTTTCAGATGGATTGAGGTTTTTTTATTTCCTTAAGCCAAATCATAGGTAAGCTGCTGATTTACTTCTCATTCACCTACTTTGACTTTATCCTTTGTGGCAATTCTCCCCAGATAGTGTAAGATCTGTTTTGTGAGGCTCCATTTTCAGTTGTATTTCAGTTTGTATCATTTTCCAGGGTTTGACTTACCATTTTAAAGTCACTGTTAGGTTTGAGTCTTCAAAGCTGGATATTTAATATTTAAAATATTCAGATAAATATTGATATATAGCTTATGGTCTGTAATATTTTGCTTTTAAAATCCTTTGAAGATGGGGCGCCTGGGTGGCTCAGTGGGTTAAGCCTCTGCCTTCGGCTCAGGTCATGATCTCAGGGTCCTGGGATCGAGCCCCGCGTGGGGCTCTCTGCTCAGCAGGGAGCCTGCTTCCCCCCCTCTCTCTGCCTGCCTCTCTGCCTACTTGTGATCTCTCTCTCTCTGTGTCAAATAAATAAAATAAAAAATATTAAAAAAAATCCTTTGAAGATGGCCATTTGTTTATATATGAATTTACCTTCCTTTTTATTTTGGTTAAGACAATTTATTAACTATATAATACACAGGGATACTTTGTTGTCACCTTTTGTGAACATCTCATAATCTAATGTCTCATATCACGACTAACCATTCAAAGGACTGTTATGCTGTTGGTTTTAACATGGAGGGTACTTCATGTCTAGTATTTGGCCATGCCACACCCTGGTCGGTCCCATAAATCTCTGGAGAGCCACTACTGCAAATGATGATATAAGCATATGTAATAATAAACACCAAATTTGTTATAGAGTTGTAATTCATGGGTGACCCTGGGTCTTCAGGGTTTTGACCAGGAGTGACTTGTTGCAGACAATTTAGTAAGTAACAAAAGAACTTTGGAACACTGGGACTTTGGTGTCTTCGAATTACTCCATGACATAGAAGACTGTATTTTGCTCAAAGCTGATGTCTTTCATTTTTTTTTTTTTAATCAATGGACAAAAGCTATCCATTATATGCTTTCTGCAGTTGTATGTTAAGAGCCTAAGTCCAAAAATGTTTGAAGCCTGTGGTGTAAAATGATGAACACATCAGGCTTGGTTCCAACTTCGTGACCTGATAGCTTTTACCTCAGACTTGACCATACTTTCACAAACTTTTACACAATCATATTTACCTGTGCCACGATTCAGTAAGTATTTTTTTCTTACATTGAGGAACTTTTTTTCTTAAATAAAGTTTTAAAAGAAGCTCTAGGAAATGTCCATGGAAACAAAATATAATATTTATGTATGTAATATTTATTGAAATGGATTATCAATTATTAAGATAAAGAATATGCCCTTTTTATGTACTAACCAAAATCATATTAAGAACCACTAGTTATTGGGGCCCCTGGTTGGCTCAGTCATTTGAGCCTCTGACTCTTGATTTTGCCTTGGGTCATGATCCTCAGGGTCCTTGAGATAGAGCCCTGCATCATTCTCCACACTCATCGTGGAGCCTGCTTGGGATTCTCTCTATCCCTCTCCTTTTGTCCCCTACCCCCCACACACTTGTATTCTCTTTCTCTCTTTCTCTGTCTTTCTCTCAAATAAATACAAAATCTTAAAAAAGGGGAAAAAAAGAACCACTATTTACTACACTTTTGTGTAGTGACCAAAGCAGTGACCAAAGCAAGGATTCTGAACTGGGCAGCCTGGAAGGAGCTGGCAGTCATCCTCGCTTTGGGAGTTGGGGCTGAGGCGAGGAGACAAGTGCTTTGGTCAAACTGTTCATCCTCATCCTGTCCCTAGGAAGTCACTATTGAAGGGTAAAAAGTTGTTGGAAAAAACTAGCCTTGGAAGGGCAGCATTCATAATAAATAGTAAATGTTTTCTGTATTTTGTACATTATGTCATGCATTTAACATTAGACATATACCTTCAGTGTAAGAGTTTTTTACGGAGGACTAATAGTACAGATGAACTTTGTAATTCATAGCAGTCCTAAAATGCATGTGTACTTAAATGCATATTATGTGCAGAAGCATTTTTTTAATCAAAGGTCAAATCATTTGAAATTTCATATTCAGTGGCATTAACATGGGATGTTGAAAGGAAACCATGATAAGATTTATTTTGTGGCCTTAACTGATTTTCAGTCTCATTAAGAGATAAAACTTAAACACATCCTTCAAGCCTTAAAGATTAAACTGCTAAATGAGTGAGTCTGACAGATGTGCCTCAGGAGTTGAGATGGGATGAGATCATTGTGTGTTATAGGTCTAGGGGCTTTGTGCATGAAGTCAGACTCTGGCCAGCCCTTTGAAGCCTTGAGTCAACAGGGTATTCCAATTGGAGTGCATCAAAGCGATACCACCAAAAATGTTTGGTAATGTATGTGCTAGAAAAAACAAATCCTTAATCAGCTTTTTTGGATTTGAAGATCTAGTCTTGTTTGCATTTCTTCCATGCTGTAGACTCATTGCTCTGGTTACCCAGAAATTCACACCTGTGGCATAATGTTTTACATATGGATTTATTGATGTGTGTCTCTTTATGTGTCTGTGTATGTACAAATAAATTTCAGTATATTATTATATTTAATATAAGCATGGTAAATGTGACTATTGTGTTAAAGTGATCCAGTTACAACCAGAGTGGACAAAACTATTACATTTAATCTGCAATGATAAATTAGAAGTTTAAGTCATCTTAGATTATGAGTGGTTTTCTTAAGTGGTTTATTTTTGTAATCTCAGGTTAGTTTACTTTGTTATTTATTCCTTAACTTATTAGCTTTTTTTCTTTTTAAAAGTGCCACTGAATTATTGAGAACTAAAAAGATGTGGACCTACTAGAAAAATTATTAGAGAAATAACCTTCAGAGTTACCTAATACACAGTAGTATAAAATTATAAGTGTGAAATCAATAGATCCTTTGGTGTCAACTTTATCTTTCTATGTACAACACATGATCAGGATTTCAGTGTCCATTTACAATCATCCTGAAGTATTACAGGCTAGCAGTTTCATAAATCATCCAGAGAATCCACTTAATTTGAAATAATATGCTTAAAGTGGTTTTTATTTAAGCTCCTGTCTAAAATACATAGGCAGTATATTCTAAGCAGTATATTTCCTTAAAATGATTTTCCTGGAGGCTGTCTTAATTCATTTTCATTTGAATTTAGTATTGTAAACACAGATTGTATTAGTCCATAAGCAAAAACATTAATATGTCCGTACTGAGCAAAGATGATTGAAAGCTTTAAAAATAGCTGAAGGTCTATTTAAAATAGCTGAAGGCTGAGTTCTCTTATCCATGGCCCATTTAAAAAGTAAATATCTTCATTCATTTTATTTTTTTCTTTTTTATTGCAATTGCATCATTTCTTTGCTTGGTCAAATTTGTAAATCAAAAAGTCAGAATGACACATTAACTTTTTGGTTATACTCACTGGGTCCCTGTTATTGCTTGTTTCTTGTGTTGATTTCCTGTCTTTGCCAAGAAAATAGTTTAAAATCGAATCCTTTTTAAACATGTTCACTTATAAATTACCTGGATTTGTTCCAGTTCCTTCCATTTGTCTCCTTTTTCTTAGTGCTAATATTTGCGGGGAATATTTGACGCCTCTTCCCACCATAAGCTGATTAAAAACCCCTAAGCCAGCATCTACTTAAGAGAAATTGCAGCTGCCTACAAACTGAGCAGTTAATAGGAAGGATGGTGGCCTTTTTCTTCCCACATTGGTGTTCTTTGCACCATACATTATACACTAAAAAAAAAAAAAAAAACAAAAACGCCTGCTTTGGAACAATCATTCTGTTTACCTATAGGATTTTCCCTCCACATTTACTTTTAGCGCTTTCAATCACTCAGCAGTCAGTGTTCTCTGGTATCTTTTCGCCATTACTTTTTCCTTTGTACAGTTTCTCTAATGAAATCTTCCAGCAGTTTTACAAAGCACAGCTTTTATGTCATATAATGATAGCAAGGTATAATATACAGATAAATCGCAGTATAATTGGGTTAAACTTCGGAATACTGTGCAAACGTGTACTGATGAGGAGTTACTTAGTTACCTTTAGGAAATGGCTCTGTATTGAAAGGATTTCTTAATCTGCGTGGCATTTATGTATCAACTGCATGGGGACTGAGCATTCTTTTGAAGCACACATTTCATATATCATTTAGAAAATAAGTTTGGATTAATAAGCCTTGTGGAAACAACTTTGCAATATCAGTTTATTTTTAGATGAAGAGGATAAAAGACATTTAAATGTGACAAGGATAACAACTTTAGGAAGATTATAGAAAAGAGTTAATTTCACAGATATGGCATACTCAAAAGGAAACTTTCTTAGAAGTTGAGGACAGTAATACGGGCTCATCTTTTCATTCAGGATTTAAGACAAAAACATTTTCTTAAGTTCACTTCAGCCTTATGGTTTTATAACACTATGAAATATTGTCTGTCTTGAAACACTTCAAACTTTAGTTCTAATGAGATTCCCTTGGGTAAGACAAATGGATAGGAGGAAGGGGAGGAAAGAGAAAATCTTATTATGGTAAAAGAAGAGGAAAAATACTTATTAATGTCTCATTAATGTGTAGAAAGAGGTGAAGGAAAAAAGAAATAGGAAGAGGCATGAAATGGGGAAGTAAGTCAATCAGTTTTTTCAGTAGACTTTCCTAATTTATTACAGGCTCCTGGCTAGGATTCTAGTCCTTTGCTGACCTCCTAACAGATGACAGGATTATAAAATCATACAACAGTTAAGACAAAGAGTCTGACTGTTGTACACTTAAGACATAGCATTAGATCAATAATGAATGTATTAATTCGATAAATGTAAATCGCACACATCCTTTTGGCAACATACTATGGAAGTTGTTGGGAATGAAACAAACTATACATATAGGACTTTTGGGTCCAAGAAACTTATCTTCTGGAAGGGAGAGAAGGACAATAAAGCAAACACATGTTAGGTAAGATAATTTCAGAGAGTTTTAAGTATCAAGGAGAAACATAAAGTGATGTGATGAAGAGCCTATGGGAATATAATGAAAAAAAAATCCTATTTGCAACTAGAAAATCTCTACCTTTTAATTCAT
Organism: Enhydra lutris kenyoni; assembly: GCF_002288905.1. Classification (NCBI taxonomy): domain Eukaryota; kingdom Metazoa; phylum Chordata; class Mammalia; order Carnivora; family Mustelidae; genus Enhydra; species Enhydra lutris. Next base: position 48,604,865 of record NW_019154087.1, on the reverse strand, counting down.
CTAAAAAAAAAAAAAAAAAGAAAGATGTGGAAGATCTTTGTGCAGATAATTAAAATTCTACTGTCACAGAAGCTAAGGAGCTCCTAAAAGCTGTGGCTTAAACACACATACTAAAATATTTTATTCTTGACTAAAGAGTAAACTTTAAGTAAATAATTTTATTTAATTATAACTTCACCCTTCTCTAGGACTTTTATGATATTGGGCTTATTATACTGTACTGTTATACTACATTTTTTTTCTAGAGAGAGGGTACATGAAAAAATAAGGAGATCACAGTTAACGACTGTCTTTTCTCTCCCACTCACACCCTTCAAAAGCAAATAGAGCCGTGATGATGATTCCTGTGTATTACATGATCCTCAATCCAATGACTATTTAAAAGGTATCCCTTGTGTTACTGCTTTTCAACCTGGCTTTTTTGTTGTTTAAAAAAAAAAAAAGTAGAGGGAAATTTCTAATGTTTTCTTAAGTATCTTTTGAAAATGAATCACTACTAGCCCAGTCACGAAAGAACTTGGACCAAATGATAAATGTTATGTTGCCTGACCCACCTACATGGCTCAGAAAAACCACCACCTATTGAAAAACGTATGAACTCCTGCTACTACTCATCAGGGGTACTGCTGATGATAGCATTGAAAGAAAACAGCTTTGGGTGCCTGGATGGCTCAGTCGGTTAAGTGTCTGCTTTTGGCAGGTCATGATCCCAGGGTCCTGGGATCGAGTCCCACATTGGACTCCTTGGTCAACAGGGAGCCTGTTTCTCCCTCTGCCTGCCCCCTGAGTGTGTGCTCGCTCTCTCTCTCTCTTCTCTGTCAAGTAAGTAAATAATATCCTTAAAAAAAAAAAAGAAAAGAAGAAGAAAACAGTTTTGTCATTAGAACATCTTCTCCAGTGGGGCCCACATTTGTTATTTTGTTGTTGGTGTCTTTTGTTAATGTTCATTGTATCTTGGTCCAGTTAGAGGTTTTCTCTCTGGTAGAGTGGTAATGATCAAGACTCTCACACACCATTGCTATGAGATAGTTCACGAGAGTGCCTAACAGTTTCTAACCCACTATTAGTGCTCAAAAATTATCAACTGTTGGGACGCCTGGGTGGCTCAGTTGGTTAAGCGGCTGCCTTCGGCTCAGGTCATGATCCCAGCGTCCTGGGATTGAGTCCCACATCGGGCTCCTTGCTCAGCAGGGAGCCTGCTTCTCCCTCTGCCTCTGCCTGCCATTCTATCTGCCTGTCCTCACTCTTGCTCTCTCTCTCTGACAAATAAATAAAATCTTAAAAAAAAAAAAAATTAGCAACTGTTCTTATCATTTGCACTTAAAAACTGTTATAGTAAATAAATTCTTCTTGTTGAAATGTAGAAGTACAAGGAAATTATCTGCTGTATTCTTTTATGTATACGTTTCTTGATAACAGATCTCTAAAATTTCCTTAGGACAGATAATACATTTTTTAGTGAATGTAAAGAAATCTTCCTTTGTCTTTAAATTACATATTTTAGATACATTTTTCCAGAAAATATTTTAAATATTTTTATACAGTTGCATTGGAAATCTGTGAAATACTGTCATTATTTTTATGTAAAAAACATACAGTACCTACACTGTATACCTATATCTACATTTTTTTCCAGCTTACTCCAAAACTCAAATTAGTCCCTCAGAATGCATTTCTTTTTCAATGCTTGATTGCTAAATCTTTTACACTGATACTATTTTACCAAAATGGCATTGTTAGCCTGCCTGATTCTGGAATGAAGAACTCATTGTTTGTTTTGCTTTATAATGGACAAGTTATTTTTGGAGAAAGTGTTCTTAGCCTTGATTTCGTAGATAAAAGGGTTCAGACATAGTTTTTAGGGGCTGGACAAATACTCTGAAATTGTATGCTATCGTGTGAAAACTATGAGAGTAAGTCTTTAGGTATATAATTTTCTGGTTTGAGCACCCATATCTTTCATCAGATTCTCAAAACTTTCTCAAGTCATTGGTTTAAAAGGATAGAAAAAAAATAGTTCTTGTTTTTAAATACTTGGTACAGAAGTTTAACATACTTGAGGAATTCTGAAGCCTAGTTTTATAATTGGAGAAATTATAAAGGAACAGAGGATTATAGACATTATTTAGCAAATCATGTCAAGGTTTGTTTTCGTCTCAAAAACTTCCTACATTATTATATTCTTCTGTTCAGATCATCCTACTGGCATGCTTTTTACCATAATGGGGCTACTGTTTTCTTCCACCATACCATAATACTTACATTCAATTCTAAATATTATTACCCTTGATACCTGTCATCTGGCCCAGAAAAATTAAAGCATAGGACTAACTAAAACAAATTTTGATCCTGGAATTGTGGTAAGGAAGGGAGTCGTGAAAAGAAAAAATATCACATTTTTTGTTGCTTAGCATATATGTGTATTTCCAAGTCTGGCCAGGAGAATGGGGATGTTATTTTTTAAACAGATACATAACTTTTGATTTCAGAAAGGAGTAATCATTTTTTCCTTGAATATGATGCTTTTAGGAGAAATCTCATGGTTGTTGGAAGTTTTATTTTAGAGATCATGGCAAAACAATTCCAAATACGAATTTAACATAACTTTATTCCACGGAAACCTGTCTGATGACCTGGCAACAGCTGCTGGTGTCTGTTCAGAAATGTGAAGGAGTTTAGTCAATTCTTCTTAAGCCAACGATCTTCGGAAAATAATGATAGGTTGGTAATCAAGCCCTATTGCATCCTTTTTATCCATGAAATTTTCTTTCTAAATACCTTTGTAGGTGAACCATGGGCTTTATTCCAAGGCAGTTCACCCAGTCAACAAATATTAATTGTCTCTTATGTGTAAGTCACCATATTATACTTTGAGGGATGCAATAGTCCAGTAAAAAACAATGGAAACCAAACAAAACAGAAATGTCGGCAAAATCCATGGTCTTTTAGAGTGCAATTAAATTACACACAGAAACTTTAAAAACTAATCAAGGTAGTGAATATATATGTTAGACTTGCATTCATTGTGAAGGATAAACAATTTTTATTTTTTAGTACATTTTCATTTTCCATAATTTTAAACACTAATTATTAAACATATTTTATTTTTTTAAGATTTTAAATTTATTTGTCAGAGAGAGAGCACAAGCAGAGGGAGTGGCAGGCAGAAGGAGAAGCAGACTCCCCACTAAGTGGGGAGCCCAATGTAGGACTGGATCCCAGAACTCTGGGATCATGACCTGAGCCAAAGGCAGGTGCTTAACCAACTGAGCCACTGAGGTGTCCCTAAACATATTTTAAATGATCTCTTATCTTTTGTGAGTTAATGTGGAATTTATCATTTTAAAGGAGCACCAAATTCTGGAAGAAAGTTTATAATTGGGAGTAGAATTAATGTCACCCTATTGTTCTGACCCAAGGAATGGAACCAGAATCCAGCAAATCAGTAATAATTGGTCAAAATGTCTCCTGCTACATTGGTAATATTAGCAATGCATCTCAAGCCATTAAAAAAGCAGTTCAACAGAAAAGGTTTTAGGATTGCTGTTTTTGTTTTAACCTACCTTGAAATAAAGTACTATAAGTGTAATAATATTACCAAATTTATGAAAACAAAGAAGAAGTTCTGTTCAGCGGGTTAAGTTGAATGAGGATGCTAATAGGAAAACATATACTTAAGAATTAATCACATAAATGTCCAGGTTAAAAGATTTTCTGGAGTCTTGTGGTAGAATGGAAAGGGATTAAGATTTAGTCTCAAAAGCTCTGGATTGAAAGTTAATGTTGTCATTTTTCATTAGGTAGGCATATGTTCATGTTTTCTGGGGAACATCACAGTTTCTGCCTGTTGTCCCAACACAATGAATACCATCATTTTTTATTCTTAAAAATATTTTGGTTTGGTCAAGAAATTATATGGTCAACTTACTGTGCCAACCAACACTATTTTCACAGTAATAAAGTTTGCATAATATATTTGGTTTTTAAAGTCGTGTGACAGCCAAAAAAAAAATATGGTGTTACTTTTGTTGGAGTAGTTGTGTGATACCCTATTTTCCCCAAGTGCGTCATGTTGAAGTAAAATCACTAATCTTGACTACCAGGAGTATTGAAACCTAGACTTTACTTGTGATAAGAATTAGGTAACTATTCTATTTAATTAAAATTTCATTGGGTTTACTAAAGTAGGTGAGAAAAATGAAACCAATTATTTTGTGATATCACTAATATTAAATTCAGTTTTGAATGTTCTTCCATTCTGTTTCTTTATCATCCTCAGGATGTGCCTATGTGTCCTCTAGTATCTTTGGAAAATGTTATTAGTTTTACTGTTTTTATAAGACATTATTAGTAATCACAAATTTTAGTGTTTATCCCTTTGAATTCGATATTAAGTGCACAATTTCTTAAAGAAAAAAATATTTTGTGAAACCCTTCTCCCGAACCCCATTTTATTTCTCCGTAAAATGGCTGTAACTTTGCCTTTGAATTTCTGCCTGAGAAGCTGTTAGAGGTCTTGTACTAATTTGAAACAAAATAACACACAAATAGTTTTTATCAATACCAAGTGAGTTTTCAACAACTTCAAGGTCTCCTTTATCAGTAGGAGGAAGAAAATCATTCTCCCTAAATCTGAGAAGCCATTAACTGAACATCGGGAGGACTACAGGAACTTGGCAAGCCAACAGTCAGCTCACCATATGGAACTAAAAAATACAGTTTCTGGGACAAGATTTTTGGGGCTAATCATGACTTCTTCACAGGGTTGTTTAAAACATTAAGTAGATAATGTGCATGAAAGCATCTGGCTAGGAACATGCAAGCTACTGTTGAGTTGTAGTCAATAGATAATTGTTGAGTAAATGAGCAAGCTCTGGGAAGAATGAAGAGTCAAGGGAATTTATCCTACAAAATAATGCTCTTTCTTTTATTTTTTTCTATGCCAGCCAAGACCCTGTCCCTTAAAGATTGGTACAAATGACCATGAATAAAAGTTCATTTGACTGACTCACATAATAATTTTTACAAGTTTTATGTGTCTTTTCAATCATTCAAATTTTTTTACTTCCAAAATCTGAAATTGAAGATTCTGAACCACCTAGATTAGGATGCGAGGTCACCAAAAGACTCAATTTTACTATCTCCATCTACTGGCAGGGAGGAACTATACCCAAGCATCTGGACTGGCATAGAAAAGAGGAGAAAGAACATTTAAAAGGTAAGCAAAACATATATTTTTATTTACTCTGAATTTTTAAGCTTTTCTTATTGTGCACTCTGACATAATTAAGGTTGATGTAGTGAACCATATTAAAGAGGAGGATTTGTTTAGGTGGTGTAATATTCTTATCTGATTTTATAACATGAACTAGTACAGATTTTAATTCCTTTCTTTCATACTGGGAGTTCTTCTCTTTGTACTTGTAAATTTTACCTGGTCGTCCCAATGCTCATGTGTTGTTACTGTATTCCTAATGATCTTCAGACTGTAGTGTGCTTACTGAAATGTCTCTATTCTTCTCCTTTCTGTATTCTCTGAAATGTTAAAGGATAATGTCCCTGGCATTTTATTTTCACTGTTGTGATGTAGAGTAGAAGTGTATCTCTCAAAGTGTAATGGATGATTCTGCTGTTTCTTAGACATTTCCCCCCATCCTTTATTAAGTACCTTCTGGCAGAAAGTACTTAATGAAAAGTACTTAATGAAAAATTTCTTATTAATGAATAAAAGTTTTAATATATATTTATATCAGGTTTCTCTTATGTTTTGTTGCTATATGGCTTCTTCATCAGAAATCTTTTGTTTTGGTTGACTTGCTTTTTTTTGTTGACTTTCAACAAGAATATAACATTGCAACTGAATTTTCAAGTATGATAACTGCTCTAAAATAGTTGCTAGTTTGTATAATTGTGCAGAAATAGATGTGTGTAAATTTAAATCATGTATTTAAAGGATTAGTTTAGTTGTTTTTAAGATTTGTGTCATGCATATCTTTCTTAAAAAGCCTCTCTCAACTTGAGAATAAGATTGAGTGCCATTTGTCAAGATAATGAGTTCTGTTAAACCTGTTGTGGTCAAATTAATTTTTTTTCCTGTTCCTTTTCTCCTGCTCTCCTCGATCCCTGGGTATTTATTTCCATATCTTTGTTCCATTTTGGGGGACAGTGTTCCATTTCTCTCAGAAGAGGGATGGTTGGATTTATAGGGAATATGGGGGAGGGGGAGAATTTTCAACATCAAAATTGGGTTTCGTGAACAAGAATTTTCAAGGAAATGCTGTGTTCAAACAGGTCTGTTTACTTGTTGGGAGGTCATGAATGCAGCCAGTCCATTTGCTGGCTGTGGGATTACACTCATATAAATAGTGCAAATACCATAAAGAAGAACTCTCAAATCTTCTGTGGCATTTGACAGTGTCCAATCTGACAGAAATATCCTCAAAGTCTTCATTGAGATCAGAAGATAGGCAAATGGGTATTTTTGAATATGGTTGAAGAAACTAGAGTTAATGATGTGTTGAAAAATAACCATTCCTCACAAATGAAACTTCTGCTAGACTCCTTAAAGTCCAGTTCAGTTTCTATTTTGAATAAAAGTGTGTCTCTTGAATCTGTTCTAATCTAGGTTCAGCTTCTCTTCTTAGAACTTTTCCCTCAGATCTTTGGTTTAATTTTGAAACTACCGTCATAAAGCTAGCTGTTGCTAAAGAGTACTGTTAATGAACATATTCAAACCAATTAAAAATATCTTTGCTTTGAGAAGTAAAATTTAGGCCACCTATTTCCCCACCAAAATGATGTGTTTTAATATTAACTATGGCTTTCATTTCTTTTAAAATCTCATGTTTATATCTTATTTATATTTTAACATGACTTCAAGATTGACAAGAGTTGTTGAGGTAGTATGGTGTGAGGCAGTGGTGTTTTCCAGCAGGGCAGTAAGATTAGAACATTCATGAACACAGTTTGGTTAATTAGCCTTTGAAGGGGCAGTCATGTCCCAGTATAAATGCTCCATTTATTCTTGATGTTATTATGTGGGATTACTGCCAAAACCAAAGATCTTGCTATAAAAATAATTTATAAATCTCAAATATTGTTTATGGAAATGCAAACAATGTCACTTATCAGCAGCATTTAATAACATTTAAAACATAAGATAGGAGGACATGATTTGTAAAGAAGTGATTGAATTCATTATTTTTCTGTCTTTTGTATTATTCATAAGAGAATCAGAGGCTTATTGCTATACATTATATGCATTCACCTGTGAACATGAAACACTAATGTAAGTGGGAAATGGTAGCCTCATTTTTCAGCATAAATGATCGTTGGATATATGAAGACTGAAATAAATTTATTCCTACTTTATTAATAGTTTCTTAGGAATCATTTGTCTTGTTTAATTGAAAGCTTAACCTAAAAGAGAATTCTAAAGATATTTTAAATATTCAATAAAGGCATAAACTAATGGCCTTACTTGCATGTTTTCTGTGAAAGAGTAACTTTGTATCGATTACCTTTTCATTATTTTTTTCACTGATGAATTTTAAACACCTTTCCATCAGAATGTCAGTAGAATCCAACCATTGTTTGTTCACAAGGAAATAGGTAGCTACTTCCATATTTGAAATTGCTGGTAAACTCCAGTCTGAATGTTGCAAGTTATATGCCCAGTGCAGACAGAAAACAGACAGATGTTGAGTCTTCAAAACAGACGAGGTTTTTTAGTGAACATATTTTCTCTTAAGTAAGCTTGTTGATTTGTCATGTATTATGAATTTGTGCTTAAATCACACTAGCCAATTTTTGTCATGATAATATCATTTCATATAAATGTATTCAGCTTAAAATATTTCAGAATTTCTCATATTTTATATAAACTTTCTACATTGAATAATAGTTTTATTTCAATGAGAGAGTTGATTAAGTATTGAAAAATGAAATAAATACTGAATCTTTAAAGGGAATGTTTATTTTGTAATGTAAATTACTCCTAACTTACTTCTATTCTACATTCTGATTGGCCTTTTTGGGATATCTAAAATAGTGCACAGTTTAACACAGGATAAAAAATAATGCCATTGCCTAAACATGGCTCACTACAGTGGGGTGTGTATACAGTTGTATTCATTATTAATTGGTATGCAATAAAAGCTTTCCTGAGACTCTGTGTTTATATATACTTGGCTGTTTGTCCCGTGACATAATAGGTAAGAAGATAATTGCCAGTTTATCTTTCATAATTGAGCCTTCATTTGAAAATGTTGTATCCCATTGTGTAAAATCAAAATAAGTTATTTTTACCCTCACCTTAAGGCTAAAATACCATGCTGTCAGATCTTTACCATTCTATATCTCTTACCTCAATACCAGAAGAATTTTATAGACCTTATTGGCTGTGTTCTTTATGATGTTAAATCAGGTATTTTAGAGCATGAAAAGGGAACACTGATAATAATCACACCAGGATCACAGGACTAAATGAAGGCCATCGCAGGCAATCTCAGACATGTTCACTATATAATGACTTTGGTTGCAAATTATACATGTATATATATGTATATATATACATATACATACATATGTATATGTACACATATGTGTACATATATATATACACACATACACACACACACACACACACACACACACACACACATATATATATATATATCTTACTGGCTTAAGTAATAAAAGTGATTTATTTAGTCATGGACCTGAGAAGCCCAGACATGGAATGAACTTATTGTGTAGTTGGATCTGGGATCTAGCTCCATTTTTCTGCACTGTCATTTATCTGCTTACTTCTGTGCATTGACTTTTTCATCCGACTGGATTTTGTTACAAGCTTAATGGCTACAGTAGTTCTGGATCTCACTTCTTCACCCGAAATGATCTTATTCTTAACTGTTGAAGAAAAAGCATTGGATTCACTCTGATTGGCCCATTAAAATCATACATGTGTGAGGGAAATGGGCTTATATTGGTTTTCTGGGCATGCTTCTGGGTAGGGTCAATCCAGCCCTTCTTTTCCAGTGGCTGCTTCATAGTAATGATGGGGATGTTAGGGATATACTCACCATATTAACTTTTTCTCATTGCATGTGGAAGATATGCTATGAACTTCCTGAACAAAGACCCCCATTTCTTACTATCACCTGTAGTTATTATCACGGCTAAAGGGTAAATTCTTGTGCTTCTGAGTAAATGCAAAATAATTTAAACCTTTTTTTGAAGATAATGTCAGGTCAAGGAAATGGCAAAATTTCTACAAACCTCCTAATGAGCCTGTAGAATGGAACCAGAAATTTGAAATCCCTGCCTAAACATCGCTGTTTGTTGCTCAGTTAATTTGATCTTTGCAAAATTAGAATCTTTGTATACATGACCAATTTTGCATTATCTTATATAGCAATCTCCTATTCACTGACATCAGGAAAACTTGATATCTGATAATAAATTTTCTCTCATTGTATTTTAGTTAGACAGCATATTTTGGACAAACTTTCTGCTTCACATACATACTGATTTAGTTATCAAGGTGATTAATTTATATAGTTATCATTTCATGTAAACTTTAAAACAGCTTGTGATTATCTTTATAAAAAGCAAAGTCTGATATCAAGTGTCTTGCCTAAAATAACAGCTTTTATCATCAGTTTATTCATATTTCAGAGTCAAGATAAAATAATGACTATAATTATGGAATTTGTGGAGTGTGGTAAAATTATAGGACATGGTTTACTTTCTTAAAATAAGCAAGCAAAATAAGGAAATGGCAAATCTCAATAATGAGTACTTTGTGACCTATCACCTTCAGCTGAAATATATGTGTAGGTTATAATAGATGGACTTTGAGTAAGATATCAGAAATGAATTAAGGGGCCTTAATTAGAAGGTGTATAAATTGTAAAATCTTATCTTTATCATGTGCAGTCACTAGGATCTTAGGAATGGAGAATGAAACATTGACATAATATGTAAATTTGTCTTCCGACATGTTCTTCCCATGGGATATTGTTTTTTTTTTTTTTTTTTTTAATATGCACTATCAATGTGTATGAATTAGTGCCATGGGCAAGGCACAGAGCTAGACCAGTGGTTAGCTTCTGGACTTAAGTAAAATGCCTTTACAGTTTAGGAATGAATAATGTGGTAAAGGTAAGGAAGGTAAACCCGTACATTATCATTAAAACATGCCGGCCCAAGGGAACGTACAATGGGAATCAAAGATGGAATTCTTTTATTTATTTATTTAAATTCAATTTAATTAACATATAGTGTGATATTAGTTTCAGAGGTAGAATTTAGTGATGTGTCAGTTGCATATAATGCCCAGTGCTTATCCCATCAAGTGCCCTCCTTGATACCGATCACCCAGTTACCATCCCCCCCACCACCTCTCCAGCAACCCTCAGTTTGTTTCCTAGAGTTAAGTCTCTTGTGGTTTGTCTCCCTCTCTGTTTTTGTCAGATACGGAATTCTAAAAGAAGAGACATCTGAAGTAGGTTTTTGCAGCTGAACATTAGTTCCTGTATACCTAGTTTAGGAATGAATGATATTAACGTATAGTCTTGGAAGTTGTCACATTAAGAGGAAAAGGCTTTGTTTTGTTTGTGATACCCCAAGCACCTGGAACGGAGCAGGAAACATAATAGGTTTCCAATATATAAGTTTTGACTATTCATTACCTTGAAGAATAAAGTGATCATCTTCTGGGATAAATTCAAGAAATTCAGTTGAGCATATCTTAAATAATTATATTTACTTTATGTTCACCTAATATTAACAATCCTTTATTTTCTTTTCCTTAATGAAAATGTTTTATAATACGTAAACAGTTTGAGGTAGACAATGCTATTGTCTTTAATTTGCTATTGTCTTAAATGTATGGGAAAGAGAAGATTGAGCCTATCTAGGATATTATTGTATTGTAGTACAATGTAGTATAGTATTGTACTTTGGGATGAATAGTCAGAATTTTAAATATTAAACATGAACATGGGGTACTTCTTATATAGATTGGAATTTATGGAGAGAGATTGGTTTGTGCTATACAGCTCAAGTCCATCTTCTTTATACAGCATCAAGTAGGATTAGGGTGAGATTATTCTGCGTTTTCTAGGCAAAAAGGTGCCAGTTCATGGAGTCAATAAAACCGTGGGCATGTGTGCGTGGGGGGGAGTATCATATGATTTTGACCATCGTTAAAATTGAAAGTTGTTAATTGAGAGTTAATAAGAGCAAAAGCAAAGATAACTGTATTAACAGACTAACAAAAATAATATAAACAAGGATTATTATAGGCAGAAAGAAGAAAGAATGAGACCAATGAATGTAAGTATTTATCAAGTAAGAATTTGGAAAATAATTTTTTCAAAAACATAATTTAAAAATAATGCATATTTGGAAGTAAACACATCAGAAATTGCACAGGATATCTGCGAAATCTACCAGTTTACAGGTGACATGTTGCCGCTGTCTTGCCCATGGTAAACAGGAACCAGAGTTCTTTAAAACTCTAAAACTAACCAATTTTGGAGACATTTCTTTTTTATCTAATTCTTATTCCAGGGGTGCCTGGGTGGGTGAGTCAGTTAAGCATCTAAATCTTAATCTCAGCTCAGGTCTTGATCTCAGGGTCACTGTTCAAGCTTCACATTGGTCTCTATGCTGGGTATAGAGCCCAATTTAAAAAAGAAGAAGAAGACCTAGAAAATAGAATGATTTTCATTTAAAATGTTGTATGTAATTCTTAATCCTACAGCTCTTTTCTGCAACAGTCAACCTAAAACATTAGTATGGAGAAAGGATAATGGATTTATCTTTTTTTATGAGTGACATATTATCTAGAAACCTCTTTTATAGTGTTCTCTTTATTAATAATACATTTTTAAGCATTATAATTTTAATTTTTTTTTATTTTTATTTTTAAGTAGTCTCTACACCCAATGGGTACCTTGAACCTATAACCCCAAGATCAAGAGTTGTATGCTCTGCCGACTGAGTCAGCCAGGAGCCCCTCAAGTACTATAATTTTTATTGCTTGTTATTTCTCTCATTCCTACCCTCTTTCAGTCATAGTAAATGTATCTTTAAAGGGATTGATACTATGATATACGTAGCAAATATTGTGAAATTGCTTTGACTTAATGCTAAACTAATCAAATAACATAGATATGATTCAATATAATTGCATTGTATGTATACATGTGTAGTCAATAATCTTATGGTATTTACATCATTGTTTTTACTAAAGTATAATGGATCTATAACATCATATTAGTTCCAGGTATACAACATTATGATTTGATACCTATATACATTGCAAAATGTATCACCACAATAAGTCTAGTTAACATCTATTATCATACATAGTTGAAATTTTTGTATATGTGCAACAGAAACTTACTAGATCTACTACTATTTTAGCAAATTTCAAATATGCAATACAGTATTATTAATTGTAGTCATCATGTTGTATATTACATTACATCCTCGTGGTTTATTTTGTAACTGGAAATTTGTGCCTTTTGACCCCCTTCACCAATTTCACCCACCCTCTACTCCCCCACTCTGGCAATCACCAATCTGTTCTCTGAATCTATGAGCTGATTTTTTTTTTAAGGATTCCACATGTGAGGTCATACAGTATATGTCTTTCTCTGTATGACTTCTTTTAGTATAATGCCCTCAAGGTCCATCCATGTTGTTGCAAATGGCATTGTTCTTTTTTATGGCTGAGTAATATTCCATTATACATATAAAGTACATTTCCTTTGTCCCTTCACCCATTGGTGGACACTTAGGTTGTTTCCATGTCTTGGCTGTTGTAAATAATGCTCCTGTGGACAGGAAGGGTACAGCTATCTTTCCAAGTTAATGTTTTTGTTAGTATCTACATTATTAATCTCCCTTTCCTTTTTTTTTTTTCCCTATTTCTGGTTCATTTTAGTTTTCAGTACTTCTTTCTTAATAGGGTCTGGGCAAGATAAAGACATAATTTTTTTAAGTCCGTGTTTATATATATTTTCATTTCTCATGCTAAATTCACCATCTAAGATGAACCAAGATTTATTCTTCTGTAGAGTACATAGCTAGGAGCATGTTGTAATATTTTTGTGATTTTACTACAAACATTTGTTTTATTTCCTTTCTATTTTTCTTTGAGTATACTTGTCCACCAGACATAAGAAAAGTAAATATTCAATAAAATAGTTACAAAATATATACTTGTCTCTTCCTCAAAATACCAGTAAAGTTGTATTTTTAAAACTATTGTTTTTAAAACAACAAAACTATAAATGTAGACTCTTAATTTGGTAGAAGTTAATGTTTGTTGCTTCTTTTTTTTCTGATTATATGCCTAGTAGTTTGAGATTTACATAAAGCTTTGACAATCGTGTGTAAATCATATGTGTTTGGTGACAAACCTCACTGCATTTAAAGACAAAATTTGGGGGCAGTAATTTAACTTAAAAGGAAATTTACAATTCCTTTACCACAAAGAAGGCCTAGATGATCAGTCTTTAAATTATGTTTAATTACAGTTGAATGGAATTGTGGATTATAAAGGGAAAAAAAATGTAAACAAAATTTAAGTATATACATTTTAGCAATGAGCTTTTTTGGCTGGTTGTAAAAATAAAATTCAAATCTTTTAGTAGCTATGTAGTTTTCTAGGTTGTATGAAAAAGTAAGCAGTGCTATATTTGTAGAGTGCCTTGGATTATATAAGGTATTTTTTAGACAAAATGGGGCAAATAATAAATTTTAATAAATCTTATTGGGAAAACTGATTCATTAAAAAGTATTAGTTGTCAAAATGAGAAGGACTTTTGGGTGCCTAGGTGGCTCAGTCGTTAAGTGTCTGCCTTTGGCTCAGGTCATGATTCCAGGGTCCTGGGATGGAATCCCGCATCGGGCTCCCTGCTCAGCGAGAAGCCTGCTTCCTCCCTCTACCACTCTCCTCGCTTGTGTTCTGTCTCTCACTGTCTCTCTCGGTCAATTAAATAAATAAAATCTTTAAAAAAAAATGAGAAGGACTTTTGATACAAACTGCTGCTATAAACACCTTTGAAATATCAAGGTTATTGGAAGGAAATTTAGAGGGTGCGGAATATTTCAGTTTCAAAGGAAATCTCTGAAAACAGGTAATTAACTTAATATAACAGTAAATTTTCATCATTTTTAAAAGAAAATTTGTCAGTACAGATGAGAATTCATCTAACTTGATAGATCCTTCTTTGTTCTTTGGAGACCTAGTAGTTAGTGCTAAATTATGTGCATAAAAGAAGTAGATTATTTCATATAAGTTAATATAACCAATAGCAGTATTAAATATTGGCATCCACTGAGAGAGAACATGTTTCTGAATACGTTACTTGCGGCTGAGGACAAATTCAGGCATTGAGAAAAATGGCAACATTAAATTACTTAATTTTAAAAATTCTATAGACATGAACACATTTACTAATGTGATGATATCTCATAATGTGAACTGTGTATATTCAAAGGAACTTATATTTGTCTTTACTCTCTCTTCTTAATTATAAGTTAGACCATATAAAATAATACTTACCAGATTGTTGAAATAGTCAAAGTTAAGTGAATGAAAAAGCTGCTTTAAGACTCATAACTGCAACTTATTAAAATTATTTTGGTTTTTTTTTAACAGTTAAACAGGTTATTCTTTAACCTAAATAACCTTCTAACTAATACATGACCCTTGATATTCAGTCTTTTAAGTTCTAGAAGTTTCTTAGAGCAACATTTATTTTTTTTAAGATTTTATTTATTTGAGAGAAAAAGAGAGAGAGGGAGAGGAAGCACTATCAGGGAGAGGATCAGCCAGAGAGAGATGAGCAGACCCCCACTGCGCGTGGGGCCCCACAGGGGCTCGAGCTCATGCCAGAATCAAGAGTTGGAGGCTCATCCTAATTTAGCCACCCAGCGCCCCTGGAACAATATGCTTAAATTACATTGTATTATGTGGAATAATGCGATGTGAGTAACAAACACTCAGTGAAAAGTTGCTGCAGTTGCTGTAATTGCTGCTAAAGAATGGGGGAAAATTCACTACTTGTATTTTTAAAAATAGAGTTATATGGGAGTTTCCTTTGATTTTAATATGACTTATCTTTTATTTGTTCTTAGAGATTTGTATGTTAAGTCAGCTTTATTGTGGTTTGGGGAATCCATGGGTGGTAGTTTGGCATTCCAGTAATTAAGAAGACTAATGGGTTATGCTCTTTTGAGTATAAATGCACACAGGTTTTTACTCAATCGTGTTAAAATAATCCTTTTTTTTCTGCATGAGTTCTGAAGAGAGTGGCACTTGGTTTATATCATATGAGGCATACCCAACACTTGTTTGAGTTAAAATATGGATGATTAAAAAAAAAACATTTATTTTGAAGCCTGTCATTTTTTTAGATATCTGTGCTAAATGTATGTCTCTTCCTATAATTTTGCTTTAGGAGTACAAGATCCCCAGCATGAGAGAATCATTACTGTGTCTACTAATGGAAGTATTCACAGCCCAAGATTTCCTCATACTTACCCAAGAAATATGGTCTTGGTATGGAGACTGGTAGCAGCAGAGGAAAATGTATGGATACAACTTACATTTGATGAAAGATTTGGGCTTGAAGACCCAGAAGATGACATATGCAAGTAAGTTATCATACTTAAAATTCAAACAGAGTGTAACTGTTGTATAAAGTCTTTCAAGTTGCTTCATTTTAATGATGTGATTTTAAATGGCATTTTTTGTTCTGTTATGTTTTTCTGATGATCCAAGAAGTTTGCAACCTTATTTAAGCTATGTTTCTTTTAAAATCAGAAGACACGTACTGTATGTATGCATTCATTAGTTTTATCTACTTCTGAAAATAATTCAAGGTAATTTATAGCACAGAGTACATAGAGAATAAAATGATTTGAAATAAGGGATAGAGAAAGAAAATCCAAATAAAGGAATGTAGTTGTGCCAGAAAACCTAAGTTATGATTAGCGCTAAAAATTTTACATTTAAGCTTCCTGACAGCCAAGTCAATAAAATAAACAATAAATATTTAAAAGAAAAAGTAGTATTCATAGGTACATACTACCCTAGACACACATATGGATGCTCACACACACACACACACACATAGGATTAAAGGAATTTGGGTACTTCATCACAAAGAAGAAATGCAGTTCTGAAAGCAGAATTAGTTTAAGCTAACATTATGGTGTGCCAGGTAGAAATCCATCATAATTCTTCCAGAAGCATTCATGAACCAAAGTCAGCTGGAGTATTTCACCCATGCAAAAGACCACCTACTATATGTCATACAAATATTACTCTTTAAATCCTATGTGAATACACTTGTCAAGGTTGGGTGGTCTTATTGAAGACTTTTCACTTCAATGGCATTTGTATATCATGAAAATATTTTAGTTGAGCTTCTTTGTGAGGTTGTTTTCTCTTTGATATACAAGTTAAAAGAGAATTTTCACTTTATGATATATTACAGATAAATATTTCAATACAAATGAAATAAACTTTGTACTTGCTGTCATCACAGTTTGTATCTTTAACATTTGTATAATGACTTTTTTTCACATTTCTTCTTTCTGTGACTATGCATTTCATTTTTTTCCCCCTTGCATTTGTAATCTTTGACTTTGAAAACTGGAAGCTATCTTAGCTGTCTTTAGAGACTCTGTTACTCAACCCTTCATTTTATAACACAGATAGACACAACTGAGCAAAGGAACAGAAGAGAGCCCTAGAACAGACCATATCATATGCAGAAGTCTGATTACAAATTAGCTGGCTTTGCACATCACTAGGGGAAAGTGTACATGATTCAATACATGATGCTGGGAAAATCCTAATGAAAAACCTCACACCATAAACAAAAAATAATTACGGATGAATCAAAGACTTAAATATGAAAAGCAAAATTTAATAGCCAAACAGTCTTAATAAAAACTGGGCAAAAGATATGAGGAGACATTTCACAGAAGAGGAAATATGAGAAGCCAATGATAATACGAAAATTTCATTAGTAATCAGGATACACAAATAAAAGTTAATATCAATGGGGCGCCTTGGTGACTCAGTGGGCTAAAGTCTCTGCCTTTGGCTCAGGTCATGATCCTAGGGTCCTGGGATGGAGCCCCCATCAGAGTCCCTGCTCAGTGGAGAGCCTGCTTCCCCCTCCACCTCTTTTCTTGCCTCTCTGCCTACTTGTGATCTCTGTCAAATAAATGAATAAAATCTTTAAAAAAATTAATATCGAGGTACAATTTTACACTAACCATACCACCAGAAATTAAAAGAATGACAACCAAAAGGTTGCTAGCAATGTGGTACAACAGAAATTTTTGCATATTGTTGATAGAAGTGTAAATTGGTCATTTAAAATCAATTGAACTCTACCTAATAAAGTTGAAAAGAAAAATGTGTTAAGATAGCAATATGATTCTTAGATATAGACTCAAATTTTTTTTTCTTGTACCTTTGGACAAGGGGAATAAGCCAAACATTGATCGAGTAGAACATACCAAAAAAAAAGTTGACTCTCTATACAATGGAATACTATGCATCACGGAAAACAAATGATCTAAGATATCTGCACTGACATGAACTGACTTTAAAAACATTGTATCGTTCAGTTCACACACAGTATTATCCCACCGATCTAGATTTCAAAACAGGAAAAAAAAAAAAACAACAATTTACTGTTTATAGGGAAATGTGCATGTGGTAAAACAGGAGATGAGACTAAGAAAACTCAGGACAACAATTTGCAAGGGCAAGAAGAAGATGTAGTCGGGGAGGAACAAAGAGGAGGGAGTTCAGAAATATGGCAAGTGTCACCTTTCTTAGGTCGAGTCTAACACTGAGTGAAGCTCAGTCATAAGTTAGGTGAGGCATGCTGGGTGATCTTTTAATTTTTCTTATTTAACTACTAGTACACATTACACACATATACACATAACTGTGTATGCATACCACATGCATATAATGCCTCTCATGTAGCACAACCCACTAGATGGGCAGGTGTTTAGTGGCCCTCTTGGCATTGACCTACAGAAGCAGGAACTAGGGCAAGAGGCACAAGAAGGGCTGATGTCTCTGACCCGGGAGGCTCCTGTCTCCGGTCAACAGCACGAAACTCTGGTAGCAAATATGCTACTTTGAAAGGAGGGCAAAATCTTAAAGCCTTCATTAGTTTTAACAAGACAATGGAATGTTGCATATGAAAATAATACAGGAGGTGCAGAATAGTCTGGTGAAAAACTGTCTACGTGGGTGTTAGGAAAAATGGGTTGTAGCCTTTGTTTAGGTATAAAATATGAATGAGCTCTAGGGCCACTACTCTACTTCTCTGATTGTGTTCCTTACCTATAAAACCAAAATGACACTGTCTTAATTACATAGCATCTATGTAGAAGCTATGGGATAGGGCGGTCTCACCTCATTTTCTTCTCCTTTTGGAGCATCCTTGCTATTTTTATTTTTTAGAAATAGGTTGTCAAGTTCCTTGAAAACTCCTGCTGTGCTTTTTATTGTGATAGCACTGGATATATATATAGAGATAGATCATTTTGAAGAGAACTGACATCTTAATAGAAGTAAGTTTCATCTTGGAGAATTTTATGTTTCTCCATCTACTAGGGTCTTCTTTATTGGCTATACATTTTTCAGATGTCCTTTTCAGAGATGTTATGCATAATTATTTAGATTTATTTCTATATGTTTTATAGATTTGCTAAAATTCTTTCTTGAAAAGTACATTTCTAATTGTATATTGCTGGCATATAGAAATGTAATCGATTTTTAGTATTGATCTCCTATCTGGCAAACTTGCTATCAGCTCTTTTATTTATTTCCATAATTGTTCTGGGAATTATTTTGGATTTATGCAAAAAATCATATGATTTAGGAAAAGATTTCTTTCTTCTTTTCAGTTCCTTTACTCTTTCTTTTCCATCTCTTTTTAAGCAGTTGATTGTATTCGTAGGTATCCCTGTCTTCTTTCTGATTTTACAGTTTGCTTTTCAAAAAAAAATAAACTTTGAAATTTGGAGTAACTTTAGATTTGCAGAATGTTGGAAAGATAGTGCAGAGAGTTTCCATCTACTCTTAACCAAGTTTCCTCCAGTGTTGAGGTCTTGCATAACTGTGTTACATTTGCATAACTAAACATTACTTGACCTGCATGCAGTACTATTAACCAAACTACAGACTTGATTCAGAGTCCGCAGTTTTCCCACTTTATGTCCTTTATTTGTTTTAGGACCTTTCCAGGATAAGCATATGGCAGTTAGGGCTCAGGCTCCTCCAATCCGTGACAGGCTCTCTCTTTCCTGGTGTTTCATGACCTTGACAGTGTTGAAGAGTATTCATCAGGTAGTTTGTAGAACGGCTCTTAATTTAGGTTTTTCAGATCTTTTCTCATGATTACATTGAGGTTACGAATTTTAGGGAAGGATTCCAAACCGATGATAGGCTCTTCTCCTCAGATCATATCGGAGGGTACATCCGAGCCACCTCTCTGATCACTGATGGTGTTAACCTTGATCACGGAGGGTGAGCTGCTCCTCTGGTAAGAAAATACCTTTTCACTAGCTACTAACTGGAGGCCTGTAACTAAGTCCAGCCCACACTGAAGGGGAGAGTGATTCAGTTCCACCCGCCTGGGACACCTGGGTGGCTCAGTTGGTTGAAGTTTCTGCCTTCCACTTGGGTCACGGTCTCAGGGTCCTTGGATCAAGCCTTGTGTCAGGCTCCTGGCTCAGTGGGAAACCTTCTTCTCCCTCTCCTTCTGCCCCTCTCCCTGCTCATGCACTGGCTTGCTCTCTTTATCTCCCTCTCTCTTTCCCTCAAATAAATAAATAAAATATTTTTTAAAAAGTTCCACCTTCTGGATGGGAGAGATTATATATATATATATATATATATATATAATTTGGAATTTTTTAGTAAAGAAAATTTGTGCCTTCACTTTCCTTCCTTCCTTCCTTCCTCCTTGCTTCCATCATTATATCAGTATAGACTCATGGATATTTATTTTATTCTTTGTGTTGTAAACTAGTGCTAATCATTATTTAATTTGTAGTTGGAACTGTTCCATATTTGGCCTGTGAGAATAAAGGGTTTGCTGTTAATATACCAATATTGAGTATGATGATTAATGGAGTTTTTTTTTTTCTTTATTATTTCAAGTACTTCCTTTTTTACTTTGTTAAGAGGCATTTTTCCCCTTTGGGAAAAATTTTTTATTCCTTTAATTTCTGCATTTAAAAAGAAGTTATAGACACAATGACAGTTTATACTTCACAATAAATCACCTAAGAACAAGGGTATTCCCTATGTAATTTCAATACCTCTTTCACATGCAAGAAATTTAGTATTAATATGTATAGTTGACTTTTCATTGTTTCCCCCATCCCAAAATGTTAACACTTCCTTATTTTCTTTCTACTTACTATGTTTTATTCAGTGACAAATCATTGATTATATATTGCATTTGGTTATTATAACTCTTGCCTTGCCCTTTCCTGGCTTTTATGATATTGTTATTTTTGAACAGTCCAGGCTATTTGCTCTGTAGATCCTCCCAGTGTCAATGTATCTGAATATGTCTTCATAATTATGTCCTGCTTAAATATTTTGGCCAGAATGTTCTCTAGGTGATGTGCACTTCTGATTGCTCGTAATATCAGGTTATTGTGTCATCAGTGCTGTGCATTTGATTTCTCAATCCTGTTTCACATTCCTCTTATGAGTTTTGATAATGTGCTATTTTTATTTTTGTCCATTTGAAGATGTTTATAATATTCATTGTTTGCTTCTTTTAAGCCATAGTTATACAGGATAGTATTGTCCATTTCCATATATATGTATAAGGTTTTTAAATGCATTTTTTATTGTGGATTTCTGAATTCACTATATTTTAGGTAAAAAAAAAATGGCCCATTTGTGATTGTTTAAAATTAAAGTCTTCACTTTATTTGCTTCACATTTTTATGTTTTTCAAAAGTACTTGAAAAGAGGGTATATTCTTCACTTGTGGGGTGCAAGTCAATATATGTCCATTATTATCAATTTGTATAGTTGTGCTGATCACAACATCAGGATCTTTCCTGATTTTTTTTCCTGATTTTTTTTTTTGATGTATCAATTACGTAGAGGTGTTAAATTCTTCCAATAGAGAATAAATACACTCGTCAGTTTCACCTTGTAGGCCTATCATTTTTTGCTTTCTTTTCAAGATTTTATTTGAGAGAGAGAGAGAGGAAGAGAAAGAGCGTGCGTGCAGGCACGCGCATGTGCCCTAGCAGGGGGCGCAGCAGAGGGAGGAGGAGAAGCAGACTCTGCTGAGCAGGGAGCCCAATGAGAGGCTCAATCCCAGGACCCTGAGATCTTGACCTCAGCCAAAGTCAGATAGTTAAGCCACTGAGCCACCCAGGCGCCCTTCTTTATATGTTTTTAAAAATTATATTAATTGGTGCACACAAGTTCAGAGTTCTGTCTTCATTTAATCTTTAGTAATGTTTTGTTTTTGCTTGAAGGTATGTTATGCCTTGGGGCACCTGAGTAGTGCAGTTGGTTAAGTGACGGACTCTTGGTTTCAGCTCAGGTCCTGACCGCAGGGTCATGAGATCCAGCCCTGCGTCGGGCTCCATATTCAGTGGGGAGTCCACTTGGGATTCTCTTTTCCTCTGCCCTTCCTCCCACTAAAATAAATACATAAATCTTTAAAAAGTATCTCATGCCTCATATTAATAAAGCTGCATCAGGTAATTGTGATTACTATTGGCCCAGCATTCTTTCCATTCTTTTACTTTGAACTTTCCTGTGCCCTTCTTTGTGCATGTATGTCTGTGTGTATTTTGGTTTTCTTTTATGAAGGGAACGTGAGTAGCATTAAAAAATTCAGTAAAAAAACTTAATATTTTACTTAGGAATTTAATCTAGTATATTGAATCTTACTATGTATATAATTTTAGATTCAGTGTTACCATTTATTTTGTACCTGTCATCTGTCCTCATTTTTCTCTGTCTTCAGTTTCCTTTCTTGCATTCATTTAGTTTGTCTTCTCCTTCCATTTTTCTTTTCTGTGGTTTTAGAAAGTATACATCAATCATCGTTTTAGAAATGGCTACCTTTGAAATGCCTACTTAACTTAATATCTAAAGCTAGTCAGTGTTTACCTCCATCCCCCAAATATAAAATTCCCCGAGAACATGTTAACTGCTGTGGAATGCTCACTCCCCAGATATCACCACACTTGGTTGATAAGACAGAGCTGTTTATTGCTTACCATGATGACAGAGAAGGCCACCTCCACAGACGTAATAGTGTCTGGGGAAGAAAAGCAAAACCAGATTTTGTTGAGAATTTGAACTTGGCTTCAAATGGATCTTTGAGTGTGGTGATCTGATTAGGTTTGGGAAAGGCTTACAATATAATAGTTTAGAATCTGTTGACATAAGGCAAGGATTTGCAGATGGTGGCTCAGTGGTTCTGGGTAGTGAACTCTTGCTGTTTTTAGGTGAAGGACTTAATGGCTCTTTAGGGCAGTTCCTGTAATGAACAGTAAACCATATTGCCCGGGCAATAATGAAGACAATAAAATAGTAATAATCATGTTACCATAAATAGTTAACTGGGTGGGGTAGATGATTTCATTCTTACTGTCCAAGCCTGTTTGGTTCTCTCTATAGCTACCTCCCACTCTTGATTGCTATGTGGCATAGTTACTGAGGACTGTAGTTTTGTATTTTATAACTTCCCAAGTAAGACATTGTTTTGTTATTTTGTATAAGCTCTGTTGCTTTGACTATACCCATGTGTCTACTTTTGGTGCTAGCCATTTCTTCTTGCATTTTCAGAACTTTTTTTTTTGTAGAATTATTTTACTTCTTCCTTAAGTACAGTCTTTAAAAGTGAAAGCCTGTTGGCAGTAAATACTCAGTTCTTCTGTACTTGAAAATCTCTTTATTTCACTTTCATTCTTAGAAGTTAGTCAGACTGGATACAGGATTTGAAGTTGTATGTTTATTTTTTTTCTCAATAGCTTGAAGATACCATTCCACCATCTTGTGGCTCTTGAGAAGTCAGTCATCAGATTGTGGACATAACCTTATGGTCTTCCCTCGAGTGGTACATTTTAAAGAGGGAGACATGTGCATAGCAGGGGTGAGAGGGAAGGGATGGGGTTAGGATCCAGCCCCAGGCTTCTTGTCCTTTACCACTTGTGGCTTACTAAGCCCCAAACCCCTGCTCTTACACACCAGGCCCCAGCCAATCCTCACAGGATTCCAGAGCATATTTACCTCACTGAAATCTTGGTTTCTTCTATTTTCTTGACAGCTCAAAATGACATTAAAAACAGTTGTCTTTTTTTTTTTTTTTTCAGTCATTTGTTCAGCAATTTTAGTTTAAATGTACCAAGAGGAGTTTCTCTGCTTAATTTTATCCACCATATGACTGAAATGTAGACTATTGCAGCAGAATAAGGTTTTTCCTTAACAAGGCTTGGTACACTCAAATTCAAGTTTAATTTTTTTTTTAATTTTTATTTTTTTTAATGGCAGCATCGGCTTTTCTCCATTACAGTATGGTAGAATTAATACAAATTGTGTCCCCAACCAAGGACATTTTAAGAATTTAAACTGCCCCATTTTAAATGTTCTCAAGTGTGAAACACAGAAGAGTCAGAAAATCTGAATCACTGTTTTAAGTGTATCTTTAGAAGGGACAGACTCAGGTGAGATGGTTGACTTCTTCCCCATAGCACTACAGGCATTGCAGTTTTCTTTTATAAAGAAAGTGATAAGAGTGAGCTGTGTTTTTGTGCTAGTTAAGATTGATATTATTACAAGGAGGAAAACAACTCAGGTGCAAATTAGATTTTACTGCTTTAACAAACTGACAGGATATGCAGACAGTATGGTGGAGGGTATCAGGTAGAATAAGGAAGGGGTAGATGAAGAGTGTGCATGTGTGTGTATGTGTGTGTGCATGTGTGTGTCTGTGTGTCTGTGACAGAGAGAGAGAGAGAGAGAGAGAGATTTGTTGTAAAGGATGCCTAAATATGTCTTGTCTTTCAGTGCTATCTGTGTATGTGGCCCTTATGTTAATGATGAATGGTGTACCTAGGAGGACTAATTTCTAATGGAAAACTTCTTTCTTTTAGTTCTTTTTGTTTGTTCTTCTAAAGCAAACAAACTACTCATTACATATAAAATTTTACAAAGAGATGGACCATGACAGACAACATTTGAAAAACAATTGGTTAATCAGTCTGCCCAATTTAAAATAGTGCCTCTTCTTCACCAAAACGACTGGGGTTCCTTCTGGAGAAAATGTCATAACCCATCCAATTTGGAAAAATTTTAATATCAGAAATGGTAAATAGGCTAAATGAAATAAACCAGTTATTTTTTTAATTATTTAGGATTTAAGATGATCAAAATTGTTAGTTTTTTTGAAAAGATGTATTTATTAGAGAGAGAGAGAGAGAGAGCGAGTGTGCACACACATGTGCGGGGAGGGGAAGAGGAAGAGGGAGAGAGAAAATCTCCAGCAGATTCCTGGCTGAGCACAGAGCCAGAAGCCTGGCTCCATTCCAGGACCCTGACATTGTGATCTGAGCTGAAATCAAGAGTCAGATGCCACCCAGGTGCCTCCAAATTGTTAGTTTTTTTAAATTAAAAAAATCTTTTGGGCATTTTCCTCCCTTCCTGCTATTTATGATAGAATTAATGTGACATTATTTCCTCATTTATGTACTCTTCCATTGAAGGAGTACTTCTTGAGCTCTGTGGGAAGTAATAGGGGACTCAGTGATTAGGAGATGGCTCATGCCCCCAAGGAGCTCGCAGTCTGGGTAAAGAGACAGACAAGTAAATAGGCATTTAAAATAAAATGCCACCGACTCCAGAATGATAAACACAGAGTATCATCATTACTGTAACTGGTTATGTTTGGATTGCTGTGTTGACCATGTTCTAGTTCCTACCCTAACTGTGTATCTTACCAGCAACAGTCTATAAATAAATGTTATTAATTTTATCGTGGAGAAATTGGGATGCAGGAGTTACCCTGCCCTGCAGACTTCAAAAACTCAAATACTCATTTTTTTTTTTTGTGTTTCACTCTAGTAAATCTAACTTTCCAGGATGGTATAGATTCTTTATGTCAATTTCACAATGCCGGCGCGAGCTGTGAATGATAACATTTTAAGGCACCAATCGCTCTATGAAAACTGTATAAAAATATTTGTTAGTTCCATCTCCATACAGCTGAAGTTAAAGGAGGGCAATATGATTGATTCAGCTGATGATGACTTTAGAGACCCATAAGTGTATCATAAGAATTTTATTTTCCAAGCAAAATGTTTTCATGAAGCCCTTAAGATGACTGAGAAAACACAAAGGCACCAATAGTTACTAGTGCCATAAACAATCTTAAGTTTCAGTGCTTAGAGTCACATGAAGCTCCTTACCTCCATAATTCCCAGCCTGAGTGTGCACAACTGGGCGCTAAAATAAGTAACTGGGTATTGAACTGTAACGTAGAACTTTAGTCCTATTCATGATGGCGGGAAAAAGAGAGGTTCAACCAAAAATCAGGTACACTGTGGGAATCTTACTACAAGAGCTGGTAAGATTTGCCTGGTGATACAGATGTTGGTTTGGCCACTTTGCGGGATGCCTACCACAGCTGCTGTCAAGGGGAAGTGGGGTCAGTTGACTTAGAGCATTTGTTATTCATCCCCAGGACCTACGCTAGGGGCCCATCTATGCCAAAGCACATGCAGGTTGGTTACCTCAGTAAATCACTTCTTTTCAAGGAGCAAGGGCAGAGAGCGTTGGGGGGAGTTGTGGAGGTGAACACTCAAGCATAGAAAGACTAGTTATAATCCAGAAAGTGTGGAAATACAGTGTGTATGCGGCCTTGAAGCGTGGGTAAGGCTTCAGTGGCTGGCACACCCCTAAAAGTACTCAGTAAAAGCCAGTTAGAATAAAATAATCAGTGTGGTAAAGAGAGATGAGCACTCTACATAGAGTCAGAGTGGAGAAGCCTGGAATCATTTATAAGCTATGAGTTTCTCTGGAGCTTGAGAGGAGGTGGAGGTGTGGTCAGGAGAGGCTGTATGGTGGGTAGGCTCAGACTCGGGGGAATTTTGAATACTAAGCTGATGGATTTGCGCTTCTGTTCTTCCTTATGGTATCAGAAGCTAAGGGGTATTTTGCAGATCTAGGTCATATACTGGTCTATGTTTTAGGACGAGAATACTGATGGGAGGAGAATCTGAGGGCAACTGGAATCATTAGGAGGAATTTTGTTATTTCTCATCCACAAAAATTTACAGTTTACATAGTCTCTCAGACCTACATTTTGCCTAATTATTTTCTCATTGGCCCAGTGACAGAAAGCAAATGTTCCTCTCTTACCATTCCTCTAACTGCCTTCACTGCTGGAGTTCTGTGTGGTTGAGGAGGGTGGGAGGGTGCCTTCCCAGGCACAGATGGGCAAAGAAAATCTATAGCTACCCCAGTGCTTCTTAGTTCAAAGATACCTTCTTATTTGCTGTAGGGCACAAGTTTTAGGGGAAACAAAATGACCAATTTCAACACTGCTGACATTGGAAATATTCATATTAAATGCAACCAAGGAAAAACTTAAAATGTTAAATGGTCGTTTGATTATAGAGAAGAGACCGGTGGCTTTCCTCTTTTCTCCAAGGATTAGGCCAAGTGTACATGGCCTCTGAGAACAGATGATACAGAATATTGCACCATGTCCAGGAACAATACTAACAATTCTGTGACAGGTGTGTCATAGTAAAACTTAAGTTTCCCTATAGGTGGTGGTGTAAGGCAAAAGAGGGTAGGGTTCATACATGGAAGTGTAAGTAAGACTCTTTTAATTTCAAGTAACCACAAATAAGTAACCAACGTAAAAAGGAAATACTTGGATTATGTTACTGAACATTTCAGGGGTAGGCTTTATCCAGGTTCTGAATGATGCCATCAACTCTGCCTCTTTTTCTCTGCCTCTAAAGGCTTGCTCCCTGTGACTGACTCCATTTTCAGTCTGTCTTCATAAAATGGAAAGAGAGCCACAGAAGTGCCATGATTTTAGCACTGGCCATCTTTGAAGGATACAAGAACTTTTCTTATAAAAGCTGTCAGAGGAGTTCTGATCGGCCTGGTTTAAACCAAGTATCTATCCCTGGGGCAATTAATATAGAGGGCATGCGTTAGTGAGCATGTATTACTGTTCTTGGCAAGATTTGGGTTATGTGCCCATCCCAAAGCCAAGTGATCGTCCAGGATTAGTGGAGAAATGGTCCCTGAAAGCAAAACTGTTTAATTTTTTTCCACCAGAAAGAGGAAGGGGTACTTGTGGTAGAAAAATCACCATCTCCATTCTCCGGGTGAAGAACCACTAGGAGTTGAAGTGTAGTTTTCAGATTTACACTTACTGGTTTTCCTACCTGCATTTCTGGCAACAGAGTCAAATTCTCTTCAGAGTGAACATTTTGCCACTGCCCTTTCCAGCAACTCCTTTGAGTACAGTTAGCTCAATGCCATAATTTATAGTTTTGTTATCCTTTGACCTCTGTAGCAATTACTTTTATAACTTAAAAAAAAAAAAGTCATTCCCAAGAGGGCTTAAAATGAAGGGTGGGGACGTGACCAAGTCTGAGATCAAGGGACTCTGCCCTTGGCTAATGAGATGTTTTGGTTTTATGTTTTGAAATGTTCAAAATCAACATTTCAAGTAGGGAAAGAATGTATCTTGTAACTCCCAAACTCATGTCTGGCTCACCCAGTGTCTTGTCTCTCACTAGCCCTTTACCTTTTTTTTTTCCTGCATCTTATCCTCTCCTCTCCTGCTCCCCAAACCTCCCTCTCTTTTTCATCTTCCTTTTCCACCTTGTCTGCTCAATCGTTGCCCAGATATCAGTTTATTGCGTTGATTTAGAAAGAGTTTTACAGTTTACACTCTGGAGATCTGGGAATATTGGAATGCCATTCTTCGTGCCAGCTTTACTTTCCATTGCAATGTTGCTGCCGTTGGGGTGATGGTGAGAGCTCTCGTGTGAGTCGTCCATCTGGCACAGTGCCTTAAACAAGGACAACTTCTAGGACCAATGGAATACCCACATCTCTAGCCAGCTAGCTAGTTACCTATCTATACAATGTTACCCGGGAGATAAACTAAGCAAGAACAACAGAGCACCAGTCATCAATAAAGGATTTCTACATGTGCACATCTTAAATATACTGTATAATTCTGCACTTGCCTTTCTTTGCTCAGCTATTCCGTGTTTTGTGCAGATGTATCTCCAATATTAAGTTATTAACATTATTTTTCTGTGTGAACTTTCAAATAACACATGTCCTTCAATTCATCTGGCCCTCTCTCGGAGACCTAGAATGTGTTCAGATCCCAGCTCTCTTTGTGAAACAGCCTACCTTCTAAAGAGGCCAATCTTTAAATAGGCTGTCTCCTCTGCATTTTATAATGCAGGGAGGTGCTAACTTAGCATTTATTTTTAATTATTTGATGAAATTGTTTCTAATTATTATTTGACTTCCTCTCTGAAGTTTTTTCCGGAGTGACTCCAAAATGTCTAACACTTACAAAAGGATTGTTGTTTTGCTATGTAATTAACAAAGATTAGATTAACATATTTAAGAAAATCTTTCCAAGTGAAACTTAAAAAAAAGATTTCATTGCATCTGATTCATATGTGAAGGTACAGAACAAAAGTTAAAGACCACCTTCCCAGTTCCTTTGGCAATGTTGGTCATACGTATACTTCTGTTTTCAGGAGAAGGAATGATACGACTATAATCTCCTGTTCTGTCTTTACTGCAGATAATACAGCATAATCTTGAGTCCCAGTAGACTGATGCAGTATTGGTCATTACGGATGCTTGGCTTCTGGCCTAACAACAATTGGCAAGATCTCTGTGTAGTCACAGATATTCACTCAAAGGTGGGCAAAGAAGAAGGAGGAGACTAAGATTCCTGCCCCCATCAAGTGAACTTTGCCTTTGTGAACATCCATTCAGAGGAGATAGGAGGTGATCTGCTGAGATGCTTATTTTTATGTAGATATGGAAATATGCTCTTGCCCAGAATAAGATAAACCTCTTTAACTTCTATCAATAGCTATGTTGAGGTTACTGGTATATATAGAGGTGTCTGTTTTTATTCCATTATTAATATCCAAGAGGAGACCACGAAGAAAGGAGATTTGCCCTCAACACATCAAGTTAATACCCTGAATGCATTTTTTCGGTACACACAACGTTAGGACTGCTAGTTTGGGAAATGAGAAATTCCGAGTTGTGCTGTGCTCCATGTAGTGTACTGATCCCTTATTTTTTTGGTAGGATGAATTGGCAACTTACATATGTGAGAGAGTTTAATCTACTAGGAAGAGTGCTACCTTGGAACACCTGACATGTTTCAGATTCAGCTCTGACATTTGCCATTGGCCATATGGCCTTGGTAACTTACTTAGCCTTTTTAATAATTACATTCATAAATCATAATCAAAATGGGAGGTTGGGTTCCAGATGAAGATTCACGTCATTTCCACACTGAAAGATTTATTTCCCTAGAATATTCAAAAGTATATGGGATACTAACATTTGTTTTACCTTTATCCAAACAGGTAATGGTTCTATAAAAGTTCTTAGAAAATTTAAAGTTTAGTATAATATTATAACTTTTCTGTTTCTATGAAAAAAATAACTTCAGATTTTTTAGACTGTTCATATGTACATGATCCTTTGAATTAAAATTCAGTTTTTAATTTGACACTTGTTTTATGGACATTCTTAAAGTTCTGATGAACTCCATATTGTAATCACTTTAGTAAAAACAATTAGCTGGAAATGCCACTACTTTAACATGATCCTGAACATTCTCTTGTCACCCCACACCTTTTCAAATTGAGTAATGTCACAGTAATGTATTACTCAGCCCCATTCCTTCCCATTTTGAGCTTTAAGAATCTCCTTCCTTTAAATTAAATTTGAGAAGAAATTTCACCGCTTAGAAGTCTATTAGGCACACAGTTCCTTCTTTTGTCATTTTTAAACTTAACTGAATAACTCAAGACCATGAAGAATTCCTAAAAGTAGTGGAATCAAGTTTTTGATTCACTGTGCTGCTGATAGTTACAAAGTAGTAAAGAACTTAACCATTATATGCAATACATTTAAAACTTCATTCCCCAAAGATTTTTCTTTCTCCAAAAAAGTTATTCCCCATAGCTATTTCAAGTCCTTGAAAAAATGTTTGAAAAATTTTTCAAATCTCAAGTATGCTTTGCTCCCTGTCTGCTGAGATGCACAGATCGTTTTGCCATATGGCAGCTGATTTAACCCCCCTACTCCTTTCTCACCAGAAACCCCATGCACTAACTTCAAAAACATCATCTACTTCTTGACCTTTCTATCTGTAGCTCTCCATCTCAGTCCGTCAGTTTGAATAAGCAAGCTAGTTCATGATATCAAAATATTTGTGTAAATGGAACCAGTCATAATTTATTGCTTCTAAAATTATTTCATGGGATTGTGGTAGGCACTGTTTTTGCTGAGGCATTGAGGTTAATCTCAGTGGAAATGAGGCCCGCACCGAATGTTTTCCTAGGGTATTTTGAGAAGAAATCTCTCTAATCACAGTTTACTTACTATTTGTCTAGATTAAGAACTTCCAAATAAGTGTTGATAATAGTTGGACATCGTGCTGCAAATGATGACCTCCTCTTTTGAGCTTAGCAGAATTCACAGACTCATTTATATGTCTCAAGAACTTTAATAGGAAGGATTTCTTAGAAGAGAAAAGGGAAGGTTCAGAGATCTACCCAGGGTTTTCCATGAAGCATGCAAAGAAGGGAAAGAGAAGAGAAGGAGGGAAGAAAGAAAAGAGAGGAAGGAAAAAGAGAAGGAAAAAAGAAAGAAGGGAACGAGGAAGATGACCAGAAAGCTGCAGGTTGCGTGAAGACGGTGTTCCTTTTCTTATGCTTTCAGTTTCCGAGGCAGGTAGAGAAAACCGGCAGATAGGTGCCATGGGGTAAATGCTACCATTGATCGAGCACCTACTGTTTGCCAAGCCCTGAACTACGTTAGTTACTCATGTGAATTCTGATCTTTCAACACTCCTGTTTGCAGAAGGTATCATCCCTGTTTTACAAAGAAAAAAATAGGGCGCCTGGGTGGCTCAGTCAGTTAAGTTTCCAACTCTTTGTTTTGGCTCAGGTCTGATATCAGGATCCTGAGATCGAGCCCTGCATTGAGATCAATGCTCCACCGATGTGGGCATCGGGATCCATGATCAGTGCTCAGGCCAAGCCTGTCTGGGATTCTTTTCCTCGCCGTCTGCCCCTCCCCTCACTCATGTTCACTTGCTCCCTCAAATATATCAAATCTTAAAAAAAGAAAAAAAAAAAAAAAGGAAAACAAGTACAGGCTGAGAGAAGATACAAAAATTGTCCAAATATGCAGAGCTAGTAAGTAGTAGAGATGGTATTCACATCTTTGCTCCAGTTCACACTATTTTATAAAAATAGAATTATCAGTGTCTCTATTAGCTGTTGTATTATTTGCTAGACAAGAGGAACATCACTGTCTGTCTTTCCTGTTCATCATAAAACTAAATAAAAATAACACCTTGTAAAAGAGTACAAATCGTTAGGTAATGCAGTCATGATCACATGAACAATTTACTTCCTGTTTAATGATTTTGATAATAAAGTAGTTACTGGTTTACAACACATAATGCCATCCCAGAACTGTTTGCTGGTAATAGGAATTTACGGTCACCGGTCTTTTACAATTGGTGCAAAGTTCAAGTTTAATTATGTTCCAGTTGCCCTGGCTGCGGTTAGGTGATGTGAGTTTACTGTCCTGTAATCAGAGATTTAATACGTGTTTATTGAATCCCTACCAAGTGTAAGGGGACCCGAGTGACAGAGCAGTGACATAATCCTTACCTTCAGGGAACATCTAAGCTAGCCAGAGATACCTATGCTCAAAAGAAAGAAGGTAAGAGGAGACCAAATGCTGAATTGTGAAGAATACAGTACATATGCTAAGTGTGGAAGCCCAGACGAAAATGGACAGTCTGGTAGAAGGTCAGCAAGGGGGCCACCCAGGGGCCACCAAAAACTGACCCTGACCTCTGTGAACTCATCACTAGAATGTGGCCTGTAGCCGAGATGACAAGAACCTGATTTGAATATTGAGTTATGTGGAACAGGGATCAATTTCTCAATGACAGTCTTAAATGAACCACACTCTCACAATGCCAGTCTATAATGCACAGTTAAATGTAGTACATTTAAATGAAAAATATAATGTTCAAGATTCTGATTTGACAGAGAGGAGAACAAATAGCCACGGATGGTTTTGGATGGGGTGTATGCAGTTTGCACACCAGTGTATGTTTTATGAAAGTGGCATGAGAAGTTAGGTCCTTTTAAGGTAGGGCCGCCTCACAGCGGCTGGGGAATGGTGTGCAGAAGGAGCAGGGAGGGGAGGGGTTGGAGAGGCTTTCGGGAAGGCTACTGGAACTACTGGGGTTTATTAATGGAGGCTTAAAATCGTGAGATTGAGGTACGAAGAGAGGAAATAGACAAAAAGTATTTGGAAATAGGCAAAGATATTTGAACTAACAATTTGCAGGATGGGCTGTGTGTGAGAAAGGAGAGGGGTTATAGATTATGTCATAATTCATTAATCAGGTTGGGGAGAGTGAGAGGGTAAAACCCATCTACAGTCTTGCCTGATTCTTCCTTGAAAAAGGTGAACTGTTAAGTTAGAGAGAATGATTGGTAATAAAAATGAGGTTGAGTTTACTTGAGAATATGTAATAATACTACTTTTCCAGTCGTTTATTCAGTAGGGTAACCATCCCTGAGGATGAGGTATATATGTCCTCAGTTAGCTGATCTTCCCATGGGATCTGAAAATGTCCCTAATTGGAGACAGATGTGAAAAAGGGAACAATTAAGGGGCACCTGGGTGACTCGGTCTGTTAAGCAGCCGACGCTGGATTTTGGCTCAGGTCATGATCTCAGGGTCCTGGGTCTTGGGATCCAGTCATGCATCCGGGCTCCATGCTCAGTGGGGAGTCTGCAAAGTCTGCTTGGGATTCTCTCTCTCCTCTGCCTCTTCCCCTACCTCCACGCATCTGCACTCTCTCTGTCTCTCTCAAATAAATAAATAAATCTTACCAAAACCAGGAACAGTAAGATACTTAAACCATAGAGTTAAAACACAGCATGTTGCATAACCAGTATTAAGCAAGTGTGCCAGGTGTACATAGTAAATCAAGGTGTTCCCCATGTAATGGTTAACATGTGAGTAAATGAAGGCCAATTAATATTATAATGGATTTCTAAAAAGTAATGTCTATTTTACTACCCTAAATAAAGTCTAGTGTCCTCGTTTTTTAAAAAAACCGCTTGCAGTTATTTTTGAGAAAACTAGTCATGCTGATTTGTGAGTAGCCAGAATTAGAGAAAAAAGGAAACAAAAATCTTCAAGAGTATAAATATTAGTTACATAGGGATATTCCAGTAACACATGTGTAATCATGACTATTTGCTAGCCTACTCTGTCTGCATACATTTGTGTAAATATGTATGTTAGCAAATTATGTATCTACAAACTCCACCCATCCAGCTCTCCATCCATCCATCCATCCATCCATCCCTCAAGATTCAAATATTGTGCCAAATATTGAGACTAGAGTGATTATTAAATGGGTTCCTGGCTTTCAGAAAACATTGACAAAGAAGGGGGCCAGCGTGCAAAAATATAATTCAAAATAGTAATGGGTGTGGTGGTGTGGACCATGCTGTGTGAAAACATTGCAGGACTCAAAGAAACCTTCTCTGAGGAGGTCATACACTGCTGAAATCTGAAGGATTAGTGAGAATTTGACAGCTGAAGTGGTGGAGGTAGTGTTATTGGTAGTAAGAGGTGTAATCAATCAGCTTTCAAAATATTGAGCATTTTAAAACACAGGATCCCATGCTCAATATTTGAAAAATTGCCATTAGGCAATTTCTAAGTATATTCAATGAAATGTCCTGCCGTATGTGCTTGGAACCCATTAGTCATAACTTGGTGATATAAAGTACGTTCTTGACCTATGACAGGAATATTATTGCTGGAGTTGCTGTACTAAGAAATGTGGTCACATTTGCCATCTGGTGAAATAGCTGTCTCGCCCAGGTTGAGGTTCACAAATGACTAAAGCCCTGAGTAGCCCACAATTACTCAGTTGCCCAAAGGCCTACAAGTAGAATGGAAAGTTGTCTGTGTTTCTTCAGATCCCTGAAGCTCAGGGTGGGGTTAGTTTGAAGAAGCATGACTGCTTTCTCTTTTATTTTCCTTTCTAGTTTGAAGTACTTCAGTTCTCGTGTCAACCAAATTCGATGGGTCAGGGTTCGTGTCATAGTGTCATGCAGTAGGTAGACTCTGGGGACACGATGACTTAAAAAGAAAGAAAGGAGGGAAGGGAGGAGGGAAGGGAGGAGGGATGGAAGGAAGAAAGGAAAAAATGAGGTCCCTGTCTTCAAAGGGCTTATATTTTAAGTTTATCTTTAGAATTGTCCTGTGCTATACAGTATTTTAAAGACATTTAAGTATGTATTTTCACATTTAAGTGAAAATATGAACAGCTCTGTAATGTGAAGCTGGAGTACATAAATTGCTGTAAGTGGCTACTTGTTGAACCTCATTTTGGCCTGTATGTGTGATAAGTAACACAGCTTTTCAGGTACGTTTCTCAACTAAAGGTTTAATTTCTCTTTGGTTTTATTAAATTACTGAAGCGATATTAATGGGAGCTTTCTCACTCTGCCAAATGACTTGACACTTGAACTTTATCTTTACTACTTGTTTGTCTATAAAATTAATAAAATTAAGAAGTGAAATACGTGATTGATTCTTGGCATTTTCGGGGAGGGAAATGGAAGCATGGTAGAATGAACAGGTAGATAAAAATGTCTGAACACGTGAATAGAAGTGATGAGGTAATACCAAAAAGAGAAAGGAAAAAAGAAAAGAAAAAAAAAAAAAAAAGAAAGAAAACAAAACTAGCCTACCTCTTCTGTCAGTGAGAACTCTAAGAGAAAACATCTGGAGCAAAAGAGGAAATGAAGTGAGTGATACACTTGAAACTGTTAAAAACTGCTAAATTTTCAGGTAGCAAGAGAACATATTAAAAGCTATAGTAGGAATCCTGGATATTCAAGCACCTTGAAGGGGTAATTTTAGCAGGATAAGGAAAGAAAGAAATACAGAGCACAAGGAAAAATTTTAAAAGTGAGAAGAGGAAAATTAAAAAAAAAAAATCTAAGTCCAAAAAACCCTGCCTAAGGATATTACCCAGGAAGGTGGATTTAGCCAAGTGGGCACTAAGCCTAGTATTTCTTATTTCCCTTTTCATGCCGCAAAATATGAAGTAATCGCCTTAGCAGGACTTATTACAGTGATCAAATCACCGAACAATCTGAAATGTTTCCTTTCATATATGAAGGTCTTGTTTTGTTTTGTTTCTTGAATAAGGACAGTCTTTTCTTTTCTTTTTTTCCCCAATTTGTTTGTATGTATTTTGCCTCAATCTATAATCAGGTTCTGTGGAAAATATAATTCCATATATACATAAATCTTTTGTCATTGGAAATGGAAGTGATGACCCTAGAAAAAACATGAAAGTCAAAAAGTTTTAATACTTTTAATATGTAGTATGACTAGCATGACTTGCTTCTCTGATTCTGAAATTCTAAATTCCCCACAAAAGAGGTTAAATTATTTTTCTTCTGTCAAGACTTGAAGCCTCAGAAAATGTATTTAATGTCTACACATCACTAAATTTTCATTAAATAGTTTATTTTAGGTCCCACATAATCTTGTTCTCTAGTGAAGATCGATTGTTTCAAAACTGCTAAGTGAATTTTTTACAAAAAAATCTATACTAGCTTTACCTAATTATGTCTCTGGAGTCTACATATATTTTCATGTTTTAAAAGTATTTCAAGAGAGAGCCTAGATGCTCATTAATAGATGAATGGATAAAGAAGATAGGAGATATATATCGATACAATGGAATATCATGCAGTCATCAAAAAATGAAATCTTGCCATTTGCAAGGACTGGATGGAACTAAAAGGTATTATGCTAAGCGAAATAAGTCAATCAGAGAAAGACAGTTATCATACGATCTCACTGATATGAGGAATTTGAGAAATAAGACAGAGAATCATAGGGGAAGGGAGGGAAAAATGAAACAACAGAAAACCAGAGAAAGAGACAAACCATAAAAGACTCTTAATCTCAGGAAACAAACTGAGGGTTGCTGGAGAGGGAGGGGGTGGGAGGAATGGGGTGGTTAGGTTATGGATTTGGGGAGGGTATGTACTATGGTGAGTGCTGTGAATTGTGTAAGACTGATAAATCACAGACCTGAAACAAATAATACATTGTATGTTAATAAAGTATTTCAAGAGATTAATTGCATGTATTGATAATAAACATTGTTAAAATAAATATATACTTACTTGGGGATAATATAAAAATTAAAGTACTATAAGTAGAATTTTATTTTTTCTAACCTTACTGTAAATCTTTATACCTTAGAAACACACATATGTCTGTGTGCATATGTAGGTGTGTGCATAATCCCCATATGTGTAAATACATACACAGACAGATATACATGTAGTCTATATAGTGGGAAAAGGTTGAAAAAGCAAACAAAATAGTAAACATTCTGTTAGCTGCTTGAAACATTGTTGTAACTTAAATTAGCTGAGGTGCATAAAAAAACTAGAAAGCTTAGAAATCTAAATAGAATTGGTATTAGATAATGAAAATGTAATCCATTTATTAAGAATTTTCTTTATGGGGGCACCTGGGTGGCTCAGTGGGTCGGTCTCTGCCTTCAGCTCGGGTCATGATCTCAGGGTCTTGGGATCAAGCCCTGCGTCGGGCTCTCTGCTCTGCGGGGAGCCTGCTTCCCCCTCTCTCTCTGTCTGCCTCTCTGCCTACTTGTGATCGATCTCTCTCTCTCTGTCAAATAAATAAAGTCTTTTAAAAAAATAAAAAAATAATAATTTTCTTTATGCTGGACTCAATTCTATTGTGCCTTCTTGGCACCATTCCGATTGGTATTCTATCTGATAAGGGATAAGGGAT
The DNA here is from genome assembly GCF_002288905.1 of Enhydra lutris kenyoni. NCBI lineage: Eukaryota > Metazoa > Chordata > Mammalia > Carnivora > Mustelidae > Enhydra > Enhydra lutris. Next base: position 48,567,613 of record NW_019154087.1, on the reverse strand, counting down.
ATATTTCTTACCAGAAGAGTCAGATGGAGCCTCTGTCAAAAAAATTATGAAATGTACTTTTATGTTCTAAAGGCTGACCTTTTGAGGTGTGATTTGTGCTGTGCAGTAAATAAGAAAAAGGATTTGCCCTGTGGAACAGCAGTCCTCCCTCATTTACCAGTGAGCACTTTGGAAGAGTTTTATAAAAGTGACAGAATTAGGAAAAGGTATTATAACATCTCCATTGGAGGCACTCGCTTTCCTTGATGGGATTAGAGCTTTCCATGGTCAGAGGGCAGACCTTGCCCAACACAGGATTCCACTGGGTAGTACATACCTCTCAACACTTCTATTAGTAATTTTTTTTTCTCGTTTCATAATACATTGGTATTTATAAATTGGTTTCCATGGATATTCCCTGTAGACAGTTATGATATTTGGTGATAACAGTTCTGTATAGACCTTGGAAAAAAATAAGATTTTCCAGAAAATGTTGTAGTGGGTAACGTTCTAATAACGTGTTCCATGTATAATTACATACTTTTTGAAATACTACAAACCCAAAAGGAAACATGATTAGGTTCTTAATGTGGAAAAAAAGCCAAGATTTTTTTTTTTTTAATGACCTCCTCTACTACCTGGTTTGTTTATTTCTTTATTTTGCTGAAAAGGAACCTGAAGCCTAGAGCCATTTTATATTGAACACCTATATCCTTAAAATCATCAGTACATCAATCTGGATTGACATTCTCTGCTCTTCTGTTTGTGTTTATTAAAGTATAAGTCTATGAATCTGTTCTTAGATGTCAAAAGTTGAATAATGAATTTTGCTGGAATGCCTAAAATTTCTTTTAAATTCTAAGACCATTTTTTTCTCATTCTTTGATGATAAGTCGTCCAATTAAAAATAAATATTCAAGGGGCACCTGAGTGGCTCAGTCAATTGGGCGTCTGCCTTCCGCTCCAGTCAGGATCCTGGCATCCTAGGATCGAGCCCCACATTGGGTTCCCTGCTTATTGGGGAGCCTCCTTCTCCCTCTGGTACCCTTTCTGTGTCTGTCTCTCCCTCTGTCAAATAAATATAAATAAAATCTTTTAAAAAATAAGTAAATAACAAATGAATGTTCAATAAGTAAAGATGCTCAAAGTAAATACTTAGGTTTTTTTTAAACATTCATATTCAGACATTGTACCAGACATTCTATGATACTCTAAAATGACATATTTCCATCTCACTATGATATATTCTAGAACAAACTCATTTTATCATTTTCACAGACATCATCACCAAAAAGTAAAAGTAAAAGTAAGAAGTAAAAGTAAATTTCCATCTCTAAACCTACAAGCCTAAATGCCTGGTGCTGTTGATCAGCCATTTAAATATTTTCTTTTAAAATCAGACCTGAAGTCATAATAATGCTTTGATAAGCATAACATGAATCCTGTCCAAATTTTGCTATCACGCTACTTAAATATTTCTCTTAGCCTTAGATCAATCCATATCTGGAATACCTCAGTATTTGCAAATGTAGCAACGATACAGTATAGATAAAAACTGAAAGAACCAAGCCTACAGCAAAATCCTTTAAAGATGTCTTGATTAATGATGTCATGGCCTTTTATAAATACATTTAGGCAATGAAATTCATCTATTCAAAGAACATGCAGAAGGGGCAGCCTGTAGGTGCCTTTTGGTAGTGGTTACTTGTGGGAACAGTGCCTGGAACTGTCGAGGTGTTAGGTAGATGAGAGAGGATATTCATAGCCCTTCCTTCCTTCTTATCTTGAATTTTGATGCCCTTAAAGTCATTCTCTAAGTGTACATTCCTATTTCAATATTCCTAAATATTCTAAGCTCACTTGGGATGCTTTGAAGGAGGTCCTACTTTTTTTTTTTCCTATTTCTACCTACCTCTACCAGCCCTCTCTCTTTTTATGCTTACCCTATTTATTGAAAGTAGAAAGGAAGATGACGAGATGATAGTCCATCAAAGAAAAATTTTGCTTTAGTCCAGATAGAATATTAATTTTATTTCTTAAATTCAGTTTCTCAAATTTCTTTCAATACTAAGTGGTTCAGTTGTTGACACATGGAATAAAGGTATGTTATTGATCATTCGCATGAACTCTTCCTGAATTACTACTCATTTAGTAGTGATTCACTCAATGTGTGTTTAATAAACAGCCTCACACACATTAGAACATCATACTAGGCAGTCCTGAATGTTAATGAGATTTCTTTTTTTTTTTTTAAACTAATTATAGGAGTGTAATAAAGAGTACTAGAAGTAGTCTTCTGGGTAGAGAAGAACATGAATATTTTACTTTGCTTTGGGGGCAGTCTCTGAATTATGGCTTAGCCACCTAAATCTTGGCATTATTTCAGTAGTAGTACACGGATAGGAAGTGACGCTTCTGTAAAAATGCATAACTACCTGTGAGTAATAATTGAGGATAAGTAACCATATATTTCAATGGCTGATCAGTCTTGAAGAAGATTCTGAGCAAACAGGTGAGTGCTTTTGATATGTTATGGCACTTAATCCTCCCAATAGTCATAATATTGATACTCTTATTGTGCTTATTTTATGGAGCATAAAATGCTGACACAAAAAAATCAGTGTTCAGTGTTTTCAGTCTACAGATGAATCTGTCTCTTCTACTACAATGAAAGGAGCAACTGTTAGTAATAATAGCTTATATTATTTCGGCTGATTAGAGTCAGGAATGTTACTTCCACAAGGAAGAATGCCAAAGAGAGCTGGTTCTGGGGTCTGCCATGATTGAAAGTAGGGATCCTTGCAACTTAGCGCTGTATGAGGAGCTGTGGGGCCTGTTCTTCCACACGGTAGAGTCTTCCATTGCTTGCACGTATGACTGCAATGATAGTAATTACTGAACACACACACACACACACACACACAGACCGTTTATTGAGCAGTTTATTTGTTAGGAACTTTTGTAAACACTTTATATACTTTCTTTCATTTGAAACTCACAACAGTCTCGAGAGTTAATGAATAGTTTCCACATTTTAAGGAAGAGGATCTGGAGAGTTTAAAATCAGAGTTCTTAACAGTGAATTAGGAACACTGACACTGAGCCAATGGTAAGTTTCTGTTGTGTTGTTTAACTGGGTAGAGACAGTAAGGCATAATGGTTAAAAACACAGGCTCTGAAGCCTGGAGCAAGGTTCCTGTTCCAATTCATTACTCTTAGCTGTAATGGCTTTTGCCCTGTTGCATTATCTCTCTGTACCTGAGTTTCCCCATTTATAATGTGGGTATAATATGGATAGCTATGGAGAGGGTTGAGTTGGAAGATTGAATGAGTTAGTATTTATAAAGTATCTGGTACATAGCAGTACCATATGTAGTAACATAAAGTTTGCTGTATTGTGGTGATTTTGTTTTATACAAATATTGTAGAAGTGTTATTTCTTAAACATTATAGTAAAGTTGTGCCTTTTTGTCATTTGGTATATTATGTACATTTCCTCATATAGTGTTTATAATTTATTATTGAATTTATTACTATGTGTTGTTATAATTCTGTGAGAGATATTTCCCCCTTTGCAGTTTCTGGTATTTGCTGTTATAAGGAAAAATTAGTGATATTTATATATGGATCCTATTTTTAGTCACTTTACTGAAGTCTCTTCTGTTCTGAATGGTTTTTAAAAGCCATACCCCACACCAACTCATATCCAATTGACCTTCAAAATATAGAGAGCATATAACCATTCTTCAGCTCTCCCTCCCCTACCATACTCTAAGCCACTCCATCCCATACATGGTTATTTCCAAGCTTTTCCAGTGTCAGTGCTTTACCTTTCTGTAGTCTATCGTCAAGGGAATCTAGTATCAAACTAAGGATCATTTTTCTCTTCTCTTTATGACATTTGTTTTCTTTTCTCTCATAGCTAAATAGCTACACCCTCCCCTCAACAAACAAACAAGCACCTGAAAATAGTGGTGAGAATGGCCAACAATATCTTTATTCTAGCTTTAAATAGAGTGATTTCAATTTTATTTAATATAAGACTTTCAGTTAGTTTCTGTTAAATAACTTGCACCATGATTTGAAAGTTTCCTGCTAGTCACATTTTACTCGTGTTTTTAATCTAACTAGTTGATTTTATCACATTGTTTCAGCATTTATTAATATGATCCTGCAATTTTTCTCCTTTAATCTTCTAAAAGGTCAATTTTGCCTTCATCTTCATGTTCACGAACTAAATCCACATTTTGTCACGAAGTATGCCATCTTTTAATCGACTATTGGATGATATATGATGAGCTTTTATTTGGTATTTTTGTGTATCCCTCAGTTTTTAAGTAAAATTGTCATGATTTTTAATGTTTGATTTTGCCAGTTGAAAGAATATGAATACCAAGTTTTTCATTTATTAGAGATTTTAAGTTTCATTTAACTTTCCAGCTTGATTGAGATGTAACTGGAATATAATATTGTGTAAGTTTAGGGTGTACAGTGTGTTGATTTGCTACACCTGTATATTGCAATGTGACTGCCACCACAGAGTTAGCTAACATCTTCATTAGGACACATAATTCCGTTTCTTTTGTGTGATGAGAACATTTAAGATCTAATCCCTTAGCAACCTTAAAGTATATAATATAGCATTATAAACTGTATCCACAAAATTTAGGTGAGTTTATTTTACTAGTAATTTAGGTAAATATCTGCCATTTTCATTTATTTACAAGTGCTTATATTTTTTTACAAGTGCTTATATATATATAACCTTGAAATTGTATGTTTCTTTATAGTCAAATAGAACTCTCCTATAAGTCCCATACCTTTTCATCTTTCATTGACAAGTGTTTGATAATCTTTTCAGTTTCTTCTAGAGCTATTAGTTCACTTTTTCTACATCAGTCAATTTTGATAACTTACATTTTCCTCGTAAGTAATCCATTTCATTTAGCTTTTCAGGTTTCATTAGCATAAAGTTACATAAAACATACTTACAAATTTTGAATACATTTTTCATCTGTTATTATATCTTCTTTCTCACTACTAATTCTGTGAATTGTTGATTATATTCTCTCTGTCTCCTTCCCCATCCCCGCCCTTCTCCTTACTCCCCCTGTCTGTGTCTCTCGTTTTTGAGAACCAGCTTTTGGTTTTAATTCTAAATTCTAATTTTGGTTTTGAATATATCTCTTATAGTTTCTGTCTTCATTAGTTTTCCCCTTATGCTTTGTTTTGATTGGTTTTTCTACCTTTTATTTGGTAACAAGAGAAATTTAATCTATTAATTTCCTACCATATATAATTCTACCATGTACAAATAACTGTTTCTCATAGGCAGAACTATCATATTTTCATGAAAATTACTCCATCGGTGTGTTGTCAGCCTCTGAAGCATGCTTAGTGGTTTTACACATTTTCTATGTAGATTTAAAACTATCAACAAAGAATTTAGAGTAACTAAAAATAAATATACTAGTACCCCCCTACCCAGTGTTTCGGTTACCCAGGGTAATTTGAGGTCTGGAAACAGATGATCCTCCTTCTGCTGTATCATCAGAAGGTCAATAGTATAAGTAATAACACTACTTCACAGTACCTATGTCATTCACCTCACTTCATCTCATCTCATAGGTTTTTTATCATCTCACATTATCACAAGACTGGCGAGTACAGTACAATGAGATATTTTGAGAGAGAGGGAAAGACAATAGTCACGTAGCTTTTATTTTAGTATACTATCACGATTGTTCTATTTTATTATTAGTTATAGTTGTTAATGTCTTACTGTGTCTAATTTATAAATTAAACTTTGTCACAGGTACTTATGTGTATGAAAAAACAGTATATATGGAGTTTGGTACTGTTGGAAGTTTCAGGCATCCAGTGGTAATCTTGGAACATACCCCTTGCAGATAAGGGGGACTACTGTATTACCAAATTAATTTAAACAAATATCAGTAAAATGGATATTCCCAAATTGCCAAGTTGACTGATCAGTTTATTTGAATAGCCCTTACTGTTTCTTTAGCCATTGAATAAAGCCATTTAGCCAGTTTGAACAAAGACACAAATTCTCTACAATTAGGTCTCAAAATAAAGTAAACATAGCTATCTATTTAAAATATATTACACAGTGAAGCTTAGAACTTAAGGGTTCTGAAGTTAGCTTGTGTTCTAGAGTTGAGCTGCCAATGTGGAAACCTTGGCTCTATAGTTAGCTGCTATGTGACCTTGGCCAAGAACTTAGTTTTTCTGTATTTTATAACCTGAAAAATGGGCACAGTTACAGTATCAACTTTTTGTGATTTTTTTAAGGATTAAATGAGTTAAAGTATAAAAAGCAACCGATAAATGTAATTATTATTAATATCAATATGTGTATATTGAAAGTTTATATGAACATTTTGCTGTTTATAGGAAATCTAATAGATTCTAATAAAATAGAACCTAAAAATAGGAATCTAAAACTTCTATTCTGTGTACGAGTGGTATTCTGCTAAACCGAAGTATAATTTAATAAACACTGCAGAATAATTGGCGTCTTACTAATTTTATTACCTTTCCCAACAAATTTGGGCTCCGGGCGACACTGCAGAGCTGGGTCTTTTAAGATCCACGTTTATTTGTTGGCAGGGTTTTACCCTACTGTCAGGTTCGGTTTTCTTTAGTTTTTGTTAGTTTGAACTAGAAACAACCTATTTTGCCGGACTGGTTTATTTTTGTTGAAGGAAGCTGGCTGTCTGACAATTATGTTTACCAGGGAATTTATTTCTCTCGTATACTCCTTACAGTTCTCAGGGGTAAGAAAGCAGTCCTCATACCCTCACAGTTTTTAAATTCCCACATGAGAATGAAAATTTTGTCTACAATGCCAGACTTGTTTGTTCAACATAAAAGAACATAAATCCTCCATGGGTCCCCAGGGGTTTGCTAGAGAAAGGGAGTGATCATTATAAACCACTTAGCGCTGTGTGCTCTGTATCATGTTGCCGTGAGAAAGTGATGTTTGATTGGCTCATAAAATAGGTTTAGTAAATCCTTTAAACACTGATGTGAGCAGTTGTGCATGTTGGAAATTAATACCTGAGAGTGTATTATAGGGATTACCAAGTCTCCAGAACAGTCACCTGGGCATGCATAGATTTTTGTGTGTAAGGAAGATTATGTTTTGTGATTTCACTTTTATGTGTCAAATGCTGGCTTGGTTTTAGCATCTCCTTTTCGTTTGGCTGAGGCCTGCAGACGTCTTTCATCATTGTTTTCTCTCTTCTTGATGTTTTGAGCAGTGCTATGGTATATAAACCAACCAACTTTCACACAGTGAATTCCATCTGCAAACATTTTATCAGAAAAAAGAGAAACTTCAAAGTATTAGGGAAGGCAACTAGATTTAATGCATGAGCCTTTTTCCAACCACATCCTATATATCCTCAAACAATTTAAAGGAAATACAGAATTGTCAGTGATTTTTGGTTTTTGTTTTTCTATTTTGCTGATTAGATAGCAACAATGAAGCTTGGGAACACTGTACAGGTAGATCTTCACTGGGTCTATTTTACATGACCTTAAATATAATTTAAGTTTTTAAAAAATGCAATTTTTGTAACCATATCCTTTAGCAAAGGGATTTACTGTTTTGATGAAGGGGGAAAATTAAGCTTCAGTAAATAATGATGTTACTGATACTTTTCAGTTCCACAGACATCTAAACCATCATTGAGTATGACCATTAAAATTGATGGTGGAATAAATGAGTGAAATTTAGAATTATATTGTTATAGGACCCCACTTCTGAAAAAATATTACAAGTTCACTGTGAAAGAATTAGTAGCACATGTTAGATTCTGCTGTTTTATAGGGCAGAACACAGTACTTTTTTAGATGTCCATTTCATTTAACCTTCATGGAATGTTAAAAAAAAATATTTTTTTAAAGCACTGTGGTAAATGTGTGCATCAGGCTTGTATGAGGTGTAAAAATTAATTGCCAACTGTCTAGCTGCAAATCCAGAAATTGTTATAAAAATTAGTGGATTTTTTTTTAATCGCATCAAGTTAGGTAGAAAATCTTCATGAAAAAAGTAATAATGTGCTTCTAACTGTTATTTGCAGGACAGTGATTTTTGTAGCAGGATGTAAATAGAGCCAAAGTTAGGACTTACTTGTTCCTTAAGAATTTAACATTTATAATCCAGCTGTTTTGTTTATATAATCCCTTTAAATACTTCTAAAGAGCTTCCAATCAGATACATACATAACAATGTTTATTTTTTAATAAATAAAAAAGTATATAATAGTAAAAATACTTAATGTGAATTCGTGTAGTTCTCTTGCATATGGTCTTTTTCTCTTAAGATGCTTCTATTAGAAAGATAATAGTTATTTTGCAAATGGACTGAAGTAAATTTTTGACGCTTTGAGTTCCGTCCAACCAGTTTGCTGAAATGACTGAACTGCCAAACCGGAGGGGGGTGGCTTTCGGTTTCCGTCGTCTTTGAGCTTTCTTTGGTATCCGGCACTCAGGGCACTGTCCACCACTTCTGCTTCTGGTGGATATTTCCCTTCCCTCTTCACTCTATTCTGCGGCGTCAGTCACAGGGGCTCTCCTCACATCCCCCCAGCTGCTCCTTTTCAGGATGTTTTTGTTACAGGCTCTCTTCTTTCTACCCACGTTTGTAATGTCCTTGTTTCCTGGCATCCTTCAGATACGTGAAGATTCTGTTCTCTGCCCGTGTTACTCCCTCACTGAAACCTCCACAGCCAACCTCTCTAAGGGAGGCACACTCAAATGCCTCCGTGGGCGGTACTGCAAGTAGGTGATGATCTGGGCATTAAAACAGCAGCAGCAGCAGTAGAGGCAGCATAGAACGTAAATGGACATCTTTAAAAACTTAGAACATGTCCCATCCAAAGCTATTTCCGCCTGGTCCCAGTCTCAGCTGCTGTGAAGGAATGAAGGTTCAGTATTCATTCCTTGGTTCATCAGATAGCAATACTGCTCTTACTGTGTTCCTAGCACATAGATGTTAGGGTTAAGGCAGGAAATGGAAGATACCACCTCTCCTGGAGGTGACACCAATTCCGGAGATCTGAGGAGTCATACCAGGGCTAATGATATTTAGTATTACCAGATCTTTAAATTTAATTAAAAAAAAAAAAAGCAGAAATTCAGACTTCCCTGTGAAATTCCACTTTTTGGAATGTTGATATAAATTTTGGAAAGAAACATAGAGCTTATTAAAACTGTGCTGACCTGTTTGCAACATTGGCCTACAAATACTCCAACATCTGACTCTGAAGTACCCAGGCCTTTCCACCTACACCTATTTTTCCGGCTTGATCTTCATCTGCTTCTTTGTTTCCTGCCCTCCACTCACCGCCCACCATGCCTGGCCCCCTCTTTCTGCATCTTACGTATTGTACTTCTCACTACAGTGCATTTCCATTTCCCCTTTTTTCACCCCTGGTCATTCAGTACCCACTGACAGCCCAAATGTTCCTTTGTAAGCTGACCCTAATCTCACTGTATAGAATTACTCCTACTCTGCCAGTATTCCACAGTATTTCCTACGCACTCTCATTGGAGCACTTACCAAAGTGTTTTATGGGCCCTGAGCCCAAAGAAGCTATAGTTTCATCTTTGTATCCTAAGAATCTAGCTTTGCACCAAGTCAGCACTTCATAAATGCTTACAGAATGATCAAGCAGGTCTGAAATCTGGCTTTCTTCGAGCTTACAATGGTGGTAACCTACATTATAGAGGTTTAGGCAAAAAACCCCCCCAAGCACAAAGAGATACTCTCTGAATAAAAGCTTTGTTTCACATGTAAACAGTCTTGATGTAAAAATTATCCTTTCATATCACGTGGTAGCTGTCCACTTCTGTACCAAGTATATCTGAAATAACTACTTAGGTCTGTTCTACCCAACTCTTCTGACCTCTGAGCACGCCCCTTTTCGGTCCCACCACACCCATACACCGAACTCCTAATACGGTGATACTGGTTGACTTACACATTAGTCATTGATGACCCCAGACTCATCACGTGGTAGAGCAGATAGTCTGTCCTTTGTATTTGAGTTTTATTTATTGTTTTCAAACTCCAAAGGTTATATTAAAAGTTCATGTGAAGGTGGGGACAAGGGATGACGGGTGGAGATGAAGGACAGTTTTATTGAACGGCAGCTGTGTGCCAGCCCTGTTTTAGGTTCTACACAGGTGTGCTGTCTTAAGACATCCCTGTGAACTAAGTAGTGTTGTCGTCAATGTAAGACCAAGGAAAATGAGGCTGAAACAGGTTAAGTTACATGTCATACGACAGTTCTGGATACTTCTTCAGGATGAAGATGAATAAGTAGAATTGGCCTGTTAGATACTTTGTATATAATTTTCACCAATTTTTTTCTGTAAATTCAATACTGCATAATATACATTATTTTTAGTTGTCTAACATCTGCTAACTTTAGATTTTTGGAAGAATCCACCGGCGATTTTCAACCATGTCAGACCTACCTACATTTTAAGAAAAGTTTTACAGTATCCTCTTTAGTATTCTGAAATGAGTTTATGGAAGCAATCATCTATTTATGTGCACAGTTGTTTAAAATATAAATACAATGGCATGTGTGCTACAGAAACCAGAAATAGCAAAGTAAGTTCTATGAAAATAGTGGATTTAAATACATAAGGACACATGCACAGTTACACTAGGAAAATAAAAGTGGTCAGATGCTTGCATCTTTTAAGTAGACTCATTATGAATATGACCGTTATAGGTACAGATGAATATGTGTATGTTTAATTGTTTTAATTGTACAGATAGTATAAGCAGTGTTCCTGTTCATGATATGTTTTTCCAAATAGTAATTCTTGGTAAAGTTCCAAAACATGGAAACTTTCTTCAACTTACTCAATAGCTTAATTTCTGGAAAATTTGGTTTTAACTAAAACTGCAAAATATATTTGTGTTTGTATGTGAGATAATTACTAGTTTCCAAACTCAATGAGCTATATCAGAAATTTTGCCAAATGAATGTCTAGTGAACTATTTGGAAGGCTCAGAGAACATGGGGCAGAGACAGACTTCTTGGACTTCCCATTGTTGTTGAACTTCCCATCGTTGAAATCCCTGGACCTTGCCTATTACATGTCATAGTGCCCACTTCACTCCTAACCTCAATATAGCTGAGAATGCCTCTACAGGTCACTTCTGAAATGTTTTCTTAAGAGACAATACTGCTCTTCATGAGTACCACTGATTGAAGCCTTCCGAACCAAAATTAACATTTGTTGGCAAAATATTATTTATTCCTTATGTTTAAGATACTGTGTATAGTGCAGTGTGAACTCAAAGAATATAAAAATCAATTACTTTCTTCAAGGATTTAAGAGACTAAGAAAATGGATCACGTGTTGGGGGTGCCTGAGCCGCTCAGTTGGTTAAGTGTCTGCTTTCGGCTCAGGTCGTGGTCTCATGGTCCTGGGATCAAGTCCTATGTCCCACTCCCTGCTCAGTGGAGCATCTATTTCTTCCTTTCCCTTTGCCTCTCCTCCCACTCTAACATGCTCTCTCTTGCTCCCTTTCTTTCTCTCTTGCTCACTCTCCTTCTTTCTCTCAAATAAATAAAATCTTAAAAAAAAAAAAGAATAGAAAATGGATCACTTTCATATATAGTGAATATTGAAAATAAGTGTTTATCACAAACAGAAAGATGGCGGTGAGCTGAGAACACCAGAAAGTTCTCACAGAAGCAGACTGGTACAAAGCAAGATTTGAAGGATGTATGTGTAAGGATGTGGCTCTAGAAAAGCTTGCGTTGGATCAGGAAAGGGAGCCAGGGAGTCTGCCTAGGGTGAAAGTGTTACTGTCAGAAAGTAATGGGCAGTGATAATAGCAATTAAGATTAGAGTACAACTGTCATGTCCATATGGAAATTAAATGGAATAATTCACAAACTGAATGTCAGCTATGGTTGCTGCATACAAAATATTTAAGTGTTGAGATGGCTGTTCAGTGAATTTGAAGTTCATTAACAGTTTTATGGAAGGCCTAGAGTAGAAGACTCATTTTCCTTTAACAGAGAATGCATTTTCAGTTGTATCTCTTCTTTGGACTATTTTATTATATTTACCCAGTTAAATATGGAATGGACTCCTGGCTCTGGTCCATAGATAGATTCATTGGATCCATGATCGTGGACTTTGAATTGCTACAATAGCAGATCATAGGACTTTATGTCTCTTTTGTCTTTGTGTCTTGCAGGTATGACTTTGTAGAAGTTGAAGAACCCAGTGATGGAACTATATTAGGGCGCTGGTGTGGTTCTGGAACTGTGCCAGGAAAACAGATTTCTAAAGGAAATCAAATCAGGATAAGATTTGTATCTGATGAATATTTTCCTTCTGAACCCGGGTTCTGCATCCACTACAACATTGTCGTGCCAGTAAGTATCACTTAGAGATTTCCTTATTTAATTGAGTTACTGTTCTGTGTGCTTATTTTAAAAAGGATCAGGAAAAACAAAAAACAAAGACCTTTCCTTCGCTTGATTTTTTTCTTATCCATAAACATCACTGTGGTATCACAAATAACTTGAATTCCTTACTATAGATCATTAGCCCGGTGAAATACCTTTTTCAGTGCAATGAGATAACTTGTTTTTTACAACATTTAGGAGATTACATCATATCCATTCCCCCACAACTCACTGATATTTCAGTATTTATGGGAAATCACATATGTGGGTAACATTTTCTCCGGAAAAAAAAAAAAAAAAGGGAAAATCTGTGTATTTATTACTCATAGCATTTGGATCACCATCAAAATTTGGACCGTATAATGTCTTCCTGAATTTCAAGTTTGAATCATATTAAATGATAAAATACGATTTTAGTTTTCTAGCTTTTCTGGAGACCTTTCTTATATGATACCCCTTTGCATTTTGCTACCTGTTACTCTCACTTTAAAGATGGAAACTTTGAAGCTTAACACGGGATTGTAATGGTTTTAATTTTCAAATTCACTTGTATATTTGGAATAAATACATTGGAGAACTAGAAAGCCAGCATGATTTGACATTAATGCCATTTTAGCTAGATTCATGTCTGTAATTGCGCTAGAAGTTCATGTTCTTAATTTGCTGTCTTACTGTTCCCCTCCAGTTAAGGTGGCATCATTCCTTACCTGAACCTTCTGAAAAATATTTTTTAAATGTGTTGTTTATGAATACGTGCATAACCTTTTTCTTTTTATTGAGAAAGATAAATTTACTATTATTTTTAATGTTATCAATGTTATAGTAAAATACATCTTAAAAAGTAGTTATCTCTATTTTCCTACTTACCCTGCTTAAATAATATTTCTGGCTCTTTTGTTTCAAAAAAGATGTTTTGAAATTCTCACGGGAATTTAAGAAATCTACTTTGCCTTATTATAATTATTACTATAATTTTAGTTATATCCTGATTGCTTGTACCCTTTATTTCATGCCCAGAGCATACTGAGCAACCAAAAAAGGAAACTTCACCTTAACATTACAATATGAATATAATATACAAATTTTAATATTGATTCCATATTTCCTAATTGGCTTCACGAATTGCTAGCTTGCTGTGTGCATTGTTCTTATACCCAGAAAAAGCACAGGTTTTAATGCATGTACCCCACACCCTGTTGTGTTGCCAGTGTGCCTGCTGGTTTGCTAAACCTTCTGTCAAAATCATTGAAGATCTTATTTTCTATGTTATTTTAAATGGTGATATTATTGATCATATTTAAAAAGCATACTAGGTGGCATCTTTGTATGAATACTTCAGAATTACTGTAAGCAATTTGAGAAAAATAGTAAATGGGTTTTCAGTATTCTGGGTATGATGCAATAAATAGATAAAAATGTTTAAAATAATACATAAAATAAAGGGTATTTATCCCAAACGTGTGACAAAAATAAATTTGAAGCTGAGAAGATATTTATATGTTAAATAAATTGTTCTTTTCATATTGTATTAATTTAGATGTTTATAGCTAGCAATTCGCTATCATGCTACAGATTAATACATATATTAAGCTAAAATATATGTACATATGTCAACACCAAGGGTTGTCTTTTCCTAATTTTATGACTGGATGGGTTAGTTAGTTGGATAACCCAGGAATTATGTGGATTAAATAAATCCATATCTTATGTAAAGATAAATGTAAAGGAAATTTATAGTGTTGTACTCAGTTCTGGGTACATTACAGGCTCTCAATAAGTACTTGAATGCTGAGTTGATCATACTGCTCACTCACTCCAGCTTAACTAACAGATGATTCACTGACACGTGTATTTTTATCGCTGAGCGTAAAGCAGGTTCCTGAGCCTTGAAATGAGATAAAGCACCATAAGGATCTGCAGTAAGTATTACCCATCCTCTTGACTCAAAAGGGCTCTGCCATGTGGTTTGACCTGCTTCTGGAGATTTATTGTGATTAAGATCAGAAACTGCTTCTGAGAGACTTTAGAAGAAAGCTGTATCACCGGTTACATCATTAAAATTAAATTCAGTGCATTTTTCAATAGTTGCTGTAATCCTTTGATAAAATTGCAAATGTGGGTTTTGGTAGTCTGCGAATTGACATTCTCCCGGCATCTACGGAGCCACGTTTTGTGTGGTACCCAAGTTGACCCGTGATGGGCTGCAGAAAATGGAGATATGTAGAAATACGACATAGGAAATATTTTTTTAATTTGCCTCATGCTTAGGACAAAACAGCAGCCATTGGACTGCAAGAAACAAGATAATGTGACAGCATAGTCCTGCATTGCCTAATAAGGTGTGATTTGGTGATCTTAATTTTGCCAGAATGTTCTCTGGGGTGATTATTGATACATGATTTTTGTAATCTCACAAGCTTCGGTTCTGTTAAATTTATTTTGGCAATTTATCTGCCTTTTCTTCACCTATTCTTTGTCTTGGTTCCATGTTTCCCTCTCTCCCACACAGCCACCCTCCTGCTGTCCATCATTCCTGTAGAAAACTGAGATTTGGTTAGTGAAAATTTGACAAGTGGTTTTGCTGTTAAGCCTTCCAGAATGTTTTGAATTATTATTGTGTATTGCTAAATGACATCCCTCTCTCCATGCCTCTCCTCTCCACAACATTATTACTAACAGGGCAACAATCCATCAACCCTTTCTGTGTATCAATGAATGAAAGCCTAAGGGAAGAAAATTTGCCTTTTCAAGAAGAGACTTAAAAGTTCTTTTGGCATTTGCTCAAGGGCACGTGCCCTCCAACCCCTGGATCATCTCTGATTCCGCTCCCCCCCCAGGATTAACTTCATAATTAGCACACCCAGCTTCCCAGAGGCATTGGTCTAATTGAATGCAACCCGCCACAGCAAAATAGGATCTTTAGGGACCACTGGCCACTTGGTTTCTTAATTTTGTCATGATACAAATGATGCAATGATGTGAATCCCAAGTCCTTAATGGACTACTAACTTACCGAATTGAGGTTTGCTGCTGAGTGCCTAGCACAATGCCAGACACATTGCGGCTGCTCACTAGTGCCTCATGGAAGTTCAGCCAGTTCCCCTCAGAGTTGTCTAAATGTGGAGCGGCACTGACTTTCATGTACTCTGTTACCCTTGTTACTGTTGTGTAATGTTGCTAATTCATAAACTAGAGCACTGGTGAACTGCAGTAATGACACCAGGTATTCTCCCATTCATGATATGGTAAAACTGGTCTCTCCCTCTCTCTCTCTGCCTCTCTCGCTTTCTGGTGGGGAACGGAACATTTGCAGTAAAGACATTGGTGCATACTTAACGACATTATAACCATTACTGTGTATAATCATACTTATCTGCTTTTTATAACTAACTTCATATTTTGCAGCTATTCAAAAACCAACAGAAACTTTGAGTTTAATCCATTTTTTTTCTGGAACAATTATGGAGAAATTCTATTTTAATATTTTTTATAGTTTACAAGTAAGGGAGATCACTGGGCAGCCTTCTTTGGAAACATGAACGGATATGTCTGATTCTAGTCAACCTTTAAGGTTGGTTGATTCTATACCAATCTTAGACAGTATGTATCTTAGCAGTAGTAGTTTTAAAATTTTCAGAAACATTGTTGCCATACACATGTTGTCATTAAAAACCAAGTTCACCATTGTCAGATGATTTACTCACTCTTATCCCCAGACGAATGAATGAGAGTGCATATAGGTAAAACAAGAGATTATTTATTACTTTGAAAAAAGCGATGTTGATTTAATAAAGATTTTATGTATTCTTTTAGATGTAGTTACACTGTTTTTTTGTATTAAGATTTCAGTGTCATTTTCTTGATTCCTAGATACCTTAGAGTAAAACATAAATAAAATTTATCTTTGCACTTTACTATTTTAAGTTGATATTATAGGCTGAGTTTTACTTTAGAAAAATCTTTAGCATGAGATGTTTACCTGAAATAGTAGCTAGTTGTTTATAGCTTAAAAAAAAAAATACTGGATTCACTGTATAAATTTAAAATGTAGCATTTCAATGTTATTTTCAAGAATCATTTATGGAAATAATAGACTCCCCAATTATGCCCCATTAATAAAGAAAGAAAAATAAGTCCATGCAAATTGATGTCAAACAGTATATATGCAGCTTTCATGATTGTGCATAAGGGGTTAATAATGTCTTTGATTCTTTTTTCCTTCATGCTTAAAAAAAGGGGGGGCTGGTAGATTAGCAGTGAGAGATTGTTTGGGAAGAAATGAAGCAAAACTGAAATAAAACAGTGCAAGCTTGTTTCTGTTTGGAGGCCACACACATTGAGAGCCCAGCACACATTTCAGATCTCTTACAAAGAAAATTTCTTGTTTAATTTTAGAGTAATTTATAATAGATTATGTATGTTTTACTCTGTGTACTATAGTGTAAGCACCATTATTTTAAAATGTTAAAAAATCTACAGAGTTGAAAAATAGCATCTTTTCTCCTAGCATCAAAAGACCTTATTAAAAGTTTATTTATTTAAAAAAATAATAATAAACCTTAATATAAAAATATTGCATATTTAAATCAATTACTTCAAAAATTACTTCAAAAATTGCTTATTTTTAAATAAAAGATACAAATCCAAATATGAATATTTTTAGTGATTTTATTCTTTGCATAAAGAACTATTTCCTCTTGAGTATATGTTGTTTGTAATATATATGTTTTAAAATGGTTATGAGATTTGGGAATTTTTTTCTCTCTCTCCAATCTGGTTAAAATTTTGAGGAATGATTAAAACACCATTGATTTCTTTTAAAACACTGTTGTTGAATATAATGTTTTTTCAGGAGTTTTAATCTAAGCTTTGGACCAGAAGTAATAACAATATTTTCAGCAATTCATTTATTCGCATTTTTCATTTAATAAATGGATCGGTTTAGATTAAGAGAAGTACATGTTAAAGCTACCATACTAATTGACTCCATATATTTTTATCTTCTTGCCTTTATTGTCTGAAAAGAGGAGAGTGTGGGATGATGAATGAACTGAAGGCTCTTTTAACTCACAGCAACCCGTGAAACTCATCTTTTAGGTTGCTTCTCAATTTTTCCTGTTCTTTGCTATTTTCTTTTTTTCACTGGTTAGCAACAGTTGTTTGGACTCACATTTTTTTTAATTCCTTTTTGTAAACTTATACCCAGAGATTAAATAATGCTAGAGAATGGCATGCAAGTATTGTAGCCACTTTATAATCCCAACTATGGGTTTTCCTTAATAGTGATTTTGTAAATGACTTGTCCAGAGTTAAGTCAGTGCCTGGCCAGTATGCACTATAGAAGGGTGTATGGTTTCTGTGGGGAAGGCTTAGAAGGACACTTGATGCCTGAGGTGCCATTAAGGAATGCATGACTGATTGCCAAAGTAGTTATTAATTATGCGGGATACAGAGAACAAAGCAGCTCAGTGAATATTGAAGTTGGAGGGAGAAAGGAGGAGGGGGCTATTTTTTCAGTCCCTTCTGGCATGTGCCAGTAGGTTATTTCACTGTTAATATCATGTAAGGAAAAGTCTTAACTGAAGGCCAAATTTGCTTTTATGTTCAGGTTAAGAAAAATTCTAAGTAACTCTCAAACAAGATATCAAATTCATTTTCTTAGAGGAAAAATAAAGCAGCATACCTGGAATAAAAATCCTTAGAGCAGTATCGTAACCCCAACTCCATAGCTCCATAGGAAACAAATTCAGTGTTAGAATGTCAAGATTTTTTAAAAATTGCAGATCTTCATAACAAATTGCACTGCATTCCTATATTGTATTAAACCAGTTTTAATGAGTGAAAAATTTAGGTTGTAAACCTTTAAAATAAATTTTTATTTACCTTAAGAGAGAATTAAGAGAAAAAAAATTGTTCTTTGAATTTTTTGCAGTATTTAGAGAATGAAAGAAGTTATTTCAAGTACTTCATGTCTATACCGATGTCTGAAACACTTTTTGAGTGATTAGGTTTTTATTAAAATATACAATGTAACTGTATATTTACGCAAGGAGTCTAGAGATGACAGTATTTTATTACATCAAAGAAATTACACAATTGCTGCAGAGACTAAGCTTTTCCTTAAAGGCTAAGAGCTGTTTAATGTATTTTTCTAACAATTTCTACCCCATGGACACAGTGCTCTCTTTCACGTGAAGATCATGGTCTCTCTTCCATTTCTACTGACTCTTTTTGTTCCAGTTAATTCCTAGCTACCTTAGAAAGAATTTCACAGATGGTATGATTTGTAGTTAGAAATAAAAAGGCAGTTGGTTCTCCTGCAGGAATGGTAGACGACAGACAGACTGAGTTGAAATACAAAGGGTTATAAATAAGAATTTAGGAAAGCTTGAAGTTTGATTAACTCATGTTTTATATCTAAAGCCACAAAGACTTAAAAGCTTAGAGTTACTATGGACCCAAACCTGTGGAATTATTCTCTAGAAGTTTGTTGCAACTGAAAATGGTAGAATAAATGCTTTGTCCTCAGTATCCTCTTCTATTTTCCTGTTAAGTCTTTCAAAGGCATTGAAGAATTATTTGAGGAGATATTTTGTTGTGAGAAAATTAAAAAATGTATATGGCATTGCCCTAGGTCTCTGAGAACTTACCTTGTTTTGAGGGGGAAAAATGTAACACACACACACACACACACACACACACACACACACACACCCCTATATACCTATATAAATACACTACATGAGTAAGTGTAATATAAGTGGTTTGGAACGATTTGAAGAAAGAGGCAATTGGTGGAAGCAGAGAGATATTATAACTCTCAGATTAAAAGAAAAAACAAATGGCCAAACAAACAAAAACCCTGGGAGAGGCTTAGTATAGGTTTGATATCAAATATATTATTAAAAATCCCTGAAGAGTTTATTAAAAACAATATTATCAGATGTCAGAGATTACGATTCTCCTTATCTGGAATAGTGCCCAGTTATCTGCATTTTCATCAAACATGCTTGGAGATTCTGATACAAGATGTTCTCACATTGAATTTGTGGTGAGAAATTGCTGTAGACTATAAACTAAGCAGATGCAAAGGTTTTATTACAAGATGTTGGGGAGGTACTTTTCATTTTCAAACAAACATGAATATTTGGGGGGAGCAGATTGGAAATTCTGCATGAATATTTTCTTGCTAATATACCCATGTGTTCTCTGGGTTTTTCTTGGTGGTTTTTTTGGTTTGTTTTTGTTTGTTTGTTTGTTTTTGTTGGTTTTTTTTTAACAGGATTGCAAAAAAAAAGTGGGCCTTTCTCATAGAATTAGATGGCTAGATTTCAATTTGGTAATACTTGCATTTATTGTACTGAGTTTTCTAAGCTATGTACTGAAGCTTATCCATTCTGTCAACTGCCGGTATCTCTTACCCATGCAACCAGAACAAATGACACTCTGCCTTGTTTTCCAGTTCAACACCAGGCTTGTCTGATAATTCACATATGGCATAGCTCCAGCACTGAGACACAGTTCTAGACTAGATCTTCATTTGTTCTGCAGTGTAAGGAACTATTATTAGTAAAATAAGATTGTCCCAATCATCAAGAAATCTCCTTTCAATCTCCTCATACACATTTTTCACATGTCATTTTAATTTTTGTCTGAGTTACAGCTACACATAGTTTTAAGACACAAATATTTCTCTGAGGCTTGTTACAAAAATAGCAGTTGCCCCCACTTTGCTCTGCAAACTATTTTCCTGTACCTTGGAGGCAAGTGCTTCCAGTTCTTTTAACCGATTCCTTTAGAATTGAGCTTTCTACCTTCCTGTAACATGCTTTTGTTGCCGCTTCTTGAATTTTTGGCTTTAAGAATGATCTATGATCGTCATTGACTTCATTCTCTGGAGGGTGAGGTGTTCACTTTCTTCCATCCTCCTGCTTTTACCACATGTACAGACACATCCCATCACTGCCTCCTCTAGTGTATCCTGATTCTATCAAGATTCAAATCCATTGTGTACATTATGGTGACCATGGGATCATGGTTCACAACTGAGCCATGAAGTATAATAGGACTGTGTTTCCTTTCCTGCCTTATTCTACTTCGTTTTCCCTAGAGTTGTGTTATTTCTTGGTTTGCTTAGCTTTCTATGTATTTATCACTCATTCAACCCCAAACTGTGCCTCTAATTGTGTAAATCTCCCTCAGATACAGCCAGACACATTTGTGTTTTCTTATAATTTTATCGACCAAAAGAAATCTCTGCTGAAACAATCTGGTCTACTTCAATTTAGACTGATTACCATTTAGACCTGCCACGCAGCTGTCATCCTGGGTGGGGGGTCTCCCCCATGCCCATCCCCACCCCATCATTATCCTGAGTATTCCCTTTGCCATTTTGTAGGATTAGATCCCTTGTTTTCAGGATCTCTTGTCTTCTCTCTTGTTCATTTCCTGTTTGGGAAGAATGTAAAACCCCCATGAATTTCCCGAGAAAAAGGAGCATAAGATATAAAATTTTGTGGGCTCGAATAACTGAAAATTCCTTTATTTAACCCTCAACCCTAGATGAATACTTGGCTAAGACTAGAATTCTAGGAGGCCACTTAAAAACTAACTGGACATTCTGTGCCTGTGGATGAGTTTGTTGACTACAGTCTTCGCTGTATTGTGAGATGGCAGGGTCAGTTCCTTGAAAGCCCCCTGATTCCCCAAATCTCTTTTCTAAGGGTCTAATCCTGGCTGCCAGTTCTCTGAAATGAGAGCTCAGTGGATTAAGACTGAGAGTCTCAGACATTTCCTCAACCCCCTCCATACTCCCGTATTCAGAATAATATCACTGCTCCCAACTCTGATTCGGTTCCCCAGTCCATAAATCCTCAATTTTATTCTGTTCAGGGAACAAATTTGAGCAGGGAATAAATCCATCTTCTGCCACTACAGGGAAACAGATTTGGAGTGTCAAACAGTGTCATCATTTTCAACCGGTGTTCCTGTTTTTAGTTCCACCGTCCTTCCCACTTCCACACGTACCTGTTGCCACCAGATCCCAGAGCTTTTTTGTTGCTCTTTCATGAAAGTCAGGTCATTTCCTGATTCTCTCCCCTGGTAAATTTTGGCCCATTGATTCAATGACTGCACCTCTACCTACCTTTCAGTTTCTTAAATTTTATCACTGTTGACTCTTTTCTGATTTTCTTTGGCCTTAAAGAATTATGCATTTAAAGAAATACCTTCAGAATCAATCATTTTAGGAGAGAACAGAGCTAAAATCACCACCTTTTTTTCCCTCTGTTCGTATAGCAGTGTTCTTATCAAACACTAAGTTTATATTTGATCAACAAAACACTCGGAAACTCTTTACAGTATATTGTAGGCATAGTATATGCCACGTGCTATGCTCTGTCATTGACTTGAAGGAACAACACCATTATTTTTCCATGCCAGATAAAATATACTCTCGTAGCAGTTGCTTTACATGATTATGCTATCATATTTCCTTTAAAAAAAATTTTTTATTAACATATACTGTATTGGCGCCTGGGTGGCTCAGTGGGTTAAGCCTCTGCCTTCGGCTCAGGTCATGATCTCAGGGTCCTGGGATCGAGTCCCGCATCGGGCTCTCTGCTCAGCAGGGAGCCTGCTTCCCTCTCTCTCTCTCTCTCTCTCTCTGCCTGCCTCTCTGTCTACTTGTGATCTCTCTCTGTCAAATAAATAAATAAAATCTTTAAAAAACAAAACAAAACAAAAAAAAAACATATACTGTATTATCTGTTTCAGGGGTACAGGTCTGTGATTCATGTCTTACATAATTCACAGCACTCACCATAGCACATACCCTCCCCAGTATCCATCACCCAGCCACCCCATCCTTACCACCCCCCTCCCCTCCAGCAAATGTAGTGATCCGAAGGGACACGTGCCCCCGAATGTGTATAACAACAATGTCCACAATAGCCAAACTATGGAAAGAGCCTAGATGTCCACATTTCCTTTTTTAATGTTAGGGAGGCCTAGATAAGCCTTGATATTGATTAGCTATTTAACATATCCTGAACTCTGTTTTAATATTAATATTATGTCCAGGAGTATGCACTAACATACCATTCCTGGTTCATACATTTTACATGTTAGTTATAAAGAAACCAATCATATGATTCTTACCTTTAAGAAAATGCTATCCTCGTAAATAGTCTTCATATATTTATCCATTTGAGTAATGCTATTAATGTATTTGAATGCTTTGAACATTAAAACTGGAACTTTAAAAAGTTTGCTCCTCTCTTTAAGATGACATAATTGTTATTTATTTAAGATTACTTTGAAATCACAGGAACCTGATTTTATATACAATATAAGCATCAATTTTGCATCCTCTTAGGACAAAACTGAAATGTAAATGAGTATAGTTTTGAAGAGGTTAATTTTTGAAACTGAAGTGTATTGTAAACATTTTTTTGGAAAGGGAGTACTTCAATACCAACTTGGAAATAGTTGAATTAAGCAGAAGAGAATGATGAACATATATTGAAAGAAGTACTAGGCTTGATGGGCACTTTTATACCCTCTAATCCCCATAATGCAATGTTATCACCATTTAAGATTAAAACTCAGAGACTATCACATATGTAGAAGTGAGGATATTAAGTAGGGCTTTCCCAATTCTGTGTAAAGCCAGGCTGCCGCTAGACTGATTTAGGAAATACAGTAGGAAGATCACTGATGAAGGGAAAGCAAATGTAAGATTTTCTCTCACCATCTTTGCTTTCTTATTTAAACACCTAAGTAGGGGCGCCTGGGTGGCTCAATTGGTTAAGCATCCAACTCTTGGTTTTGGCTCAGGTCATGATCTCTGGGTCATGAGATCGAGCCCTGTGTTAGGCTTCGTTTTGGGCATGGAGCCTGCTTAAGATTCTCTCTCTCCATGTGCCCCTCCCTCAACTCCCTCTGGTATGCTCCGCCTTTTGTGTGCTCGCACGCGCTCTCTCTCTCTCTCAAAAATAAATAAATAAATTTTGAAAAAATAAAACAAAACACAAGTATTATTTCTGTTGGATTATGATGTCTTGGATACTTTAGCACCTTGAGAAGTTGGTGAACTAAATTAGAATTTATCTTTTTTTTTTAATAAATGATAGTAGTCATGAATATTGAGGATTTTATTTTACTTTCTGCCCACAGTTACCTTTAAAATGCAAACAAGACGTAGTTCCTTTAAAAGTTACTTTCAAAGCAAACACATTTAAAAAAAAAGGTAAAAGTGCACATGGAGTCAGTATTTTGCTGATTATATTTCACTTATCCGTCAGATCTCAATACTCTTGAAAAATGACACAATTACTTGTGAGTATCCTCGCAGTCTTTTCGGCTCCAAAGAAATTTTCAGAATTCAGAATTCAGTGTTATTAAGGAAACTTTGAGGGCTAAAGTTTACACAGAGAAATAAGAAAGTAAAATTGGAAGAAAAGCCTAATGAGGAAAACAAGACTTAATTGGATGTCTTCTATCAAGCATGTCCTTAACATTAGTGCAGTGAAGTATAGACAACCCTTGGCATTTTGAGCTTGAAATTAGGTGGTTTGTGCACAGTGACTGAAATATAGTAAGCATTTGATAGTCCTTAAAATGAATGGAAAAGGAAACACACATCTTGAGGGCTAACATACAAGGGGAATGCTCCGTCACAGCTGTTGGTAGGGTGATGCCTGTAGGCTGCTGAAGGCCCCAGTGAACTGAGGGAGGAAATTCCGGAATCAGGATGTCTTTGTGTCAGTGCCCCAGGGCAGAGGTCTTGTCTATGCCTAGGTGTTTGCAGTCCAGTTAAATCAAACCAGCTTTTGTTTAGGTGAATAAGAGCTAGTGTAGAAATACCTGCCTGGTACCTTTCCTTGTGTTTCTCCACGGCAAGTAGTTACTCAGGAGAAGGATTAAAGCTGTCATCTGTTGCCTTGAAGGACTCTATGAATTATCTTAAGTACTTCCAAAGCAGGTTTGCTTCAGAAAGCCAAGGTTTATGTGAAACCCCCCTCCCACCCCCGGCCCCCACCACCACCTTTGGAGGAATAACAGGAAAAGGCAAGATGTGACAATTATCTAAGACTCTAAAATAAAAATCTGAGAAAGGAATTGGAAATGGGTGTGGATAGCTCTCAGTCAGCGTAAGCAGTGTCTAATGCTTCCTCTGAAATTGTGATTTTAAATTCCATAGCACTGCTAGAGAGGAGATGCCTTTTCTTCTAGAGAAATAACATTCTGATAGGGTTTAAAAAAAAAAAAAAGGCACTTTCCTGTCGGGTGTAAGTTAATGAAATAGCATTAACTGTAATTAGTTGTTTTAGGAAAAGACACGTGAAAGACAGTGAATTGTTCGAGAGACACTGCATGCCAAAACTTGACTTCCCTTACCTGAGAGAAGTGGTATTAACATATATGACACATCCTTTGGGTCAGATGCTTCAGAAGCTGTCTCAATATTCTGACACAAATATTTTCCTTTCTTTTTGGAATATGATGAGTGATGCTTTGTGGCATTCTTGTCCCATTACTGGTAAAAACGATAAAAAGGAACTCACGAATCCACCCAGGCATACAGTGTTTTATTTTAAAGACAGGGGATCCCTTTCACACTTGGTCTTTTGCAGGGTCCTGAGTTCTCTCCAAATTTCATGTTGACAGGCTGCTTCGTCATCCTTTGGAACCCCCAAAAGGTTTAATATTTTATGACTACATGGTGAGAGGGGCACGTTGGACTGAAGTTGGTCGTTATAATAACACTGAATGGGAAGGTGTTTATTCCTACTGCATATTTAATTGACTTTCCCAAATGTGGGGACGATGCTTTTCATTTATCCACAGTTTATGTTTTCTCTTCCAGTAGGATTTCTGATTACATAAAAGGGCTTCACTGTTTCCTGTGGTTTGCCACAGTCTTTCTTTGGCATGAAGGCAGGGCATAATTCCATGTCATGGAGCAATTTAAGGATCTTGACTCTTTAAAAGGACATACAGTCTTTTGGTAAGATCCTGGACTTTCTGGTGGTGCCTTTGCATTTGGTTTTCACAACTTTGTATTACGAGTTTGGGGCAAGATGCGATTTAGCTTACATGAGGATTTAGTCATTTGACTTGTCAATACAGCTAATCTTGTATTTTAACTGGAAGTTTGTATCAAGCTGGAAAATAAAAAGCAGCTTACCTAAATAAATAATAACAATGCACGCCGTTTCTTGAACATCTGCTGTTGTACTGGGTTCTTAATATATGTCATCTCATTTATTCAGTACGATAACTGAGAAATTATTTGCATCTTACCTAGAGGAGGTATGCTCAGAGAAGGAAAGCAACTTGCCTCTGGTTCAGAACAAACAATTGTACAAATAATTATAGTCAAATCAAGAATTTCAACTATAGCCTAGAATATCTCCTAGTCAACTTTTGTAGGGTAAGAACATTTTTAGCACTTTAATTTTGAGATCATTGTAAATTGATGTTCATTTGTAAGAAAGACCATATATACCTTTGCCTCATTTCCTCAAGGGTAATAACATCTTGCATAACTATATGCAGTACAATATCACAACCTAGAAAGTAACATTGATACAATCCGCCAACCTCAAAAAGACTATTTGAATAAATAAAAATACACAACGCCCTAGGACATGTTCATTGAAAGTGTTATATGAAAAGACTTTCATAAACAAAAATTGGAGGAATATTTGATTAGTACATAGTTGGTTTTTTTTTTTAATGGCTTAATAAGAATACTAAGAACCTACATTCTGGTATCACACAATGGCTTCTGCATTCCAATTTAGGTCAGGAGGGAAATTTTTATTCTAAACTGGATAATCTCATAATCTTCATCTAAAATTCTGTGTGGTGCAGAGCCATTTTTGCAGCTTAGGGTAGAACATCTATCATAGATTAAAGATTACAAAATCAAAAATAATTCCACAAATCACTCTTCTTGATGTGGGATTCAAAGTGAATGTGTGAAACATAAATAGTGACTATAAATAAATCCATGAATAAGGCTTTCCTGCCTCTGAGACAGAGATTAATGAAGTTTTAGGATGCTAAGAGCTCAAGATATAATCTATAGCTTTAAACTGATGTCAAGAATGAGAATTGATTGCTTAAAAGCCCTTCATTTCTCCAGAATAGATTGATGACTTTAGTGCTACTAAATCTGCTCTCATGCAAAATTTATATAATTTGGTTTCAACAGGTATGGTATGTGTGTGGGGGGGGGGATTTACAATTAAATGTAATTATATAAGATGTAAAAGTTAAACTATTTCAAAATCAAAAGATAGTAATGTGTATGATATTTTCAAGATATTTTTTAAATTTCGAAATTCAGTGGAAGCCAGCTCATGGACCCATGAGAGCTGATAGCCAGCCTGTTAGATGACTAGAATGGGTCAGAGGGAGAATAATGAAAACAGCACATATATTCTGTAAGCATTTAATTTCAACTTCACTACTCTTCCTTTAGGGCCAAAACTTTCGCTTTAAGTAGGAGTATGCTGATTGGAGTCCTGTTGTATTTCTTCCCCAAATCATGACCATCATGCCTTAATCATGACTTTTGGTTTGGGTTTCTGTAAGTAACAATGAGAACTCAAAGATACCATTTAAAGCAATCTAAGTGCAGAGTTCCTTTAGGATTTTATGAAGTTTTCCTCTCCTATATTTTATATTTGTCTCCCTCATACCTCCTTGAACGGAAGCATTTATTTTAATAGTAATTCATTTTATATGCAGTCCTTCCATAGCATTCATCTAAGTCTTCAATGAGGCAACAAGTCATAGTTGATTGGATTCCTAATATTTAAATAGGGATAATTACAAAGATAAGTACTACTGATATAAATGGCTCCGGGAACAAATACAGCTGTCTCTTGAGAAGTATAAAATTAAACTGGGGGAAGCAGAAAGGTGGCTGATAGCATTCCGTAACCTATATATGTATCACTGATCCACGTGTTTTGCGTGCATGGGAAAGTTAGCTAAACCAGGTCGGGTCAGTGACACTCAGTTAAGATAATGACTGTTACCCTTTGCTCCGTTTCACTGTGGTTACTGCCTGATAGTATATCGTTGGAATATTGTAAATAAAAAATATGTTAATTATATAAGTAATATGTATTTGTATATTTAATACAATTTAGAATATGTGTGGCCCTATTTGGTAACGGGTAACTGTACTTTGGTGTGGGTATCTAGATGGGTAATAAGTGAAGACATTCAATGCATTTTTATCCTCGTCTGTAATTCTTCCTGAGGAGATTTAGCTTCTTTATTTTTCAAGCCGCAGAGAACAGCGTGGCAACCTGGAAAAGTCACTTATTTGAAGGAGTGTTTTCTAGGAGTGAGATATCCTTTACATGGAATCCAGACGAAGACGTATGAAGAGATAATTTTATCGTATTGAAAGAGCAAAATGGCCTACAGAAAATATTAGAGAATCAGCAAAGTAATGGAGTGGCAGAGTTCTCTTTTTCTGCCTTTTCTCCCTCCCTCCTTCCTTCCTTCCTTCCTTCATTTCCTCTCTCCCCTCTTTCTTTTAGCCTAAGTGCTCCCCTATCCTAATCTACTTCGTGACTTCTGTTGTTTTCAAAGTCAGTTTTCCAGATTTTTGTCTCTACCACCCTGTGTTGACTTAGGAAGATGCCATGCGTCTTTGTTTTTTTTAATTTTTCTCTAAGTTAAATTGATTTCTCAGTTCAGATCAGATGTTCTACTTTCTAATAGATGGCATGTGTTTCTAATGTCGGGTATGCGCGGCTTTGACCATCTCCTTGTCCTAAGGAAAAGGGCTGGTGGAATCTGAGCTCCAAGCAGATTCTATGCCGCCAGTTTCTCCAGCAGGTCAGTCTCCCCGTGACTGTCAACAGATCAAGCTGAACAAACAGAGTTTAAAGTGAGCTCTGGTTTATTTTCCTTACGAGCCATCATGAACACATAGACAGGAATGCTTGGATAGAACAATGTTTTGTGATGCGAATTATATCGTCTATATCAGCGGTAGTGTTTACTCCTCTAAGTTCTGGGGCATTGCTTAGAACCTTGGTTACTGACCTTGACTGAATTCTTAACTGAGGCCTCACTGCAGAGGAGTCATGTCCCTGTGACCTTGAGTGCCACAGATCTGGCTCGAATTCTCACTCTTCCACTCATCTACCTTCATTATCTTGGGAAAGTTTTCCTACCCACAGAATGTGAATGACGAAAGTTTCCTTATACAGCATTGTTTGTGAGGATTATTAGCTCAGTGTTTGGCATGCAGTAGTCAATAAATGTGTGTTAGGCACTATCTCCCTAAATCATATTATGAAAACCTTAACTTTAATACATGAAATTAGTGTTTTCTTTTCTTTCCTCTTTTTTTTTTTTTAAGAATCCCAGTCACCATGTACTAAATTGATTTCACAATTCACTAAATATATTACAGCTTAAATTTGAAAAATCTGATCTAGGTTGTAAAAGATGTATCATTTATAAATAAAAGAATACACCTTTTGGGCATTTTTAAAATTTTTTTATTTATTTATTTGACAGACAGAGATAACAAGTAGGCAGAGAGGCAGGCAGAGAGAGGAAGGGAAGCAGGCTCTCTGCTGAGCAGAGAGCCCAATGTGAGGCTCAATCCCAGCACCCTGGGATCATGACCTGAGCCAGAGGCAGAGGCTTTAACCCACTGAGCCACCCAGGTGCCCCCCCTTTGGGGCATTTTACTTGCCTTTTTGGAAAAATAACATATTCTACTAACATGTAAGAATTCATTCTTACAGTTCCCAAGATTGATACCAAAAAACTTTTTCCAGTAGAACCTGTAAAACCTAAAATAAATTTTAGAAAATTGAGATTCAGGGTCTCTCATCTATGTTGAGCTATTCAAAACTTACTCCTTTTTAGGAACTTGTCCTTGATGATCACTTTTCAGAATGGGACTGATACTTTAATCATGATAGGAACTATTTATTGAAGACCTGCTGTCATTCTCTGGGACTAAATGGAAACCTATGTTTACAATAATGCACTGTTGGTTTAATTTGTTTTCACACTTAGTTTTGAAATACTCATCAGTCGTTAGTGTGAGAATCAGCTCATGGTTTTTTGAACCAACAGTCTGGAGTCTACTTGTCCCCAGGAACCATACACCATTTACCGTGAGCACAGACAAAAGGGATTGCTTGCTCCATGCCCTCCTACTATCTTTCGTTTTCACTGAAACCAGAGAAGAGGCTGAAGCTACTATGTATGGGTAGCTGTCCTGTGGTAATACTTATGAAATGTGGGAGTGTGAAATTCGTCTCTGTGCTCTCCATGGTATAATTGGAAACACAGATTAAAGGTTTTGGAAAGCACAGTTTTTCATTGTTTAGACAGGTCTGTAGGCTTCCTGAACTATGCACACTACATGAAATGGGGCCTTTAGTGGTATTTACTCTTTATGTATGAATGGCATTTCTGCCTGAAGATAAAGCATTTTTGGTAAAAATAACCTGTCACTCAAATTGAGACGTTTTGCTTAGGAGATAACGTAGTTTCAAAACACTTCTCTGCTCATGCATGCTCCCCTGTTTCCCTGCTCTTCTGAAGCTTTCTGATCTTGACACATTTGCTTTTGTTTTTAAAAATCTGCTCTGTGATTTCTACCTTTGTGTTGCATCTGTGTAAAATTACCACTACTAGCATGTTTTACTACTTTAAGAACAATTTCTTAGGGGTATTTGTAATGCTAAATAATTGAAGCAAAATGGAGTGTGACTTTGAGGTTTTAATTGAATTCCTAATTGGCTCAAGTATTCCACAAATATCATTTTATTCATATTATAAATATATCCATATTATAAACAAACGCAATTTGATTCAGGACACCCTGAATCATATCTTCAGATTGTGGCTCCAATAAAATCTGCATTTTTAAAATTGTTTATCCATTTGTAAATCATACAGTTATTAATACCTGTTTAATCATTTTCCTACTCAGTACCCACCCCACCCCCCGCCCATCCCTAGTACTATACTTTTGAGAACATTTAGAATTGCAGTCTGTTGTTAACATTTGTTTAAGCGGAGACAAAGACGCTAGGCTTTTTCTTGACCCTAGGGATTGAGAGAAAATATTTACAGATGTTAACCATGGTGAAATTACTTTTCATATATCCCTTTTGATCTCTATGAATAATAAACGGGAAGGTTTCATTAGCCATATCAAAGTTTCCAGGCCTTCCTAGAATAGATTTGAAGGTTGATGGCCAAATGGAGATTAGGTTTTTAAGCCCGTCATAGACAGGGTGTTACATCGCTGCTACCATACCTACATGTATTAGACGGTGAGTCCGTGTTTTTAATTTATTTTGAGACTTGCCTTTGTATCGCATTTTTATTAGGTCACTGCTACTAACATTTTATTACTTTTAGAACAGTTTTGTTGCGATATACGTAATGCTAAATAAAGCTAAGTAGAACTTTGTCTTTAGGACTTATTTAACTGCTATAAAATCTTTGTTTGCACTACTTTATATTTAACAGATTTTTCTTCAGTTAACATATCAATCAATTCTTTAGAATTCATGCCTTATTTTAAATGACTCTTTTTATTCGTGTTGGTACAGTTTTCACACTATTTTCTCACTTTTACTTCTTTGATTTCATAAGGCTGTTGTTATTATACTCTTTGATTAAAGAAAGAAAATTTGGGGCACTTGGGTGGCTCAGTTGGTTGAGCATCTGCCTTCAGCTCAGGTCATGATCCCAGGGTCCTGAGATCAAGCCCCGCATCCGGCTCCTTGCTGAATGGGGAGCCTGCTTCTTCCTCTCCCTCTTCCTACTGCTCCCCGTGTTTGTGCTCGCTCCCTCTCTCTCTCTCTGTGTCAAATAAATAAGTAGAATGAATGAATGAATGATGAAAGAAAGGAAGAAAGAAAGAAAAGGAAAGGAAAGGAAGAAAAAAGGAAAGGAAAAAAGAAGAGAAGAAAAAAAGAAAAGAAAATTCATAGAGGGCCCTTGCTGGTTTGGTTAGTGGAGCAGGTAACTCTTGATCTCGGGCTCATGAGTTTGAGCCCCACATTGGAGGGAGAGATGACTTAAAAAAGAAAATTTAGGGGCGCCTGGGTGGCTCGGTGGGTTAAAGCCTCTTCCTTCGGCTCAGGTCATGATCCCAGGGTCCTGGGATCGAGCCCTGCATTGGGCTCTCTGCTTAGCAGGAAGCCTGCTTCCTCCTCCCTCTCTACCTGCTTGTGATCTCTGTCTATCAAATAAATAAATAAAATCTTTAAAAAAAAAAAAAAAGAAAAGAAAAAGAAAATTTATGTTTGAGGCCTCTTAGCTTGTATGTATTTAAAGGCATGTCACACTTAATGTGACCATTTTAAAATGTTTAGGTTCCAAAAAAATCTGTCACAAATTGAACATAAACATTAATAATTACACTTTTTTTTTTACAGGGATGTCTGCCATTCATGCCCTACTTGCCATGCCAGGCTTTTGTTGACTATTGTATTCTCCCTTCTTAGCAGAGCACCTGGCACATAGTAAGCACTCCAAACTTTCCGTGAATTTAAAGTGAATGAGTGAGTGATAAATAATATCTTTCACAAGAGCTCTGGTGGCAGATGTTTCTGTGATAGCCAACAGCGTAGCCATAAGTAGCACTAGCTGGAAAAATGCCTGCCTCTGGATTCTTTTGTGGTGAAACCAGAGTCCTACAGCCTGAAGCTGGGGAGCAGCAGCCCCGTGCCCAATATGGATGTTAATCCTGGGAAAACTCATAGTGGTTTGCCTGAGAAATCATTGCTACCATCAAGATGGGAAATTGATGCTTATGTGGGAACTAAAATGTAAAAGTGAGACAGAAAAAAGATTCAGCTCGTATAAAGTAATAAAAAAAAGTCCCGGTTCCCACCATTAACACTGTTAATTAATTGCATTACCCATTTCTTAGTGTAGCATCATGATGTCTATACCTAAATTTTTTCATGTCTTTCAAATTACATAGTACTTTCACATGCACTAACATGTTTATTTTAATAGGTAATTGTGATTTTTAAAAATCTCAATTAACAATTAGTGCAAATTCCTGTATTTACTTCTTGAAGTTAATATTTTTATTTAGAAAATTCGGGGTGGGTAGGATTGGCAAAGCACAAAGGTAAAAATTCTCTTTGTATTATTAATATTTGACTATTTGGACTCTATCCTACTAAATTCACAGAGTTTCAAGATTGGAAGAAACTTCTAAATTAGTTTTGCATATCTTCCATCTGATTCACAATCCCTTTGCTTCCCAAACAAAATGACTTTGTGACTTTGGCCCAAAACTCATGAATTCATTATCTTTCAGCTGTTGAGACCATTTTTAACCAGTATTGTTTTTTAGAAATTTCTTTCTTGTATTAAGCAAAAATCTTTCTACTCTTAACTCCCTCTTATTGGTCCTAATCTTTCCTTTGAAACTGCATGCAGTGATTTTAATGACTTTTTCCATCACTGGTAATATGTGACCACTTATTAGCTTGTAAAAATATGTTTATGCACATCATCTTATTAGAACTTCAGAACAACCCAGTAAATTAGGTAGCTTATTTATTATTATCTTTGTCTTATAAATATTCTGAAACAGAGAGAAAATAATTGATTTGCTAGTGATCACAGCCACAAATAATAAATAATGGATCCAGGCCCATGCCCAGATCTTCTGATTCAAAATTGCATGTTTTTTCCATGATACAGTGTTGTCTCAGTATATCCCTTCCAGTTTTAAGTGATGTCCTGTAATTTTTTTACTACCTCAGACTATACTCCTCAGTTTCTTCAGTTTCTTAGCTTTGTCAGCCATTCTGCAAGTGGCCTAATTTTCAGTAAGAACAACATTAGTAGTTCTTAACCGGGCGTGTGCCCGTGCACATGTACATAGATGCCCAGGTGGGGCTCGGACAACATTCATAGCTTTCTGCTGGTTATATACATTGAGTATTTTTTCAATTATAGCCAGTCATTGCTCCCCCATTCCACGTAGATACGTTTGGTTTTTCTGAGTCTCTTGTCTTATGTAAAATTTTATGAAAATATTTTTAAAACCAAATGTGTACATTATTTAACATTTCGGAGTGAATAGTGGTCAACTCAAGAATTATGGGCCTCATCCTCATTTTGTACATGGCTGTTTACTGAAATCAGAAAAATGATTCTCAGGCCCCTCGGGGGCTCAGTCGGTTAAGCGGCTTCCTCCGACTCAGGTCATGATCCCGAGGTCCTGGGATCAAGTCCTAAATTGGGCTCCCTGCTCAGAGGGGAGCCTGCTTCTCCCTCTGCCTCTGCACCGCACCTTCCCCCCAGCTTGCTCTCTCTCTGTCTTTCTCTGTCAAATAAATAAATAAAATCTTAAAAAAAAAAAAAAAGAAAGAAAAACGATTCTCTGGGTAGCTGTTAAAGATTCATAAGTTTTCCTGTCTGCACTCTGTGTTCGGTTAAAGGGAAAATCTCACATCTTACCAGCTTCATTCACTTTGGCTAGCACAGGAATAAATGCTTTCAGGTTGGAGCGGTGGACTCAGAAAAACACGCGTATTTCCAAAGTTAATCGAGAAGCTGCCTTACACAGTTGGTACAGAATTATACCATGCTCTATCAAAGGAAGAGGTTAGTTAGCTCGGTGTCAACAATTATATAATTCTATACTTTAAACCCCCAAACAAAACTAACCACTTCCTAGGTTGTGAACAGCAGTAGCATAGGCTGAAACCACAGTTGATCCAAGCATCTAAAAACTACAGTTTCACTGGTACTAGTATATAATTATTTCCATATATTCTGCATAAAATCATCAGAAGCCAGAAACTGTTTCCACATCAGTGACTAGGAAGGGCATTTAGAAAGATGAATTAGGGGGTGCCTGGGTGGCTCAGTGGGTTAAGCCTCTGCCTTCGGCTCAGGTCTTGATCTCAGGGTCCTGGGATCGAGCCCCGCGTCGGGCTCTCTGCTCAGCGGGGAGCCTGCTTCCTCCTCTCTCTCTGCCTGTCTCTCTGTCTACTTGTGATCTCTGTCAAGTAAATAAATAAAAAAAAAAAATAAAAAAAAAAAGAAAGAAAGATGAATTAGTTTAAAGTACCCACGTGTGAGAAACAGAAAATAAAACTGGTATCAGACTTGCTGCATGAATATTCATACTCAGACTTAAATAAGTGGCATTAAAGCTGATTTGTCTGAAGCTACATGACTTAAGCTGAACGTTGCAAGTTCCTTGTGCAGTTAATACTTTTAACCAAATGGTCTTCTTTTAGGCTAATTAGTTAGAAAGATGATTAAAATTAGAATTTTAATTTTAGCATTTTTTTTCACATTGAGTAAGAAGTAACATATTGAATTCACTGAGATAACTAAATTACCCAAGTGCTTCATTCAAGTAGAGATTTGGGGCCTGGGTGGGTTTCTGATATTTAAATTTACCCTTTTTATAACAGATTTTTTATATCACTCTGTCTTTAAAAAATCTCTAAAAGTAGACAAGTATAGACTTTGGTTGAATCTCCCATAGTCAGGTTCTTACAGGTCCTCAGATATAGCATTCTGGAAGTCCTCACTAATCTCAGGACACATCCGACGTTCTAGTGATTGTCTGTGGACATGCTTCCCTGAGCTCACCATGTCTTTGTCTTCCTTTGTGTTCAGTGTTTGCTCTGGGCTGTTCTCTGCCCCCATTACCATAGCATTTGCCTACTGTGATTCCTTCTTTGTGGGTCTTCTCACCTGAGATTTGTGACAAGCACACCTGATTTAAGAAACTTCTGGAAATACCGAACCACAAAGTTATACCCCCACACCGTGAACGGTGTCCACGAATAAAATTCTGTTGTCCTTTGAACTGAAATCACTTTTATTTTATATTCAAATGTTCAGTAGTGCTGATGGACAATCATCCTACGGTTTCTCTGCCCATGCTCTCTCCCATTCTCCACAACTGCCATTTTAGAGTTTTTTTCTCTCTTCAGACCTCTAGCACCATCTCTCCAGTCCTCACTCTCAGATGATAATTTTGCTTCCTGTTTCATAAAAACACAGGCGATTAGAAGAGGACTTTCAACAGCTCTCCCCATGCTCTTTACCCATCTATCTCATCTCTGCCTTGACACCTGGCCTTCCTGTGACCTGGGTGAACCTTGGGGAATCGGGGTGTCGGCCCAATTGCATCCCTTCCATATCTTCTTGTGTCCTTCTCCTTAAGAAGTGCACCTGCATGCTTCTCTCTCTCTCTCTCTCCTTCTCAGGCTCTCTCCTTTCCCCTTTCTTTTCTTTGCACATGCACATGCGCACTTTTTTTTTTTTTTTACTTCCTTTTGGTTCATTCCCCTCAGCATACAAACATGCTACTCACTCTCTCATTTCATCTCCTAGGAATGCATATTGCCAAGTCCAGTGGAAATTTCTCCGTCCGCCTCTTCTCAGACCTGTCATCAGCGAGTGACCCAGCTGATTCTCATTTCCTTCTGCTGAACACTTTTTCACCTGTTTCTCAGCTCATCACACTCTCCATTTTCCTCCTGCCTCACTGACTTCTTCTCAGTCGCCTTTACTGGTTCCTGCTGCTCCCTCGGACCTGGGGTTGTGGGAGCATCCATAGGGTCACTCCCCTTTTGAATCAAGACCACTTCATTTAGACTGAGAAACCATGGTGCTCACGTCTTCCTCATCAACATCCACTCATTGGCGATCTCATCCAATGTCATGGCTTTTGTGCTATCTGTAAGCCACTGGTTCCCAAATTTATGTGGCCGGCCCCAACATCTAACCTAAAATCTCTTGTATATCTGGCTGCCTCCTCAACCATTCCATTTGAATTATTAAAACTACCTCCTGAGTGCCTCGCTATTTCCACTTTTGCCTTCCTGTAGTCTCTTTTAAGCACAGCAGTGCGATCCACTACAAACATAAGTCAGATAATGTTGCTCCTTTGCCTGAAACTCTCCCATGGGTCTGTTCTAGGGTTACCAAAATTAGCAAATAAAAATATAGGATGCCTAGTTAAATTTTCATTTCAATGCATAACATGAATGTGTAACTTTTGAGTCACATTTATACCAAAAAAACATTTGTTGTTTATCTGAAACTCAGCTGTAACTGGGCATCCTGTATTTTATCTGGCAACTCTACCTCCAGCTTTCCCAGAGAAAATTCTGAATCCTTACAGTGACCTACAAGGTCCTTTATTATCGGGCCCCCTGCTATCTCTTACCTCTAATCTAGCCACAGTGTTCCTTTCCTGCTGAACCTCGAATAGACCAGACATGCTTCCTACCTCCGATTATTTGCCCTGCCACTCCATATATTAGGATGATCTTCCTAGTGACTTAAACTCTATCCTCGTGACTTACCTCTAGCCTCCTGTAAGTTTTGCTTCAATGTCACCTTCTTACTGGAACCATCTCTGCCTCTCTTATTCCCTTCCAGCTTTCCTTTTTTTCTATAGTACACCGCACCATCCGGTGTTGTTTCATTTATTGTATTTATGGTCTGTTTCTCTCCAGTAGAATATCTGCTTCCTAAAGGCAGATATATTTATTGATTTTGTTCGTTGCTATATCCTCAGCATCTGGCATAGTGTCTGATCCATATTAGGTGCTCAGTAGGTCCAATAATTGAATGAACTTAGAGATCACGTGAATGACCCTTGGATAATTAAGAACCTACTAGTGTGGATGTACCTGTGTGTCTATAGGGTAACAGAGTTTCACATGTTTCATCCCCTTAATATCCTATGTAAACCAACTGAAGCAATGAGGATTTTTAGAAAGCAAGGTAGGGGTGAGGAGAATAAGGATGACCCCAGAGCATCAGGCATTTAGGGCAAAGGGCGACAGAGTACAGGGGTAGGGTAAAAAAGCAAAACAAAGAAAAAAAATATGGAAAGATTCCCAAAAACTGACCTTGGCTTTGCATCTCCTGAGTATTCTAGCCCTCCCGATCCATACATTACATTCCTCATACAGAAAACAGTTATTTTAACAATCCATTTAGTTGATTCTGATTGTTGGGATTTTACCATCTTTAAATATGGGAATGTTATACTTTTTAGAATCAAAGCTCGATCTCACTTGTACTGACAAAGCTGTCCGGCTTTCTTTCCTAATGCTGGCCGCTCCCTTTCAGATATAGCCAGCCAGTAGGTGCCCTACATATCAGAATGACATCGGAAGAGTCTATTTTTAGATGTTTGTTAACCTTAAATTAGGGAACGATGAACTAGATGTTAAGCTAGTTGTTCTTCAGTCTCTTTGCGTAATTCAAATGCAGAATGTAAAGCATCTTGTTGCATTATGGTTTAGCTCAGAGGTAATTATATCACTAAGCTGTTAAGGCTCCTTTCTGCCTTGTTCCAATGTACACTAAAATTATTGACAATGTAATGGCCCTTGTATATACATAGATACATGAAAATCACTTATTTAACCACCTTTCTTTGATGGACATTTAAGTTCTTTAT
The DNA here is from genome assembly GCF_002288905.1 of Enhydra lutris kenyoni. Taxonomy (NCBI): domain Eukaryota; kingdom Metazoa; phylum Chordata; class Mammalia; order Carnivora; family Mustelidae; genus Enhydra; species Enhydra lutris. The sequence goes on along the minus strand of NW_019154087.1, from coordinate 48,529,678 downwards.
TTTATTTTTACTCTCCTCTATTAGTAATGCTCCCGTGAATATCCCTAGATTGTACCTCTGATTATATTCTTAGGGTAAAATTCTAAACAGAAAATTATAAAATCTTAGAAAAAGGGCATTTTTAAGGCTTGTGGAAAATATTGTCAGATTCTTTTTCAGAAATGCTGTGACATTTTACTCTCCCATGCAGTTTATGAAGATGACATTCTCGCCCTCTCTTTACCTGCAGTGGATATTAACCCTCCTCTGTCTTCAAATTTCTTTTCTCGTTCTCTTCATTAGATCTTTTCTTTACTGATTGCAAATGTACACAGATTTCTCCCCTTATTATATTAAGCCTTTTTGGAATCTTCCTTTCCCTAAACCCTTGAATCTGTCTGCTTTTTTTCTCATCGCCCAGCTTAATAGTTAATGTTCTATTCACTTTCTCCATTTATATGGCTCCTTTTTCTGAACGACTGTCTTTCTTCCTTACCTACTTCAGTAAAACTTCCCTCTACCTGAGGGTATAGAAGACCACCCATTTAATAACCACCTTGGCTTATTTGTATCCCTCTTCCTTCTTGACTTTCCATCACTTTGATGTTGCTATCCATCCCCACTTCTCAAAACTGCCCTCCCCTTTGGCTGCAGGATGGCTAATGCCTCCTGGGCCTGCAGGGTCTCTCCTAGCTCCTTCGCTGCTCTATTTCAGACACGGGGGTCGGCCCCTGAGCCTTAGCCTACCATCGGAATAGTGAGAATCCCAGTTTCCTCTCTCTGATTATCTTCTCTTCTCATTTTGTTTGTCTCTTATCCCGTGGCTCAGACTAACATTAAATGACAGTGACTTTAGATCTCTATCCTTAGCCAGTCCTTAGTATTTAATGCCATGGAATTGTTGTTGTCCATTGGATGTCCCCATGCCAGTACTCCACAGCTCCTCTACCTAAAATGACCCGACCTGAACCTTTTCCTTCTTTTACACTTCCCTATTTTGTCTATGCTGGATGATTATGCCACTCAGCTCGCTGTCTCAAGCTAGCAATAGATAATATCTAACTGGATTCTTCTTTTCCTCACTCCCTATGTCATCAGTTAACAGTTTCTGTTGATTCTACCAGTCACAGACTTTGACTTCCTTTCCTTCATTTTTTTTTCCTCAGTGGTGCCCATCAGATTATAAGCCATCCTTTTAAAAAAATATTTTTTCATGAACATTTTTTTTTCTGCCAGATTTTAAAAGCTACTAGGGATCAAAGTTATCCAAGAGATGTAAGACTTATCTTCTGCTCTGAAATCCGTTCTGGGCAAGCAGGAGAGAGATGTGTAATTTCAGTTCAGTGTCTGGGAGATGTGAAAGAGGATGAGGAAAAAGGCAACCAGTTTAGCAGTGGTGGTATGGAGAGAAAAGTGTGGCTAGTGAGAGCCTCCTGGAGGAGTTGAATCTTTACTGGTCCATCACCATTAGCCAAATGAAGGGAGGTAGGTAATTCCTAACACAGGGAAAAAGCATGGGCAGAGGTTCCGATTCCTGAGCCTTGCTTATGGCTTCCACTAGAGTCTTCACACCCTTTTCCCCCACTCTTGACAGAGAAGAGAAGTAGAAAGCCAAAAATATAAACTTTTTTGTATCCCACCTTTCTTCAGATCGCTTCGGATTCTCCCGCTGCTTGGTGAGTAGATTGACATTCCATAGTTTGCCGCCCACAAAAGCCTCCTAATCAATCATAGATCCTTGCTGGCCTCCACAGCCTCCCACCCCGGCATCCTCTCCTCACCCCACAAGGGACAGTGCTTCAGCCCTGTTCTTCTTCTGCCTTTTCACCCAGTAACATTCTTTCTCCCAGCTCAGGCTCATTGTAAATACCAGAAGTGCTTCCTTCTCATCTGTAGAAGTCCTTTCTTATTCTCTGAGCTCTGCATTAACTTTAACCTCTTCTTTGTAGCCTCCCTTTAATTTTTCCAGGTGGAATGAAGTGCCCTCGTGGCACTTAGTCTTTGACCCCCATGGTAGTCTTTATGCAAGGGACACCGGTATAGCCATCAGCAGGTAAGAATAGCACGATGGCAATTTATCTTCATCACCTCAGTGCCCACACAGATTAGTCTGTGAGATAATTTCACTTGTATCTGCCGCCGATTCTGAAGTCCTGTCTTGCTTATACCAACAAATATATTAACTTTTCTGGTGTGTTTGGGGATGATGGCAGCAATTCTTCACAAGAGCATTCTACAATCTTTTTGACCTCGGGTGATTTCTTTTCACATGCTCAGAATTCTGACCATGTGACACAATTTTATCTTAGTGTAGTGACCAATGTGAAAGGACATCAGGAAAGAACATAAAATTATTTACACTTTCCTTTTTTGGAGGCGTTCAGATTGGGGGATGAGTATTGAAGACTTTATGGCATGATAGGAATATCACAGAGTGATTGAAAATGTAAAAGCAAATGACCAGGCACTTGATGAGATAATTAGAATCCATATTTTCCTCCGTCATGGAAGTGAGTACTCACTATTGAATAGTCACTTTGAAAGAGTTTGTTTTCATGCAGTCTCACACACTGTCATTAACAGTCACACAGTAGGCCTGACTAGTGAAATCCTGTATTTTTGTTGGGGTTTTATTTGCTTAATTTCACCTAAAGACTTTATAGGCAAGGAAGAAGGATTCGGAAAACTGAAATTAGAGATGTGAGCTGAGGATATTATTATATGTATCTTTGTTAAGTTCCTCATCGTAGAGCTGTTCATGGCCCTAAACATACCTAGACTTGTATTTCCTGAATTTGCTGTTATGAAATGCCTGTTTCTCCCCTGAGAAGAGCAACTGAATATAAATCTGCTTTAACAGAGAAAGAAGTTTGAACAAGGATTTCCCCTCTGGGGCAGGACAAGCTCTGATTTGCCGTGTCAGTGTTATAAGAATGTTGGGTGGGGATATCACTGAACGTTGACTAAATAGGTAATGTCACTCCATACAGCACAAACCAGCATAACTTATGAACTAAATTTTTTAAATTAATTGTTTATCTCTAAAGTTGATATGATGTTAATTAATGGACTATACAACAAAAATGTGTATGGGAATACCTACTATGTGTAGTACCTACTATGTATAATGCTCAATTTTTATGAAAATTTTAAATTGTACTGTTTACTTAATCCTTAAAACAATTTTCTAAGGGAGGTGATAGTGTCTCTGCTTTGAACATTATTCCCTAAAGACACACAGCACATAGCTAAGATGTTCAGCGTGTAATTTACAGAAACACCCAGTTTTATTTGGCTGGTGGGCCTGGCTGTCCTTCTCTGAAGAGAACATAATCTGCATCATCTGCATTCTGTAAGACAATTCCTGAGTGCCTGCTGACCAGATAGAATGTTCTCCAAGGCAGGATGAATGGCAACTTTCAGAAGACATAACAGGTTAAGAGAGGTTTGTAAAATCCATACAGACTTCCATCAGGTTTTACTGTTGCATAAGCAATAGAATGTTTAAAATAAAAGCCGTAATTGAAAAGTGTGAAGTTGAAAAGCAGATATTTATTTCTAGAAAAATGAATAATAATGTAATGTCTCCCATTTGTGGTCGAACATGTAAAGCTCTGTTATGTAATTCAGGTAACAAAGCAGAAAAGGAAGGCCAGGTAAATTATTACAGATGGTAGCTTGGATTATAAAATGGTAGCTGTGGAGGTGGCAAAAATTGGTCAGATTCTACACTTAGTCAGAAGGCAGAACCAAGATAATTGATGTGGGATGTGGGGTGTAAGCAAAGGAGGGGCTCGAAGGATGACTCCCGATGATGGAGTTGTCTTTTGCTGTGATAGCAAAAGGTGGTGCAGGTTAGAAATAGGGATTTGATGGTAGTCAGCATGTTAATCACACATAATGCTTTGAAACCATGTGAGATCACTGCAGGAAAGAACATACACAAAATAGAAATGGTCTGAGCAATGAGCCTTAGAACACTCCAGCATGTGGAGGCTGGGTGATTGAGGGGAGCCAGAAAACAGAGCTAAGGAGAAGCATCTGTTGGGGTAGGAAGAAAATTTGCAAAGCTATTGTAAATTAGGATGAAGACTGAGAAAATGAACCTTTGGATTCAAGCTGGTGTGTGGAGTAGGCGGGGGTGGGGGGAGGTCATTGATGACCTTTCAACTTTACATACCTGTGAACTACTTCCTTTAGGTTATCTAATTGTCCCTCCACAGCCTTTTTTTTTTTTTTTTTTTTTTTTTTGATCACTGTCTCCAGTTTCAGCTAGTTGCTCCCACTCTTCTTACCTTGTCAGGAGATTTGGGGTTTTTTAAAGATTTTATTTATTAGAGAGAGAACACGAGGTGGGGGGGTAGAGGTGGGGAGCCACACAGGGAGGAGGGAGCCCAACGCGGAACTCAATCCCAGGACCCTGAGATCCTGACCTGAGCTGAAGGCAGATGCTTAACCCACTAGGCCCCCAGGCGCCCCTGTCAAGAGATTTTTAAAATGCATAACTCCGTGCCATTGTTTCTCACTCAAGAAAGGTCTTCCACTCATACAAAATTCAAATGAAGTTAAGGGTCTTTTCTGACTATTAAACTTACCGAACACAGATTTGAAAATATCTACCAACATAAAATATCATTTCTCAGATCTTCACAAAGCATCCTGAAAATTTCCCTTATTGGCTGTTGAACAATACATTGAATATTGAACTGTAAGAGAAACTTCTGTAAGAAAGAGTCTTAGGGATTTGGGGTTGAGGTGGACATTAATTCACGTGTTTCAGCGAAGGTGTGTTTTCTTCTAACGGGTCTTAGTTTACGTTCTCTTTCCTTTGGAGTTCCTTACTGTTGATCATTTCTCGAATATTGTAACAAGGCAAATTTACAAGTACCCAATGTAATAAGATTAGAAAAAAAGTCATATGAGGCTTTGTTGTCAAACACTTGCAGCTGCTCAATGTTGTTTCAGCTTCTTATGGGCCATCACAGTTTTTTGATTCAGAGGAATCATTTTTAAACTCTTAGCAGAAGGAAAAAAAAAAAAACACACCATAATTTTGGCTTTCCATAGATGCCACTGAGAAAAATGTGCTTGGGAATATGTTATTTAGTTGCCCCATGGGATTCTAGTTTTCAATATAGATTATTACTTCTAATCCACTGTTTTACCTAAGGAAGTGGAGAACTGCGTGTTGACTCTGACTCACCAGCTGGCAATCAGCCTGCCCCCTGGTAAAGGACTGGCTCCTGGGAGACCGCCCCATCTAAGACATTAGCATCAGGGTGAAATTCTTTAATTGGGGTGCCTGCGGGCCACAAACGCGTTAGGTGAGGAGGATTTGAGGGTAACGGTGTCATAATTTGTCAATTTAGTCAAATGGTGGTAATTCTCAAGTTTCGTGCTGATAGGAATCAGGCCAATAGCAATTATTTCATCCACTTATTTAGTAAGAAGCCGTGCTTATGAACATAAACATTACTTTCTTTAAGGCACCAATTTCGGCAAAGCTAGTCCTCTCTTTTTCCATGTCCAAGCCATGCTCCTGCTCAGGTTTTGCCTGCAACCAGGAAGCCCTTGGCATTTGCAGGTCAGTTTCAGGTTTGAACCTTGAAATCACTGCTTTTAAGTTCTGGATGATAAACATTTCTCGCTTTTCATATTGGCCCATCGCTACCATTGCTTGTATAGATATGTCAAGTTTTATTCAATTACCGTGGTCTTTCAGTAAAAACCTCTCAATATTAAGACTTGATATGACATACAATCGGCCACCTTCCCTAGGATTTCTCACTTAAATATATAATCTGCATTACCCACAGAGTATTAAAACATCTGTTCTCGAGGAGGAATGCAAGCATTTGCTTTTCTTTGCTGGCTTAAAAATAATTTAAAAACATAACGAAGATAGCTTTTTGGATGAATTCAGATAACAACTAGGGGAAGGACCAAGAAGCATGTTTAAATGAATTGTTCCAGGGCATTCTTGTGTCTTTAGAGAACCTCCCGTTAGTGGTTCCTGGCAGGCAATTTTTGTCTGCATGCCCTGTCTGCTTCCTAAGCTCTTTAAAAGTCAGATCTATATACATTCTATCAGCTCGACATTCTGTAAATGAGATGGAGCGCACCCTGAGGAAGTGATGTAACAAGACTGAGCCAGGTTTATTTTCTTCTCTTTCAACACCTGGGTTATTATTTTGTTATTTGTTTTTCATGACTGCAGCAGTCATAAAGCCTAATCAGCTTTCCTAACCCTTCTGTTAGGTATGAATGAAGTGAAAGCCTCCTTATCAGTTTGAAATGTACTGTATGCAGTTGACTAAAAGCTGCAACAGAAATCTTTGTAGGCCCTAAAAGTTTTGCAGTGGTTGCTATGCTACTCAGAGTAAACATTTGTATGTGTGTATTCGTCCAGGGAAGATTCATGGTAAATGTTGTATTTTTAAAATTGCACTTGCCACAAAAATCCTAATAAAAAGACAAGCTCTGGTTTTTTAGAGATACATAACTATTTGTTGTGAATTATAAGCAACTCAGATGGTACTATTCGAAACAGGAAGTCAGCTTTTCTTTTTCTAAAAAAGGAAAAGATGAAAAATGGATGCATAAAATATGTAAAGTGGCCATAATAAAATACAAAGATACCAAAATGTTGATTTTTTTCTGAAGTTAACACTGGAGAAGTCAAGAGGGAACTCATTCTTGCAGCCAAACTTGCTGTGTTGAGCTGGTAACGCTGATTCTCAGATAGCCATTACTTGGTCTGAACACAGGGACTACCACTTATTTTTCAACAACCAAGTAGAAATATATTTATTTTTCAGTGACTCCTTCACATTAAATTCGCTTTTCATGGTCCACGCTCACCAGGATTTGTGTGATACAATTGAGTTACTTATGTGATTCACAGGAGCAACTTCTCCGTGTGGCTTTGCTTTGTCAAGGGAAAAATCACTCTTAGAATAAGGAGGGGGAAAAGCTCTCCTAGAATAGGGAATACTTGGCTTATAAAGGTTAAACTTCACCAGGGCAAGCATTTTGGTCTGCTTTGTTTCCAGTACCCACCTCATAAGCTTTTGAATAAACGTGAAATGATTTAATGGATATAGTATAAAATTCATCTTTGTTGGCAGCTCCGATAGATGGTGAGAAGGCAATGATGATACCATGCTCTCCTTCGCCAGGGCTGCTCTTACAAAATACCACAGAATGGTGGCTTACACAACAGAACTTATTTTCTCCCCATTCTTGAGGCTAGAAGTTCCAGATCAAGGTATCAACGGGATTCGTTTCCTCTGAGGTCTTTCTCTTTGGCATATAGCTAGCCATCTTCCTTCCCCCTGTGGTCTTTCTTCTATGTGTGTCTATAAGCAATTTCCTTTTCTTCTAAGCACCGGCCATACTGGATTAGGCTCCTCCCAAATGATCTCATTTTAACTGAATTACCTCTTTAAAGGCCCTGCCTCTGAACTCAGTCTTGTTCTGAGGTACTGAAGGTTAGACTTCAACATATGGATTTTAAAGGGACACAATTCAGCTCACAACACGGCACGTATCTATATGTATTTGAAAACATGCTGATATCAGTTCTCTAACGTGAACCTGTTTCCTTCTGATTTTTAGAGCCATACAGCTTCCATTCACAAGCTAGATACATATGCCTTTATAGGGACATTTGGATTCTTAAAAAGCAGGGTAAACTTGTATGCACTCTCAGGATAGCAAAAAAAAAAAAAAAAAATGTCAAATTATGTTAGCTATAGAATAGGGCAGTATCTCCCAAAATTTACTGATAATCTAAAACAACAAGGAAAATTTTTTTAAAAAGTAGAGTTCCGCACCATCACATATTTACTAAGGAGTATGTTTTGTTTTTGCAACTTTCCAAAATTTTGCTGAAGCAGTATTGGACTCTTTTTTTTTTTTTTAATTTTTCCTCTTCTTTTTTTTAAATCAAGATATAATTGGCATATAACGTTGTGTGAATATAAGTTGTACAATGTGTCAATTTCATACATTTATATACTGCAGCATGATTACCACCATACCATTAGCTAACACCTCTATCACATCACGTGATGATTCTGTTTTTGTAGTGAGAACATTTAAGATCTCTTAACATCTTTGAAGTATATTAAACAGTATTGTTGACTATAATCACAATGTTATGTATTCTCCAACACTTATTAATTTTTAACTGCAAGTTTGTACCCTTTCACCAACATCTCCCCAACTCTCCCAAACCACACCCCTCCCCACCGCCTATGCTAACTGCCATTCTATTCTGTTTCTACAAGTTCAGCTTTTTGAGATTCTGGAAGTAAAATCATACAGTACTTGTCTTTCTCTCTCTGACTTACTTCACATAGTACAATGCCCTCAAGTTCCATCCATGTTGTCACAAATGTCATAATTTTCTTCTTTCTCATGGCTGAATAATATTCCATTGTAAATATACACCACATCTTCATTACCCATTCATCCAGTGGTAGATGATTGTTTCCATATCTTGGCTATTGTGAATAATGCTGCAGTAAACATAGGATAAATATTTTTTTATATCCTGTTTTCATTCCTTTGCATATAAATCCAGAAATGGGATTGCAGATGATATGATAGTTCTCTTTTTAATTTTGTACAGAACCTCCATTTTGTTTTCCATAATAGCTGAGCATATTTATATTCCCAGAACAGTGCCTAAGGATTTTTTGGAAATAATACCAAAAGCACAAGTGACAAAAGCAAAAATCTTCCAGTGGGGCCATATCAAAACAAAAAGCTTCTGCACATCAAAGAACCAGTCAACCAAATGAAAAGGCAACCTGTGTAATGGAACAGAACATTTGCAAACCATATATCAGATAAAGGGTTCATATCCAAAATACAGCAAGAACTCATACAGTTCAAAAACCAAAACCAAACAAACAAACTGATTTTTTTTTAAAAAATGGGCAGAGGATCTCAATAGACATGGTTTTTTTCAAAGCATCCAAATGACTAACAGTACATGAAGAGATGCCCAACATAACTCATCATCAGGGAAACAAATCAAAACCATGATGAGATATCACACTTATTAAAATGGCTGTCAGGAGGACAGGGGATGAGTATTGGCAAGGACGTGGAGAAAATGAACCCTCTCGTATCTGACAATTATATAGAATTCTTAAATTTGAAACCTGGAAAGAAACTTAAAGGTAACTGAGTTTAGCAGCTGTTGCTTTACAGAGGAGGAAACTGAGGCTCAGAGGGGTTATCATATCTCCCTCAATGCTCTTCCCTAAATCTGAGCAGCTCCAGGATTAGAGTCTAGACACTCACCCTTGATGAGGGCTCTTCTCCCATGTCATACTGTCATTCAGAATGATTTTCGCCAAGAAATTTAGAAGACCTCATTTATGTCTAGGACCCTTCTTAGTACACGACCTTGATATTTTTAAAATGCATTATCTGACAGGTCACTTCATTGCATAGAGATTTCAGATCTCCTCCTGCCCTTTCACCCTCTGTCCCTCCAAGTGACATACCTGAACATCTAGGCTGGAACTAGACAACCACCAGGTTGTCACTGCTACCCTGCACGTAATGGCAGGAAAGTTTTTTTTCCTGGCCCACTAAGGGGGCTGATTTAGTTTACGTGACAGAACACCAGGAAACTGTGCCTTCCATTACTGACCATTATCATCCACCAAATAGCCTTAGGGCAACCCATAACTTAGTAATAAGTTATGGGTTGGTGAATAGAAGAGAGAGGAAGTGGAGAATGTGCAGATCCAATTCAACCCACAGCACTTAGCCCAGCGTAAGTATTTTTAAATACAAAAGATATTGTTGGAATTCTTTAGACACTCAATTTCAGAGAAAGAGCTATGACTTCGACTAAAAGTAGTTTTTGGTTAGAAGAAAAATTAAAACTTAAAAATATCAGAGGGCATTTTTTCCCCCTCTGACCTCTTTTTTCCATTGCTCCCCCTTTTCTCTGAGAATCCCTTTAGAGGTCTTAGAAAAGCAGAACTACAAATGTTAACAGCTTGGTGGTTCCTTGAACCAGTGGGCGTGGTTAAGAGTCATGAGAAAGCTCTTAAATGAAAGCACTGCTTTCTCTTAGAAAGATTGATTCTTAGAATCCAGAGGAAGCAAGCTGATTATCCCCTCCAGTTTTGGGGTGGGGACTGCTGTGTGTGTGTGTGTGTGTGTGTGTGTGTGCATGTGTGTATGCGTGTATGTGTGTATTGTTACCTTTTTTAAAAACATCCTATTTCAATTTAAATATTTAGAAACTTGTAAGTTGAAATAGTAAATTGAAAATAGTAAGTTGAAAATCGACCAATATATGTGTGCGGTAATGTATGCTAAATTGTGTTCTTCCGATCTTTGTCCTTTCAGGAGATTGATATTCTAATATTTCATTGAGTCCAAGGTGTGCGTATTTTATTTGTTTGCTATTACAGGCTTATTTTGTTTCACTTTCTTTTGTATAAATACTTCGAACTTTTAGCTCAGCAATGTTGGTTTCAGTTGGAACTTTTCATTGCTTCAAAAGTAATGCTCTATGCAGAGACTCTTAAAAAAATGTGGAAACAAAATAAGCCAACCCCTACTTGGATTATAGTCTAATTGAAAATAACTTAAATAACAATTTAATATCATACCTAAAATATACATCTGCACTCTGACATTTTAATGAAGAATATATTTTTGTTTTAGCTTTCTACGTTTACTCTCCGTGTGCAGATCATGAGACATTTGATTTGTTTTATATCGTCATAGTCATGAGTAATAACTCAGTTATTCTTTGAGTATTACCGACCCTTCATTTTCACTTTATATAAACATACATTTTGGTCTGTCTTTTAAAAATTTGCAAAACATTTGCATTAACCTTTTCACATTATAAATTTAATCAGTATTATCAAATTGGTTGAATTAACAGTGAAAGCTTTTATTAGATAATTGTTTATTTATATCCATAATATAGTTATCAACTGTAATAGTACTCTCTATCAAAGCAATTTTGTATTTCTGGGACAATTAAAAAAATACTGGGAGTAAATAGAAATGTATTACATTTGGTTTCTACTCTAAAAAGTTGGATAGAATAATTAAAAACATCTTAGTGCTAATAATATTTTAGCCAGACTCTTGATATTAGATCTTTACACTAAGAGTGAAATCCGCTTTGACCCAAGACTGCCACATTGATTTCTGCTCATTATGTTGTATAAAAATGCTTCCCTTCCTGTGGGCAGAGAGGACTCTGCACCCTTAAAGCTATGAGGCCCAGCAGGGGTTATGCCTGCCCCACAGAACAGTGGTCCTTTTTTTTTTTTTTTTTTTTTTTTTGGCTCACTTTCTAATTGACAGGGCAGCTTCTGCTTTTCAAACCATGTGCCCACGGGATAGCCCAGAAAGGAGATCTTTTTCAAATTGACACAATTGAGATATATGGCCAACGATGGCCCTGTTATTAATGAAATTTTCATGGATGAATCATGTTTCGAGAAAGACCGTTATAAATGGCAAAGATTCACTGTCTGGATCAAAGGAGGGAGGGTTTTGCATTTGGGGAAGGGGAGCCGTATTTAACATGGGTAGAGGAACAAGGTCTGCGATGAGTATGACATGTGCAGTAGTTAGTGAAGAGACTGGATTGATTGGAACAAAATGTGCATGTCTTTGATGAGTAGAGGATTAGATGGGAAAGTTGAGCAGAGGTCAGATTGTGAGGATCCTGAGTGCAGGGTAAGGAATTTGGATTTTATCCTCCAGATGAGAAATCACTCTAGGCATTTGTCCAGATTCATCACATGATCAGTGATAACTTATTTTAGGTAGATTAACCCAGTGTTATGCAGCAGAGAATAAAAGGAATAAGGAAAGACTAAAAGCAGATCAACAGAGTTAGCTGCTGCTATAAATAGTACATTGTTTCCAGTATCTGGCCCAGGATCCAAGTAATCAGGATGAAAGGAAGAGCTTACATGATAGTTATTTAAATTATTATAACAAATGTTATAACTTTTATTGGATCTCTAAAAGGAAACTATTTATTATAAAAATGTTAAAAATAGGACATGTATGTCTTATATTTATGTATATTGAATCGGGGCATATTTATATAGCTTGGGGATGTTTTTGTCACTTTCTACATTGTAGGCATTTCTCTTGTTGATAAAACTTCTTGAAGGACCTCATTTTTCATGACTGTACGCCATTTCAGTTTGAGTACAGTGCAAGTAACTGTTCCAATATTGTAAGTTTAGATTTGTTATCAAGTTTCTGTTATTGTAAATACTACTGTAATGAACATGACATAAATTTCCTATTCCACGCTTGTCCTCTCCCCTCCTCTGCAAAGTTAGTAATATAAATAAAAGTAATAAGTAATAAAAAAATAAGTTGAGCATCTGTTCATGTATTTGTTCCGCCTATTTTGATTTCAGTTCTGATCTACCACTCCCTACCTTTAGTCTGTTTGTTAAAAGTTAATGGTTGTGGGGGCAGGTTTGCCATTGAACTTTCATTGAAATTATTGCCCATTTGTGGCTAACCATTTAAAATTATGTATTTTAATTTCTTGCTCTATACCTTGGCATTTAGATTTTTTGTATTTCTCTCTATTTCAAACAACACTGTAATGAATATCATTGCACATATTTCCATGTGCACAAATAAAAGTATGTGAGCCTCAAAAGTGAATTGCAGAGACAGGGGTCATATAAATCTTTTATCTATATATCCTGTGTACATCCATTAAATCAACTGAAGTGGTTGTACCAATTTATGCTCACTTCTGCAGGCAGAATAGAGAAATTCCAATTTACCCACATCCTTGGCAGTCCTTTTCTTTGAAATCGTTGCCAATATCACATACGTGAGATAGTAACATCTCCTTTTTTGTATGTGAAATAAGACCTCACTTTGTTTTGCATTTCTCTGATAACTAATGGATTTTAGCATGCTTTTATATGTCGACTGGCCACTTAAGCCTCTTGTCTGGAATTTGCCCACTCTCTATTGAGTTGTTGGGTGTTTTTGTATATGCTGGACACTCGTCCTGTGACAGTCATGTCGTTCGTCAGGCCATTCTCCCAGTGTCTGTCTTTTAATCCTGTTTATTAAAAAAAGTATGGGCAAATGTATCAAAGTTATTTTTTATGGTTTGGGTGTTCTCCGTCTTGACTAACAAATTCTTCTCCAACGAGAAAGGCTTATTGCCTATATTTTGTTCTAATTCTTCATGGATTAATTATTTTATATTAAATTTTTAATTTGTCTGACACTCATCTGCATAACTACCTGGTGATTTTCCAGATGGAGGAAAATAAAAAGTGAAAAACAAAAGAAAAATTGGGTAAATGGTGTTATAATTTCCACTGTAAGTCCCTAATTGAACCATAGAGACATTTTCCTTTTTATTTAAGCATCAGATATCCACATCCACCATGGTTTGTGATAATGAAGGTTAATGTCTTTCTCACTGACTGCACAAAGATCTATTGGAATTCATCTACATGAACTTGCAAAAAAATTAGTTCTGATTTGGGTTGAATACAATTTCAGTTTCTTTGCATTTTTAGCCTCAGTTTACCTTACTTCATGCCTAAGTCCAGAAGAAATACAGTCATTTTTTTTTAAAGATTTCATTTATTTATTTGACAGACAGAGATCACAAATAGGCAGAGAGGCAGGCAGAGAGAGGGAGGGGGAAGCAGGCTCCCTGCTGAGCAGAGAGCCCAATGCGGGGCTCGATCCCAGGACCCCGGGATCATGACCTGAGCCGAAGGCAGAGGCTTTACCCCACTGAGCCACCCAGCACCCCATACACTGTCATTTTTAAAACAGTTAACATAAGATTCATTTTACTTTCAGCAATTCACAGAAGCTGTGAGCCCTTCTGTGTTACCGCCTTCAGCTTTGCCACTGGATCTGCTTAATAACGCTGTCACTGCCTTCAGTACCTTGGAAGATCTCATTCGGTATCTTGAACCAGACAGGTGGCAGTTGGACTTGGAAGATCTATATAGGCCAACCTGGCAACTTCTTGGCAAGGCGTTTGTTTTTGGAAGAAAATCCAGAGGTAAGTTTTCTCTTCAGATTAGAACCAACCCCTAGTAATTTTCTTAGCAATTTTAGTGTTTTGGATCCTTCTATCACAGCTTCAAAGGAGTAGAGTTTAAAATTCTTCCATGATATGTGTAAATAGCCCATCGTTGTAACATTTGGGCATATTTACACACTAAATAAGGATGCATATAAAAAGAAGTAATTATAATTCAGGGGGTTTAGAAGATTAAAAGGAATACTTTTGCTGAAAATTCTTGCCATTTCTTTAATTCAAAAATACCATTTTGATGAAGTCCCCTGTTATGTTTCATGAGAATCATTGCTTATTCACATTTAATATTTGGGGTATATTGATTTAGAGATTCAAGAGAGATTACCTTAGCTGCTAACCAGATTTGGGCCTTAGAAAAGGGAGAGAAATAAAAATCGTCACCTACCATGTCCCCGATGGTCAGGGTTATATCAATTTCCATCTCTTAAGCCTACAGACTTCTATAAATAATATGGAAAATAACAGTGGCTCATCATAATATAGAACTAGGAGTTTCCAGGACAGGATCCAGAACAAGAAAAGAATGACCGAAGGGTACCCATACCATGATAATTGTTCTCTCTATAAATTTGCCTCTGAAATGATCACTTGACCCTATAAGCCTATCTCCCTCCAAGAGTAAAAGTGAGTAAAAGTGTTGATAATTAAACTTAATTCCGTATGATCAAGAGATTGGAAATAACGTTAACCGAGTCTTCCCTAAGGTTAGCTAATTTTTCCAGTAACATTAAGTTTGGAAAGTATCCATATCAGGCACAAACGAAACAGTAATAGAAATAACTAGCTAATTATAATGCCCTCAAAAAGTCCATTTCAGGCTCTCAGAAACATTGCAGTCTACCCAGGGTCACTCTAGAGAATGGAATGACAGTCTGGAGAATTTATATGGAAGGAACGATGTTTAGGTAGGTTGAGCAATTCCCAAGGGCAGATTGCACCAGACTCGTTCTTCTAAATCCTGTCAGAAAGAAACCCGATTCCTGCCCTTTCCTGCTGGAGTTGCAGCCCTTCTGGATCAAGAGCTCTAATCTCAGCAGGTCATGTCCAGACTTGCCCAACCACAGTATTTTGCTATGCCAACAGACGTGGTTTCCTTTCAGCAATATTTGAAATTGGTGTTCAAGTACATGGGCAGCCGAATCCTGTCCAGATGCTGAAAGCTGTTACATATTTATAAGATTTGATCTTGATGAATAACTTGATGAATAACTTACGAACACTTCCCTTCCCTCCCACTTAGGAACAGGAAAACGAAGATCTGCAAGGCTAGCTGAAACCCTTGTGAATGGAGCCTTTGTTAGATTTGAGGTAGATAATCACGTTGATCTGGAAGAGGCCAAGGGAGTAAACCAGGTTCTAAGCTCAGATCTTGTTTTTGACAGCTGATCTCAGGATTCAAGTCTAAAAATCTCCCTCCCAGCCATGCCTTTAGGACCCACACCTCTCCACCTGGTGCTCAGTGACAATATGGCCAGAGGCTAGCATATATTTAAAAGCATCCAGCACCGAACCAGATCTTTCAAATATTCATTTAGCACTTTCCAAATTGAAGCCCTTTGCAGTTTGCCAAAACTATTAACTTTTTAAGCATACAGTAAGTGTGAGAAAAGCAGTGTATATTTTTGGAACTCTACATAAACTAAAATGCAGGTGTGGGATAACATCTCTATAGACAAAACTAACTCCCCTCCCGAGAGTCTTTCTACAAAGGAACAAGGAGTAAAACGTTTAAAAGCTCCTAATTAGACATCGAAATTGATTTTCCACAGAATAAACATATCACAGTGTTACGACATTCATCTTACAGAGACCACCCTCAGATTGCGTTACAGTAATAGAATATCCTTGAGCTGAATATCTTAAAAGAGTAAGCAACTAAGGAAGGAAAATGTACCCATTATTTTTTTTTTCAGTCCGCATTAGCTTTTTTAGTAGAACTTGCAATATTGGTGAATCTGAACAAGAAAATCTGCATTAGGAAAACGACTTTAATGGGTGCCTTACTCAAAATGTTCATTCTTTAGAGAGACAAACTAATCCATGTGTTGTCTTAGGAAGTAGTTACGGAAAAGAAAGAAAGAACCCAAACACTGATATTTTACACAGGGAAACCACCATAAGACTATAATTAGGTTATGAAAAAAATATGTGTTGGACGTGATCTTTCTTTCTCTTTTTTGATCTTTTTTTTTCTTTTTTCTTATGCAGAAGTTCTGTACAATTTTTGGAGAATTTGTGACATCAAATTATAGTCAGATGACTTATTTTAATGAGGCTTAGATGAGCTTGAAGCCTTAGGAGTAGGAAGCTTATATTTCAAATAAGATATCCCAAACTGAAAATCCCTAATTGCAGTGTGCACTGCGTTTGGGTTTTTCAGTGTTTTTATTTTGTTTTGTTTTGTTTCTTTCCTTTTCTTCCTCTGACTTAGGGTTTTCATTCATACCTTGCTACTGCAGAAAAAGAAAAGACCTTATTTTCTAAGTCAGGCTTACACAGTACTTAAAAAGGGCTTTTGACTGTTGTGTCAAACATGATAAATGAGTGGAAGCTAAGTTGCAAGTGTGTTTAAATTTTCACATTGTAGCAGGTATCATAACTCAGTTCACTGGGGAAATCTGTCTAACCTTTTATTGTGGTTAAGTAAACATTTTAAAGTGAACATATACAGTCTCATTTTCTAGTTCATGAAATAGTGTGTTTAAAACTGAGGTAGATGAATATCCTTTGAAAGCGGAGAGCTTCATTCACATTCTAAAGAGGTATAAATCTTAAATAAGCATTGAAAATTTTGGCAACTGGCTTTTGTATTGTATGTGTGTTTTTGACTTTCTAAACCCTTCTTGCCCAGATAGTAACTTCTAGAGAAAAGATTCAGATAAACTCACAAATAGCTTTAGCAATTACAGAGCAGTATGTACATAGACTATTAGTTCAGCCAAAGGAAACCAGGTAAAATATGTGACATCATTTAACTCAATTATCTCATTACTTTTTTAGAGATAAGTTGGTCTTTTATGGCACACAAAAGAATGAACTCATTTCCTCTTAAATATTTAAAAGCTTTCCTTTCACAGGATCATTTTCAGATGAAAGGGAAATCTTTAAATACTCAAAACAGTGATTTTCTATTGAGTTGGGAAACAATTTTTTAGCTAAATAAGTAGTTGAAATGAACCCATGGAATGAGCATTTCTTTAGCGTTTCCCTACACTTGACCAAGGTTTTAGTCAACCCTATAGTTGACTTGTGCTTATAATTTACAATTGCACATGTATGATTTACCATACATTTCTTGAAAATACAGTGGCTTCCTTTGACATTTTAGAAAAACTTGATCACACGTATAAGTAAATGTAGAATTGTAAAACAAGCAATAAGAAAACAAGCATTTGATTCTTAATCACATTCTCATTTTAAAATTATTTTCAAATATTAACACTTGAATTTTGAAACTGGAGTACATAGTGCTTATTATTACTTGAAGCCATCCTTAGCCAGAAAATGCTTCTTTTTTTTCAGTTCTTATTTATAATGTTTCCAATATTAGTGAAAAGGTATTTAACCAGATTTATTCTATTAGATAATATTTCAAATTTTAATAAAATCTTCCTTTTGGGGTGACACCTGGGTGGCTCAGTGGGTTAAGCCTCTGCCTTTGGCTTGGGTCGTGATCTCAGGGTCCCGGGATCAAGCCCCACACCAGGCTCTCTGCACAGCGGGGAGCCTGCTTCCCTCCCGCCCCACGCTCTGCCTCTCTGCCTACTTTTGATCTCTCTCTGTCTGTCAAATAAATAATAAAATCTTCTTTTTTGAAGAAAAAGTTTTGATGAATTGTATGTTATCCAAAACTCTTCAGTTTTATTGGAATTGCTATTATTTGAATATTTCTAGGGAAAAAGGGGCAAAGTTATAAAGCAGAAATTAAAATTACAGGATATGGTAATTAAGTACTATTCACGTTTTATATAAATTCATATTAAATATGAAATGCTATTTTTATATAAATTAACTGAGGAAAGTATCATTTGGTAGTTAAAAGCAATGATTAAGAATTCACTACAACAGTCTGATGAAAGAATATTTTTGTTTTGTCTTCACAAGTAGGTATACTTTTCAAGAATAAAACACTACATAGTTAACCAACTTGCTAAAAAAAATAGAGACAATCATTATAAACTAGACATCTTTTCTATCCTTTAGAAGGAGAAGAATAGAAATCTGAAGGCGCCTAGTTAAACTGAATTTCAAATGCTATGAAAATTACTCAGGGCACCGGAAGCAGGGGTCTTCAGCAACCTCAGCCCTTTTAAAGTGTATCATTTTTTTCATTCATGTTCTACTCAGTTGTCCTCAAAAATTCATTTCCTTCATGCCCTTTTTGCATTTTCTGAGTCTCATAGCCAGAAAAATTATATAAAGTCCTGGCAGTAAGTTTCTGTAAGTTGTTCTTCATTAATTGCCTGAGCTTCTAATCCTTTTTAAAAATTGCATTTGTTTTCTAATCCAAGCATTCATCATTTTACATTCTACTCTTCCCTTCCAATGCTCTCCTTGTTTACTTTTTTATGAGGGTTAAAAGGTGTAGCACTCTTTCTCTGTATAAAGTTTCCTATTTATAGCTCTCAACTGTTCTGTTGGCTCTGTTCTTAACACTGCACAATGGCACCTCTTTAATGGACAGTACGACATAATGAACCTTTGTTGACTATAAAATGAAAAGTCCAAGTTGCGAGCGGCAGAGCCCCAAAACCTCATCAAAGTAAGAAGAGGCCTTGTTGGGCATAGTGTCGGTGAAACAGATTTCTCTATGGAAAGATCTTGATGAAGCAGATTCAGGCTCAGGGCATAACCATGTTATTTTTCTTTGCTTTCTTTTATGCCATGTAGTGGTGGACCTGAACCTTCTAAAGGAGGAGGTACGACTCTACAGCTGCACACCGCGTAACTTCTCAGTGTCCATAAGGGAAGAGCTAAAGAGAACCGACAGCATTTTCTGGCCAGGTTGTCTCCTGGTTAAACGCTGTGGTGGGAACTGTGCCTGCTGTCCCCACAATTGCAAGGAGTGTCAATGTGTCCCAAGCAAAGTCACGAAAAAATATCACGAGGTAGGTATACCCTTTTCTTCTTGGGTTTCTTTGCACCTTAAAAAAAAAAAAAAGATGACAAAGTCGTGTATCTGAAATGAATTTTTGTTTAAGAACAAATAAAGTTGGCAAAATAGTTTTTTTTGTTTTTTTTTTGTTTTTTTTTTTTTTAAATCAGGACCTTGAACTCAAAAACCCGAGCATTGAGAATTTAGCAAACTTGTCCTCTGATTGTATGACACGGGTGGTCAGTGACGTTTTCATCTGTCATACAAAAAAAGTAAATATGTTCTGCAGGGGGGAAAAAATGGGTGAAATTTTTAGCTTTACACATTTCAAAAGATGAAGGGAAAATATTTTAAAAGACAGATTTGTCTCTGTTGGAGAAAGGAGATCTTTGATACTTATTTCTCCACTTGGGGCAATACGGGAACACAAATCCCAAGAAGACATATTCACAGTTATACCAGTCTTCCTATTATTCGTGTTGCCCCAAATAGCATGTTAAGCCTTTTATGGATTCCTTTCATCTCTATTCTGTGGAATTAAGGAAAATATAAATACTAAATGTTAGTAATGATTGTTTTTCAGAGCCTCGGGAACCTTAGAACTTACTCCAAATTTTTGTTAGTGCTAGAATATACCAGTTATGCCCACCCTTTCTCCAGCAACATTGTGTAGCGTTGTACATCAGGAAGCAAAACATTCTTGATGAAGCAACCTTAGTTTTTTGTTTGTTTGTTTTAAATATTTTGTTTATTTAGTTGACAGAGAGAAAGAGTAGAAGTAGGCAGAGCAGCAGGCAGAGGGAGAGGGGGGAAGCAGACTCCCCTCTGAGCAGGGAGCCCGATGTGGGGCTTGATCCCAAAACACTGGGATTATAGAGGTAACCTTAATTTGCACAAAACGTTTACATTATACTACAGTGAAATCGGCCCTTCTGACTTCATCTCGGTATAACTTTATCTCGTTACTTTGTATTTTTTTCCACTAACCCAAAGAGTAATACAACATAAATATCTGCTTAATAAAATAATTTTTCATGTGCATAAGGATATCAATAAAACCCTTATCTGTTAGCTAAACTAAAGCTGCCCAGGCAGCTGCACAATGGCACCTCTTTAATGGACAGTACGACATAATGAACCTTTGTTGACTATAAAATGAAAAGTGCACTTTACATAGCACGGCTGGAACCCCCTTACCTTTCACCAGTATTGCACTGGCAGCTGATAAAGAGGGACAGAAGCACTGGATCCCAATTGGCAAGGAACCCTGTTTCCATCCTAGATCTACCATTAACTTGTAACCATCAGCAGGATACTTAACCTCTGTTCAAATAAATGTAAGATACGATAACCTCTTAGGTTTTTCCCAGCTGTGTTATTCCCTGACAATCAGTCAATTGCCATTTTTGGAATGTCACATCCCAAACTGGCAGTCTGTGAATTTAAAAAAAAAAAAAAAAAAAAAAAAAAAAAAGGACTGTTTACCACCAATACTCATGTCCTACTTTCATTTCTGCATTCCGTTCTTCTAAAGATCCTGTCCTGGGGGGCGCCTGGGTGGCTCAGTGGGTTAAAGCCTCTGCCTTCGGCTCAGGTCATGATCTCAGGGTCCTGGGATCGGGCCCCACATCGGGCTCTCTGCTCAGCAGGGAGCCTGCTCCCTCCTCTCTCTCTGCCTGCCTCTCTGCCTACTTGTGATCTCTCTCTGTCAAATAAATAAATAAAATCTTTAAAAAAAAAAAAAAAGATCCTGTCCTGGGAATGATCTCTGCTCCCCTTTCAGGAAGGAGATGATCATCAGCTTGGTGGCTCAGGTTGCTTCAGCCAGGCTGTGCTCAGAAGCCCGCCTTGCTGCTACTCTATGAATCAGGAATCTTAGAGTCAAGGAAAAACCCCTAATATGGAAGTGCCAAACAGACTCAATAAAATGCCTTAAAATCGAGGCAGGCATTAGAACTGATTGGTGACTAGAGAGGCTGCGATGAAAACAGAAATTAAACGAGAGTGAACTTTCCTCACCTGAAATCGTCTAATTGTGGACTTTCTGAAACATATCCCCATTAAATACAGTGTATCCCGGGACCCGGAAGTAGCCAACAACGCTTGATTTATAGTCACTATCTTAGAGCTATAAAACCCAGACTAGTCAGAGTAGCTTTTTTAAACCAGCTTATCAGATGCCGAGCCTCCATCGTGTTTTTGGTCAGCTCACTCAGTCCTCAAGTCGAGTGGATCGTCATCTCTCCTCTACTTAAAGATTTCATTTCAAATAACATTGGTTTTAGGGTTGTTAAGAAAGTTGCCACAAAGTGTGTGGCATCTGTTTAGCGGCTCAGATAAAACTCTTGTGTGAGGAAAGACTGTGGGCAGTGCTTGTGAAACTCACTGGCCCTCTTCCAGAATGACATCATTCCTTATTCTGTAGTCTTTGGGTGGGACGGTTATGTATGCATTATCTGTACGTACACACAGACAAGTATGGATGGTTACCTAATGGTGTGACCACCTAAGACAAGTTTCCCACAGATATCTCTAATGCATGTGTGTGGGGAAATACAATACTCCACATTTCTCACAGATACCTCCCGGTAACAATCATGTCTTAATTTTTTATAATGCTTTGTAGGAATCATTAATTTTTCTGTGATAGGTTTTTATTAATAAATTACCTTATAAAAAAAAAGGGCTTTTATCTGTTTGGTGTAATTGATCATTTCTGAAGCCTAGATTTTTCTCAGTCTGATGTTTTGGAGGTAAGTTGTGAGTTTAGTACTACTGCTTCTAAATAAATGAAATTATTTGGGGGCACCTGAGTAGCTCAGGCAGTTAAGTGTCTGCCTTAGGCTCAGGTCGTGATTTCAGAGATCAAGTCCCTTGTCAGTCTCCCTACTCCTCAGTGGGGAATGTGCTTCTTCTTCTGCCTCTCCTGTCCCTCAACCTGTGCTTTCTGGTGGGCTTTCTCTAGCTCACTCTCTCCCTGTCAAATAAATAAATAAACTCTTAAAAAAAAAATGAAATTTTTTTTAAAACAATTTCAAATAGTTCTAAAATCATTAAGTCACTGAGTACCATTAATGTGGTAAAGACTAAAGACTAAAGACTAAACTCATTTAAAGTGAAGCCTATTTGGGGCCCTAGTTCTTTTTGATGACTGTTGTTCCAGTTTTCAGTTTAAAGATTATTCTACCTCAGGGAGAACACAAAAACAAAGACAGAGTTTAGACGTTCTAATTTTTCTCTACTTCATCTATCTCTATTATACCAGCTTCCCTAATTATTAAGCTGAATTAGATTCCTTGTGTTACTACAGATATTACGGTTATTGTTTTGGTTCCTTTACCATTTTCAGTGGGTTCAACCACTGTACCGAAAATAAGTCTAGCAAATTAAAAGGTTCATAATATATAGGATGATATTCTTGTTACATGTTTTGATATTATCGCATAATCTTACTGTTGACAAGATTCTTATTGCTTTTGTATTGATTACTAGACACTGTTTATTGAAAACCATGCCCTCCCACCCAGATTTCCTTAATGATTTTTCTGTTTCCCAGATAGGATATTTCCGAAAGCAAGACTTTACATATAAATGAACTTAGGTGTTACCTCTTCCTTAAAACATTTCCTACTTTCCTTCCAGTCCACCTTCTGTGCCTGTGTAGAAGTTGAGAGATCTCTCCATGAGACAATTGTTGTTACTTCATAATTATTATTTATTTTTATTTTTTACCAAATTGAGAACTAAGAAGCAAAGATCACATTACAGTTTAGTGCTTACGAAAACAGACTCCAAAGCCAGACATCCAGCTGTTTAACTTTGGGCAAATGACTTTATCTCCTGTGCCTCCCATACCTTTGTGTTTAAAGTGAACACCTAACCCTCCTATCCTATTGTGAGGGTTCAGAGAGCTGACAAAACACTTAGAACCAGGTCTGGTACATTTCAAGCTGTTGATACATGTTAGCTGTTCTCTCGTTCATCTTCATTCCCCCTATGGTCTTACTTTTCTTGCATGGATTTGTTTTGGGTAAAAAATATATATCTCAGTGACCTTTCTCTAGTAGTGAGGCCCATCTCCCAAAGTTCTGTCACACCCCAAATTTAATGACACTTTGTGCAGTGTAGGCAGAAATAGAAATAATAGATCATTTATTGATCTTATTTCTTGATGGTTCTTTCTATACCTGATCTAATCTCTTCCATCCCTGATTTTAGTTTTTCCCTGGATTATTTTTTTCATGGGTTTGTAATTTTAGTTTGAACCTCTCTTTCAAAGTTGGATGAAATGTGCTTCTGGCTTCTTTGTTTTATGGAATCATAAACTATATACTGAAAACGGTCTACTTTCACATGATCTGGGACCTGTTGGTCATTTTCCAAGTCTGTCTTTCTCTTCCCAAATTAAAACAAAATTTTGGAAAGAAATTAAGAAGGAAAGCCCTAATTAAGCTCCCTCCCATGTATTAGAATGTCTCATCTAAGATTTAGTATCACTAGAACATTATGAGATTCTTCTGCTATTTGTAAATTCCACAACGATCAGTGGATGAAGGCTGGGGTGGGGTGCTTTTATTGGGTGCTTGCATCCTGACTCAAGCATTTCTAGAGGAGAGGACGATTATAGAATCGTAGCCTGGCATGGCTGCCTGTTAGGACTGTATATGGTAGCTTCTCTAACCCTTACCTTTTATAGTCATTTTCTCCCCTACTAACTAGGAAAATGTACACAAGTGGGGATAGGAATTAAAGACGTTGGCTATGCCAATATTGCAGTTTATCTGCACTCAGCCTCATTCCAGAAACAATTTCTAACAGAAGTTTGATAAGGGATAGCACCAGTATCTAAAGACTAGCTAGTTTTGATGCCACCTCAAGTTGTTCAAAACAGTAAGTCAGGTACTGACATCTAAGATAGGATTCATAGTTTCATGCTAAGATAATACATTCTTAGTAATTTTTGTTCTAGAATTGTGAGTGTAATAGAAAATCTGCTTTAAAAGTTTCCTGTTTCTCACGGTTAGTCCAAGACTTTGCAGTTTAGGTCTCTAGGAAGAAAGTTACTAAAGAAGTAGAATATATGGCTAATAATATAGTCTGAGTTTTTATAAAGTTATTATCACTGTAACTTTAATAATTCATCTTTGGCCCAAGTGCAAATACTGGTTATGTCCCTATTCTCTCTAAAGCTTCTATTCACTCATGTGTAAATTAGGAGTAATAATTCTAAATTACTTCATAGAATTCTTGTGAGTTAAAGTATGTAAAAACATTATTACAGTGCCTGGCACCCAGTAAGCATTCAAAAAATGTTAGCTGATTAACCTTTGATATGACCACATACTCTAAATGCTGTATACATTCTCTACTTTTCTCTTTTAAATCTTCAAATGGAACAGTCATAAGACTTGACTTGTGGATTAACGAATATTTCCGAGAAGGGTATCCTTTAGAAGGTGTTCTATGAAGTTATCTTTGTCCCACCCAGAGAGCAGAGAAATTAGACCACCTCGTACTATTATGTGCTCTGGTCTTCGTTCATATTCTGAAAAACACAATTCCCGAAATGTTATTCTTTCTATTCTAAGAAGCACAAACACATTGAATAGGTAGTTCTTACCAAATACTTCAGATAATCTTTTATAGAATCCGTAGCTGTGTCCTCCTGCCACAGTGTTAAAAAGAAATATCTTTAGTATCGGAGTCAACTTTATGTTTTTATTAAAAAGCCAGACTGCACATTAACTTCATTTAATAGAGGCATCATTATTATTAAAGCTCAGCCTTCCCTACAGTAGGCAGTAGGATCCAGCTGCCCAAAGTTAGCTGGGATGGAGGCTGATGTCTATGAAGTACATCTAATCCGTCGCATCAAGTTTATGGAGGACTTGAAGTGTAGCCAAGAAAATTAATGAGTGGCATAATGGAGCAAACTCAGCTGTAGCTGATCGTGTTTCCTTCCGCAGTATGGTAGTATTTGTATCGCTTGGAATATAAATATTTGTTACATGTGTGAAAAAAGGAATGAGTGAAAGAAACCAACAAGCAGAAAAAAGACTGGGAAGTCGTGGTTTCCGAATACTTAATCAAGGTGACATTCTCTGTAGTATTGTCAGGGGAGTAAACTAAAGAGCACACAGTGAGACTTTCAACCTAAGGACTGTTCTCTGTGCAGAGGCAGCATCCTTCCAAGTGGCTGGTATTAAAAGGGCCTTTCTTTTGTGAAAGCATGCTGATCATTTAGGATTTCTCTGAGGGGTAGGAGAGCGTGTTCATGATGCCTTCACTAGGAAAAAGTCAAAATTTTGTTCAAGTCTTCGTTGGGCCCCAAGATGCTTTCCTGAAATGTTACTTGCCCATGAAATCCGAAGTCACAGACGTTGGCTGCTTTTATAGATGACTTCTCCGTTGTTCCCTTTCAGGTCCTTCAGTTGCGACCAAAGAGCGGTGTGCGGGGATTGCATAAATCTCTCACAGACGTGGCCCTGGAGCACCACGAGGAGTGTGACTGTGTGTGCAGAGGGCACACAGGAGGATAACCGCGTCCGCCGGCGCAGCCTCTCCCAGAGCAGTGCGGCTCCGTGGCTCATCTGTTCTAGAACTTGAGCATTATCTCCCATCCATAATCTCAGTTGTTTGCTTCAGGGACCTTTCATCTTCAGGATTTACGGAGTGTTCCGAAAGAGGAGACACCAAACGGAATTGGAAGTTGTGCAACAGCTCTGTTGAGAGGAGGCCGGAAAGACAGGAAAAAGGTCTTTGGTCGCAGAAACAAAATGAAATGTTGTCCATCACTAGCTAGTTACAAAGTTGCCATGTCCTTACTCAGCTAGCTGTGTTGTTTATCAGCTGTCTCCCCAGGCATAGGCTAATGTCAGTACAGGAAAGAACTGTGCACACGGGAGTGGCTGATTCTGTTGCCTTGCTTAACTCTCAAGCTCCATGTTCTGGGCCTCAAATCGCAGAAACCTGGAATTGTTTCCTTAGATCCACATATATAAACCAGAGTGTTCTATGTTCTACAAACTTTGTTCTTAAAAAAGAACTCTGTTGCTATGAATCAAACTTGTGTCATGCTGATAGGAAAGACTGGATTTTCCATATTTCTTACTAAAATTGCTACCATTTAGAAGAAGAGAACTACATTCATGGTTTGGAAGAGACAAACCTGAAAAGAAGAGTGGCCTTATCTTCACTTTATCTATAAGTCGGTTTATTTGTTTTATTGTGTACATTTTTATATTCTCCTTTTGACATTATAACTGTTTGCTTTTCTAATCTTGTTAAATATATCTATTTTTACCAAAGGTATTTAATATTCTTTTTTATGACAACCTAGATCAACTATTTTTAGCGTGGTAAATTTTTCTAAACAGAATTGTTATAGCCAGAGGAGCAAAGATGATATAAAATATTGTTGCTCTGACAAAAATACATGTATTTCATTCTCATACGGTGCTAGAGCTTATATTAATCTGCATTTTAAAATACTGAAGTGGGAAATCAATAGAATTTGATAAGTCACAAAGACTTTTTGAAAATAAATGATCATATCTTCTACCCCTGTTATTGGAAATGCAAATAAAAAGCAACATACAAACATAGGCATTCAGATCCAGGCGTGACTAAACCTTAGCCCTTCCTTTGGGAAGTGTGAGCCTAGCTCAGAAGAAAAAAAGCACCTTGAAAAGAGACTGGACAGCTCACTGATTAAGCATACCCTGCTGTCCTGTAGGAACACATCCTATTTATTGTGATGGTCTGGTTTTATTATCTTTAAACTCTGTTCCATACCCTTGTATAAATACATGGATATTTTTATGTACAGAAGTATATCCTTTAACCCATTCACTTATTGTACTCTCTGGCAATTGAAATGAAAATCAGTAAAATACTTTGCTTGTACAATGCTTAATATTGTGCCTAGGTTATGCAGTGACTATTTGAATTAAAAATGTATTGAATCACCAAATTTAAAAAAATGTGGCTATTTTGGGGAGAAACAGCGTGTGTGTATGTGTGCGCATGCGCAGGCATGAGCGCCCAAGATTTATCTCTTGAGCTCCAAGACCGGGAAAGAGATCGAGTTTCGTGTTAACCGTGATTTCCATCATGCAAGAGTCTGTGTCAGTTCAAAAGACAGGTAGAAAAGCGCCCAGGTTTCCCTGTCCCTTGTTCTGGTGTTTTGGAGTGGTTTTCTTTTTCTCGCTGGTATCTGGTAAATTAAATTGCACCTGACTTGTAAGGTTCATGAGATTCTATGAAATGCTTAGCGATCGATTATATGGCAGTATGAAACCGAAAAAAAAAAAAAAAATCTTGTAACTTCCCCCCATCTTCATTTTCAGTGGTCGATATTAAGCAGGATGAGCATGAATTGATTGGGCACACAGACTAAACGTACCTTCCATAGCCCGCTTCAAGGGTGTGGCTGCTCACCTTCAGGGTGGATTTCCATTCAAGGCTTGTGTGTTAACCTCTGCCTTTCTGCCTGGCCCAGAAGGCTGGGGCCCAGGGCCCTGCTGCCTTCAGACTCCTCCTCCAAGTCTGGGCAGTCCCCTTTCTGGGCATTTTCCCACCCAGCCGTCCTACCCTGCGCCCAGCCACCTGGGGAACAAATAAATACGTATACACATGCCGTCTTACTGACTCACCTTTTCATGGTTCTGTCCCAGCCCTGCAGAGGCATACTGGACGTAGCTCCACTGAGCTCCACTGAAAACCCAGCGCAGTGTCTTGGTGGTTTACAACTCGCATTAGCATAGCAGAGACTCTACTAAATCTGGCCGTAAATGACCCGTGTAACTGCGTGATGCGGCGCCTCCAGCCATGGAACGAAACCCCTTTCCCTCTTCTTTTTGAGTATTTATTTGTTGCTTACTTAAAATGTTAAAAGCCAAAACAAATTGCTCTGTGAAGGTAGCCCCACATGCTGGCGCCAGTGAGCAGGAAGAGCGTGAGGGCTCACAGCTTTATGCTTATTCACACATAGACCTTGTTGTATATTTGACTTAAAAAAAAAAAAAAAAAAAAAAAAAGTCAGCCCAGGTTTTAATGGCACAGGTGACCATAGTTTTTCAGAATCCCAAAAAAATATTGTCCATATTGACCACCACTGTGTTCTATGTGGTATCTTTGATTTGCGCCCTTTGTCCCTTGTGATGGACTGTTTTGCCACCCTGTGGTTTTTGAAATAAAGACCAAACCTTAATTGGCACAAGGCAGGCTTTCATGTCTACAGTTTTCATTTTCTATGTCTCATTCCCTTTCTCATCGAGCAGTGGGGGTATGCACTTTGGAAAGGTGCAAATGGCAAAGTAATGAGAATTTACACTGGGAAAATACCCTGGCTTGATTTTGTTATTCTCAGTGCCTCCCTCTCTCCAGGGCATTTACTTAAGCTTGTGATTTGGTCTAAGGAAAGGCAAAAAATACAAGTTGCACTTAACATCATGTATTCAATATA
This sequence comes from Enhydra lutris kenyoni, assembly GCF_002288905.1. Taxonomy (NCBI): domain Eukaryota; kingdom Metazoa; phylum Chordata; class Mammalia; order Carnivora; family Mustelidae; genus Enhydra; species Enhydra lutris. The sequence goes on along the minus strand of NW_019154087.1, from coordinate 48,501,025 downwards.
ATGAAATATCCTTATTTCCAAGAAGATTCTGACATTTTAATCTATTTTAATTATATATTATAAATGCATTTAAAGTTATAAATAATCACTATCCTTTACATTCATAAGAAGTAAAAAACCTGAAAATATAATCAATCTCTTGCTTTACATCTTATTTTTCCTTCATTCTTCATACGTAATCAATCAAGTCCCATTGGCTTTACCTTTCCAAAACTCTGCTTTGTTTGTGTCTCCACATCTCTGTTTCCATTTCTGCTGCGTCTGCCCTGATCTAGAGCTGCATGGCTCAGTGCCATTCTGCTGCTCACTCTCCTTTCCCCAGTTTTCTGGCCCCTGGTCTCACTCCCTTCTGATCCACCCTTCACACCACGAACGGGCGGTGGGAAGTGGGGGGCACTTTCCAACAAATCTGATTATATCACTGGGGTGGAAATTTACAATTGAACTCTGTGAGATTAAATTGTAATTCTTCGCATGGCACTCAGAGTTTATTATAATCTCATTGTTTCTGCTCATTTTGCACCATCAAGCCTAACATAGAGCTCCAGTGAACGAATACACCTAACAGTTTCATGACAGTATCAATACTTGCCCGCATCTCAGTGCTGGCTCACACTGTGCTTTCTCATTGTTCCTGTACTTGCCTATCTCATTAGCTTCTTCTCAAATCTCAGCTCAAATGCCACTCCTCAGCAAAGCTTTTTTTCCTTGACTTCCACTAGAATTAAGCCATTTCCCCTATGCTTCAGGAATATTGCAATTATACATATTATCCTATTGACTATAATTACCTGCCCCCCTCTTGGTTTCTCAGACTCCTGGTTTAATGAACAAATGATTTTTTTTTTTTTTAGATACAGCAGTGAATATGACATCAAGACCCTCAAGATTCTAAATATCGCTTACAGATGAAAGAATTAGTACATAGGAGTTGTAATCAATCCAGTCTACTGGTTTTGTTGGGGCACCTGTCCCCATGATTACAGCACGCAGACAAGAACATCCTTTATCTCTTGAAGTGACATAATGATTTTCCTTGAAACTACATGTTTGGTTTTCCAGTTAATGAGTTTTCTACCAATCGTATCTCAGTTATCACTTTTATTCAAGTTAAGGACATTTAATAATTCATTTATGTATTATTCATATTTTGGAGACATCCTATAGTATGATTAATTTTTGTGAGTCAGAATTTAAAAGTCTTTAGGATGTGAAATACAAACATCAGCAATTGATGATTCAAAGTCTACCTCATTTACCTCCTTTGACTCTTTTTTCATCATCAAACCCCATGTGCAATTCTAGCGAATACTCACAGTTTCCTGTAAACGCCAATATCTCTGCATTTGCTAGCTGTGTTCTCTTTTTGAAGCACTGTTCCTGCACTTACCTATTTCAATAACTCCCTCTCCTCTCTGTCAAAATGTTAATTACATGCTTTTGTACTCTACCTCAGAAAGCAATTGGCACAGCCACCCACCCCAAATCCAATTTCTTTCAAAACTGCCAAGTCCCTTACAGTGAGTTTTACTCACTATACATCTAGGTTAGTTTAAGGAAGAGATCTAGTACTTTGGCAGGAAGTTTATTTTAAGATTAATAACTATCATTTTGTAAAATTTACATATGCAATCCCAACCACCTTTTTTACAGAAATTGGAAATCTGATCCTAAAATTCACTTGGAAGTGCAAGGCACTCAAAATAGTGAAAAAATCTTGAAAAACAACCACATAGTTGGAGGACTCACACTTCCTGATTTCAAAATTTACTGCAAAGCTATAGGAATGCTGTGGTAAATGTAGTAAGTTTAGATTTATGGAGCAATGGAATGGAACTGAGAATCGAGAAACAAACCTTCACATTTGTGGTTAATTGATTTTGACAAGGATGTCAAGAGAATGCAATGGTGAAAGAGTATTTTCAACAAATGTGCCAGGAGAACTGGAGATCCACACGTAAAATAATGAATTTGGACTTTACCTCACACCATATACAAAAAGTTAGCTCAATGAATCAAAGATCTAAATGTCAGAGACAAAACTATGAAACTCAGATATACAGAAAAAAAAATTGTGATGGCTTTAGATTTGGCAGTCTTTTCTCAGATAGGACACCAAAAGCACAAGCCAAAAAAGAAAAAAATGAAGTGAACATCATCAAAATTAAAACTTTTGTGCTTCAAAGGACACAATAAAAATAAAAGATTACCTATATCTTAAGAGAAAATGTTTGCAATTCATATATTTGGCTAGGGTCTTTCTCTAGAATATGCAAACAAACTCTTACAACAACAATAAAAAGAAAATTCAATGGAAAGATGAGCAAAGGACTTGAATACAGATTCCTAAAAAAAAAAAAAAAAAGAAAGAAAAGAAAAGCATACAAATTGCCAATAAGCACATAAGAAGATAGCCAAGGCCATTAGTCATTAGGGAAATGCAAATCAAAATCACAATGAAATACAACTACCAGGACATCTAGAATGAAAAAGATACCAATAATCAATGTTGGTGAGGATGTAGAAAAATTAGAAACTTTATAAATTGTGGCCATGCAGGAAAACAGCTATACAGGTCTTTAAAGGGGTAAACATAGAATTAACACAGGAATCAGTATTTCACTCCTAGGCATATACTCAAGAAAACTGAAAATCCTGCACACAAAAGGACATAAAAGTATTTTTCATAATAGTCAAAAAATAGAAATCACCAACTAAGATGTGTGGTATATTCATACAATTGAATAGTATTAGGCAATAAAATGGAATAAAGTACTGACACTTGCTATAATATGGGTGAACCCTGGAAAACAATGTTAAGTAAAGGAAGCGGTTCACAAAAGGCTACATAGTATATAATTCCATTTATATGAAACATTCAGGATAGAAAATCCTTAGAGAAGGATAGTGTATTTGTATTTGTCAGGGGCTGGAAGAGGGGGATAAATTGGCAGTGACTACAGATGGACTCCGGGTTTCTTCTTGGAGTGATAAAAAGATTCTGAAATTAGACAGTGGTGATAGTTGTGGGATTATCTAAAAATCACTGAATTATACGTTTTGAAGAGTAGTTTTTTGGGGTTTTTTTTTGTCATCTGAATTACATCTCAATAAAGCTGTTTTGTTTTGTTTTGTTTTAATTATAGATGCTGGGGCACCTCGGTGGCTCAGTCGGTTCTGTGTTGACTCTTGATTTCTGCTCAGGTCATGATCTCAGGGTCATAAGATGAAGCCCCCAGGTCAGGCTCTGCACTCAGGTGGGGAGTCTGCTCGGAATTCTTTCTCTCCCTCTCCCTCTGCCTCTGCTCCTTCCAAGCTCTCGCTCCCTCTCTCAAATAAATCTTTAAAAAGTTCAGATGCATTTACTGCAGCATTTTGGAAATAACCTCCCAAAAGAAAGCAAACAAGGAATAATTAAAAAGCAAACAAACAGAAAAATTTAAAAAAACAGTTATCTACAATTCTATCACTCTAGTGCAAGCCATTTCTAACTAAGCATATAGGTTTGCAGATAAATGAATGGCGGTGTGATACAAACTCAGTTCCATCCCTTGCAGTCACATTCAATATTGACACCTTCACCTTGGCTTAATGGTGGTAGGAGTATATTTTCCCATTTGAATTTGGTCTTTGCCATGTATCTTGCTCTAACCAACAGGATAAAAGTGCCTGTGACACATGCTAAGGCTTCAAATGTGCTGGCATGGCTGGGTTTGCTTCTCTTTGACTCCTGCCATCACCACAAGAAGACTATGCTTCAGAAAGTTCACTGGTCCAAGGGTGCCTGGTACAGATTTAAACCCAATCGGTGTCATGGAGTCGAGTCCTGCTGAGTCCAGCCAACCCCCCAAATGCCTGGGTGAGACATGAATGATTCTTGTCATAAGTCACCATGATTTTGAGAGTGTTTGGTATGCAACGTTATTTGGCAATAATAGATACATGTTATTTCATTTAAAGAGGTCATACATGCTATGTTTTAGTAGAACTATCATATATATCTTCACTTGAAACTATGGACCCAAAAAAATCGAAAGAGAACAAAAAATATACACTTTGGAAAATGTTCCATCAACACAAAATGTTTCTTGTTTTAAAGGTTTTATTTATTTATTTGAGAGAGAAAGAGAGCTCAAGTCAGGGGGAGGGGAAGAAGGAGAAGCAGACTCCCTGCTGATCAGGACGCCTGAAGCAGGACTTGATCCCAGGACCCTGGGATCATGCCTTGAGCCAAAGGTAGATGCTTAACCACTGAACAACCCACGTGCCCAGCACAAAATTCTTCTAAACAGTCTTGCTAAAGCTGTGGAGGGAAAAATGTGATTGAAAATACTAAAACCACAAGACCATTTGCTAAGCATTGCTTTTATTTCAATCATTATCTGCTAATACACTATTATGAGAAAGAAATAAGCTGACAGTTTATCCTAACTCTTCATAAACAATGAATTTTGGAACACACACAAAAATTAAATTAAGTTAAATCTAAAAAAAGAAATAAAAATATTAAATTTTAAATGGAAAAAACATGCTCATTTGTGTTAATTATATTATTTGCTTTATTTTTAACAAATGTTTAATTAATATAAAACATTTAATAAAAATGTTTTATATTTATATTTTAATAAACTCTTTTATATCATGAAGTACTTTGGGAAATTTTCATCCGTTTTTTAGGTTATTGTTCTTTCCAAACTTTGTTCCTTCTTTCTCTTTCCCCCTCCTTCTCTGCCCCTTCCTTCCTCTCCTTCTTCCTTCCCTATATTCTCTTCTCGTTTCCTTCCTTCCCTCCTTGCTCTACTTTTTAAACATAAGTTTATATGCATAATTTCCATGCTTTTAACTTTTCTTCTGATCATTTACATAATGCATAGATTGTGTCCAGACTACTGTTTACTCTGATGTGATAGAGTGGATTCTTGATTCCATTTTTACTTTTCTAAAACTCATTTCCCAAACAGGACCACAGTTTGAGGATTAAATGTTATATTCTATAGTTATAGAATATATATATAGTTAGTTTTGTTTCTTTTGGAGAAAGGGGTTGTGAGCACTTGGAATGTGGACCTTTGAAGAAAGAATTCTGCTCAGCTCTCTCCCAGAGTGTCTTTTGCTGAGATTCACTCTGGCAACAGCCTGTATCGATTCTTCTTGGAGTGGGACATGGGGACAGACAAAATAGGTTTCAGATCTTATTCATTACTCATTGTGAAGACCTTGAGGCTATACTTTCATCTAAGGGCATCAGTCTCTACTTTTCAGTTTCCATGTTTCATCTGAATCTCCCCAGAAACAATTTCCCTTGCCCTTCTACTCACAGCAGAGAAAAGAGAACACTACCTCTTCTGACCACTACTCTTCAAAGTTAGCCGTATTGCTGACAATGCTCAGATCCGGATTTCAGAAATAGGCATTAGAATGGGAATTACCCTAAGCCTCACCATAAAGCTGCTCTTTTATTCTTAAACTCTCATCCTCTGAAATTGATAGCATGAAGTATGTCTCTCACTAGATGCTGTTAAGCAAATGAACTTTTTGCTGGACTTTGGTCTGCAATTCGACTCTTTCAACATTACTCTCCTGATGTTAGATAGTATTTCAATATGGCAAATTTGTTACAATTCCAGCAATAATTTAATTTCTCCTTAAATCTTTGTTCTTTGTTACTGAAATAAGCTATTTCCATTTTTCTACTTAATAACTAAATATTGTATGACCCCATGAAAGTTTTTGTATTTTGCACTTAAATCTTCTTCAGATTTCATTTATAAATGTATTAATGATATTCAGTACTAGGTGGTACAGGATAGTCTGCCCATTGTAGAGAAAACTGAGATTTCACCCTGTTTTCTTTTGTCATGTGCTAAGTTCTTCCACAAAACTCAGGGGAAAAGTAGGATAATTTTCCAAGCTGAATTTAAAACAGTTTTGTATGAGTACTTTTTAATCTCCCATTTAGGGAAAAAATCAAATTATTATAAATCTTATGATGGTCTTAACTCCATTAATAAGTATTTTTACTAAGAAGTACAAAATTTAGTTCTTTTAAAAGAGCTTAGTATTAAGCCCTTAATTGACACCTCCGATATAAATCAAGTATACAACAGCTCACTAAATGCTATGTGAGTATCTTTTAACCAAGAGATCCTACCAAAAAAAAATTTATCAGTTTTAATACAGTTATTTAAGTTTCTGCTCTCCTTAATGATATAAAACAAGCTCCAACGACATCCCCAGATAGAAAGATACATATAAAATCTCTTTTATACAATATAACTTAGTTTCTTACAGAGCTTTCTTACAGAGTGTCTATATATTTAATAATAATAATAAACAATGGATACATTTTGAGAAGAAATTTTCTCCAAAATCTGGAAAATAAGATGTATTCCTGTTGTTCCCTATTGAGCTCCAACAGGGACTAACATTACTATCTCCTAATCCAGATGCTAATTTTTTAAAGATGGTACCTATGGCAGTGGTTATCTTCCAAATTTCCAGAATGGCATTCTTAATTTTAGATAAGTACTTATAGATCAACAGCTACCCGTCACATATATCAGGAAGGAGATCTATTATAAGAAGAGTAAGAATTACATGACTAATTCATTGGCTAGAGTTTGATTTGCTTTGTTTTCCGTCCTAAAGCTGTGATCTGAAAACTTGATTTGCCAGCATTTGAGCAGAAGTATCAAGGAAGAAGCTGAGTGTTCTTCTTCCAGTCTATCAGTTCCCTTGTCCTGAGGGGCCACTGTACTTTGCCCCTGTGAGAAGAACTGACTTTAAGCAAAAAGTAGAAAGTGAAAGGCTTACATCGATTCTATGTGGACTGTCCTTAGAACTCTTCTGGAAGACACAATAATTTAATCAAGGAATTTTGATTGCCATCATACATTTTGATAGTGGATTATGAGTGGCTTGCTCAGTCAAAATCTTACTGTATTACATAACGCTTATCTAGTTTGACAATACATTGTATCAGTGTTTTGAAATAAAAGCGTACAAATCATTAAAAAGACATGAGTCTTGTAGTCTTGACTGGTTCAGTAATAAATCATACTGATTTGTTTTTAAACCATTTTTTACCCAAAGATACTTAAATACTTTGCAGTGATCACTTTTGTGGAAAGTTTTCATCTTAATTTTTGCAGCCGGAGATGGAGTCAGCAAGTGAGAATGTGACATGATTGAGTAATTGCTGGGCGTCACACATGGACATGTAAAAATGTTTGAAGAAAATCCAGAGGTTCATATTTGGTTTCCATTCATGGGAAAGACAAACTGTTCTGCATGCACATGCATCTGCTTTTAAAATTAGCCTATGAATAAACAAAGCCTATGTTCTTTCTATAAAGCAAGCTCCATTTTTCTTCTGGGACTATATCAAAGGTGTTGCCCAATATCTATTCAAAAAACCTAAACCATAGGTGCCCAGCAAAATCCTGGAATCAAAGCAAGTCACGAAGCCTTCTATCCTCGATCCCCAGACTCTTTTGCTACTTCCATCAGGTACGATGATGGGTGCATAAAGTCATGAATATGCCAAATTGTCACCCCGTAGTTACAGCTGATCAACTGTTAGTCCAAAGATACTTAAATACTTTTGACAAGGGATGGCTTGAACCTTTTAGTCCAGTCCTCAAACTTCACTAGGCAGCCATCAATTGTCTCACACTCATCTCATAGAAATAAATCCATCGATGACCCCAATGACCAGCCTAACTCATATCTAGTAATTTCTCAACGAATTTCAAATAAATAGATGGAGAAGTGAATATTCAAATTACTTTTCTAAGATCTTTCAAGTCTTCATTTGGTCAATGAGATGATTTGCAGCTGTTGAACCATGTGTAACCTATGGTTAGGTATCTGGACAGTGCTCCGATATTGTAGATGTAAATTCTTCAGATGTTTCAGAAACCCCCACCTCCAAGAAAGAAAAAAAAAAAGGCACTAAATTTCCTTTTTGTTTGCTGAGCAGTTCAAACAGCAAATCTGCCTCCCTAGAAATCCTGTGCATCAGTCCAGGTTCTGACCTGTGAAGCAACTAAAAGGATCACCTTTAAGTATTGGAAAACAACTTACTGACTTCCCTTATGTGTCACCTTCTGCAAGTAAAGCTAACCAGTGCACTTACCGAACTTCATATGACATGGCATGCTTATTGTGCTCACTACTTGTCTTCAAATGGCATCACAAATCACAAAAAGAACTGAGACGAGAAGCTCTTTTGGTCTGGACGTGGTGCTCCTAGGAAAGCAGCCTATGCTTGCATTAGCCCGTCTAGCCCTTTGCAATAAAATGGAGTTCCTGGACCGGTAGGATCAGCATCACCTGGAACTTGTTAGAGATGCAGAATTAATCTGTGGCCCCACAACCCACCTCCTGACTGAGAAGGTGTATTTCAGCAAGCCTCACAAGGATTCATGCCCACCTTTAAGTCAGAGGAGCACTGACATGGTAGTTTCTAAGTGTCGGTGCACATTGAGCTCATTGTCAACTGCAAACCACAAGCTATTTTACAAGCCAGGACTCTGAAACGCTGGGTTGGTGTGGCTGACTTCTGAAAAAGAAAGGTGTTTTATACACTATCGCTGCTAGTGAATGTATTGATGGTACCAGCCACCCTCTTTCTTGAAACCCTTCCTTTTCTTATTTCCCAGGACATCTTTGTTCTTGTCCATGATCTGGGCATTGCATTTTGGCATCTCCCATGCTGATTTTTTGTCTACTCATGCTTCGTTCTTTATATGCTTTTTCTGACTTAACCCTGCGTTTCCATGACTTCAGCTGCCATCCATCTGCTGGTCATTCCCATAGTCTGTACCTCTGGCCTTGCTACTCTGAGCTCCAGTTCAGTTCAGCTGAATCATCCACCTAAATGTTCTACAGGTACCACTTAAATGGAATTCTCCTTAACTACTCTCTCTTCTCACATTTTCGACTCTCCTTTTGTTTCTGCTGGTTAATTGTGTTTACCAAGTGATGAACTTGCAAAGCATCCTAAACCCTTCCCTCTCCAACCACACTGTACACCTAGAGACCACCTAGCGCTGTCAGGTTCCTTGTTGAATTGATCCGGTCTGTACCTACCTACTGTCACTGTTTTGAATCAGACCATCATCTTTCAAGCTTTATCATCAAGTTCTTAATAGATTTTTGTCCCTCTTGCCCATTGCGACTCTCTCTGTACTACCTTTGCCTCTTATCCGGCACCCCCTCCTGCCAAACACACAAAGAACTTTTTATTTATGTAAAGATGAAGCTAAAACATAGATCCCTCCTTCCTCAAAAACCTTCTATGTCACATGAGGCAGTAAAGTTAATACAGCTTTATGGTGATTCTGGTCCTGACACTCCAAGAAACCGATTCTTTCTGCTGCTTCTCTCACCACGCATTGCCTCCGCTCCGTACCTTCGTAATTGCCATTTATTCTGACTTACGTAATTTCTCATTTTCTTTTATTGCAAGAACCTGTTCATCCTTCAATACCTCATTCAAATGTCACTCCCCCTGAAATGCCTTCACAGATTTGTAATGCTTCTATTAAGTATGTGTTTCATAGATGGCTTTATACAACCTTTCTGTTGTGTTGTTTTGCAGGTGCTTTCAAGTTAACCCAGTTCTGACACTAACTACATGACTTTTGGCCATTTATTAATTGTTTTGATTTCCCACTTTGGTCAGATGTAACTAAGAGATCAGAGTACCACTACTGAAAATTAGATTAGGTAAGTAAAATATTAGGTAAGGTGGCTGGTACACGATAGATGTTATAATCATTTGTGTCTTATGAACACAATCATTGTATTTGACTTAATCTCCCCTTAGCAGATTGTGGACAGCTGCAAGGAGGCACTAGTCTTACTTGATGTATATGGTTTGTAGCTAGTTCTGAGCCTACCATAGAATAGGCACTCAGTACATTTTTTTTTAAGATTTTATTTATTTATTTGACAGAGACACAGCGAGACAAGGAACACAAGCAGGGGGTGTGAGAGAGGGAGAAGCAGGGTTCCTGCAGTGCAGGGAGATATTTTAGCCAAGAGGATACTCTTGGGGTGCCTCCATGGCTAGGGTGGTTAAGCATCTACCTTTGGCTCAGGTCATGATCTTGGGGTCCTAGGATCGAGCCCCATATTGGGTTCCTGGCTCAGTGATAGTCTGCTTCTCCCTCTCCCTTTGCCTTTCCCCTTGCTCATGCTTTCTCTTTCTCACTTTCCCTCTCTGTATCTCTCTGTCTCAAATGAATAAATAAAATCTTTTTTAAAAAAGATGGAATTTTCTCAGAAAATTGATATAACTCTCAATGAAATGTGTCCCCACTCTAAAATTCTACTACAGAAATCTATTTTTGTCTTTTAGTACTTAGAGTCAGAGTTCTTAGACCTAGGTCCATAGAGGCCCTTGAAATTACTGTGAATTTCATGACGTTGTATGTAGACATCTTGTAAACTCAAGTATTGTCATGTTTCAAACCCTGTCAAAGGAATTGGTGCAAGAAAGCTTTAGGATCACAGAGAGAGCTAGAGGACAAACAACGTGGTAACGATTCTTTAATCTCGAAATTTCTGAAGACTAGAGGTGAGAATTAGCCTGAATCCGTGATTAAAGTGTACATCAGACTCACCTGTTGCAGGAGGCCACACAGCGGGAAGTGGGGTATTGTACTTCGAGATCACCATTTACCAGCACTACAGTTGGTAACTTGTATTTTAGTTCCAGTGAGAGCAGTCCCTACAGATCAGAGCCCGTGGGTATCCAGCTAGCAGCCCAACCACATGTAAAATGTGAAGTTCGAGGGATGCTTCAACGTAAGGTGAGTTTGACTTATAGAACCACAGGAAGAGTCTCGTGGATTAAGTTGCCAGATGTATGTCAGTGATAATTACTGGGAAAGAAAACAGACCCCTCTTTGGCAGTATTCTGGGAGAGATGACAGACAGTGCAACGGAAGCTTAAGCACATTAACCTCTGGTCAATTTCAGATTCACCTCCAACATTGCGACCACCTAATTTTTATGTGTTAAGACACAGAGGCCCTCTCCTCCCCAGCCTTCTTCCCAAACCCTAGAAAAGTAACCCTCACCATGTGCTTAGAGGAAAACCATGTGGCTCAGGCAACATATTCCAGGTTTAGAATAGAATCAAATAGGAAAAGAATTCTTGGCTGGAACATGGTCTCATAGATTTCTAACTTGTTAGTAAATCAGTCCCCGATATGATGTCTTTGACTTAGAATTTGGTTTCATATTTGTTTCAAAAAGTATACACACATCCTTCAAGGCACTCAAACACAAAATGTACATGTGCTATTTCATTTTTCAACCTATGAAGTGTATGTGACAATAGCAAGAATAAGCTGTTGATAAAGTCTACTGCTGAAATTTCAGAACAGTGTTAATTAGATCTCTATTAGTAAAATATTTTCCCTGATGTTAACTCTTGACATCACTCTATCCATTTTCTCTTATAAATTTGGTTTCATAATGTTAATCCTTTCCTCATTCCTTTGCTATTAATATTGTATGATGAACACTTTCTCCAGTCATTAAAGTTGTATAATGTATTGGAATGGTTTCATAATATTCTGGTGTGTGGATGTACTGTTATTTGTATCTTCTCCTTCTGTAAAAATTTTGTTTCTAACTTTTTGTTATTAGGGGCACATCTTTAAGTCTTCTGATAAATTGATCCTTGTGATAAACAATGTTGGTGGTTGGCTAATATTCTAAAGCCATTATGAATAAACTACAATGAAACATATGGGTGTTATTTACTGGTAGTAATGACACAAATAATGCAGGTTGTTTTGGGAGGGAAAGGTATTTTTTGTTTCACTGAATGTTTTCTCAGTTCAAGCTGTATTTTTCATGGGCAGAAACCTTTTTTCCAATAGTTTGAATTATGCACAATATCAGGATAGTACCAAGGGGGCAATAAAATAAAGTTGTTTGATCTCTTTTGAAAGTCCTTATTTGCACAAATATTCAATTTGCATTGGAAGTTAATTTTTAAAAATGCATTTCTAATAAGTGCACAATCCACATGTTTCTTGTACGCAGAATGTTACTTCAGTTAAATGATTTTCTTTTTGTCTCTTAGAAATTGTTTCACTCTAAGAATGGAGCCCATTAAGCTTCAGGTTTATTTATTTATTAATTTATTGGTCAGTTTAGCTTGATAATTTTCATTATTATTTTAATAAAATTGGGCTAATTAAATTATCTGGCCATATAGATCATCTTTGTCCTGTAGTTATAAGGAGATACGTGTCAGCAGTACAGGAGCAAAACTAAGTGTATGTTCCCTGAAGCTTATTGAAGATTCTTTCTCCTCCTTATATGTCATGTAAGGAATTGATTCTGTATTTGTGCAGCTTTTGTAGCAATGGATAGACTTAATCTAGGCAGTAATGCTAAAGACCGACAACGTAAACTTAAAAGGGCTATCACAACTTAACAGAGAACTGTAAAACCTCAAAGAGAATGAGAAAAATGATTGTTTAAACCACAATGAGAAACAGGTGCTGGCTGTGAAAAATTCCCTTAAAAAATCTTGGCGATTTGGCACTCACAGGTTTTTGTTTTTTAATGCCAAGGTAATCGCAGTATTTTGTACAAGGAGCAGTGAGGAATAAAAACTGCTTTATGACCCTGTGGATTTACTGACTTTCCATTTATAGAACTGAGCACATATGTGCACATGCACACATAACTGTGTGTGCGTGTACACACACACACACACACACACACACACACTCTCACATGTGCACGCAGCTTGCCCATCCAAGTGCACCAGATCAAAATGTGCAACATGGGAAGTTTTGAAAGAGGGGGTTCCATATAGAATATTATTTTCTAAAAGTGCTGAATAGATTTCAGAGCTACATCTGACACTTTATGGGTACTCGATATTTGTTGTTGACTGGTTGAATAAATAATTGCATTGAATAAATAATTGAAAATGTTGACCTAAAAGAAGGATAACAAGAATTTAAAATTTTTTATGCTCAAAGTAAATACATTCAATGCTTTGAAATATTCACATTTTAACAAAAGAACAAGGAAACTTCTAGAGCCCATGGATATGTTTATTACCTTAATTGTGGTGATGGTTATAGGGTATATGCGTATACTCAAACCCATCAAATTACCATGTACATTAAATATGTGAGGTTTTTTTTGTCTATTGGTTATACTTCAAAAAAGCTGTTAACAAGATAAAATTTTAAATACTCAAACTAAGTATGTTTAATGCTCTAAGAAATTCATGTTTAATGTTTCTTTGACAAAACCCTCTAGAATCTGTGTTTTGTAGTAAGTAACTCAGTTTTCCCTTCAATCAAGCACACGGATTAGACCAAGTGTTTAAGACATGCTTTGCCCAGACAATTTAGCTATCCATCATTTTTCATGCTGTTGTGTCCCACTCTACAGAATTTCCTTTCCTGTGATGTGCTTAGATCCTAGTTAAAATAAAACTCAAGCACATTTTGATTCTAAGACCTAAATGTTTTGAACTCATGAGTTACTTTTATTCCTGTTTCTCAGTGCTATCATATAAGGAGGGACAATTTCTAATTAGGAAAAATTGATGTTTTTCTTTCCATTATAGCAGTTCATTATTGTACATTACCACAGGGAGTTAAATTAGTTATATTTTATTTCTAAGAGAATTTCCTTTTCTCCTTTTGTACTTAAATGAGAAGTGGGATTGCTTCATCTCCCTTGACAAAAATTTGGAAAGCAGAAAGAGCCTCTGTTAAATAGTTTTCAACTCTGACATCTGCATTTCATATATTAAGCTACCTTCATAAAACACTTTCATGAACAAATTGAGTTCTTTCTCTCACTCGCTTCTATCCGATGGCTAATGAATTCCACAAAACTGATTTCTAGCATCTCCCTATACTACTATCACATGGCTGTATTTCTGAGAATATGTTTCTTGTAGCAATTTCTGCACCCCAAGAAGATATTTCTTTGTTCTTTTTTTTTTTAAGATTTTATTTATTTATTTGACAGACAGAGATCACAAATAGGCAGAGAGGCAGGCAGAGAGAGAGGAGGAAGCAGGCTCCCCGCTGAGCAGAGAGCCCGATGTGGGGCTCGATCCCAGGACTCTGGGATCATGACCTGAGCCAAAGGCAGAGGCTTTAACCCACTGAGCCACCCAGGCGCCCCCTTTGTTCTTTTTAAGATTTATTTATGTATTTTAGAGAGGAGAGAAAGTGAGGGAAGGAACACTAGTGAGCAGAGGGGAAGGGTAGAGGGAGAGGGAGAACCTCTAGCAAACGCCTCCTTCCTGCTAAGCTTTGAGCGCAACTCAGACCCTGAGATCATCACCTGAGCCAAAACAAAGTATTGGACACCCAACCCACTGAGCCACTCAGGTGACCCCCAAGACGATATTTCTGGTAACAGTACTTAGAACCATTGTGAAAGGCAGTAAAGCATAAGTAGCATAAGTAGTCCTACTTTACAAGTAGGACTCTAGGGTCAAAGAAAACATGGTACAAATCCAAGCAACAGTAGTTATCAGTCATGCTACCTTGGGGAGGTCACTGAATCTCTCTGTCTGAGAGTCCTCAACTAAAACAAGGAAAGAGATGGCAACAATACCTACCTTTTCAATTGTTTTAAGGATGAAATGAGAAAATCCACAAGGGTCCCTTAGTCTTGTGCTTAAAATGCTGTATGCACACAGTAAACATGAGCTATTCATATTTTTATTATTAACTGGATTCAAATTTCTGTATCTATTTTGCTACCTGGCTTTGTAATGATCTTTAAAATTCTGGTTTCTTGTGACTGCTCACTTTAGTGCTTGCTCTCCCCACTATGAATGGTGAGCATTATTGAGCTCCTGGGTTCTGGTGTATATAATGCTGATACCTCTTCTCTTCACATTCTTAGAAGGGATTTCTTCTGATCACATGGTGAGGTACCAGCACATGCTATCTGCCCCTATCTGCAGCTCTCTCTGGTTGATAGGATAGTGTAAGTTCAACATAACTGAGGCATCATTTTAGGATTTCTTTAGAGGACTTTATCTAATCTTGGTGTATAATCGATGGTGTTCTAAGTAAACGAAGAGCCCTGTAGTCATGTCAGAGGAAGACAAGCCAAGGGGGTGATTTGAAGGGAGAAATGAGGCCTGCAGGCTTATGAGATCTAGGAATAAGCCTGTTGAGAGAGCAGAACACCATACAGGGGAGATGAGTCCTTAAAAGATCTAGGGAATAGTTTTAAGACAACTGAATGGGTAGAAGAAGTGTGTCTGTGGGCTCACAGAGGGTGAGGGAGGTGTGAGAGGCTACAAAACACAGAGATTAGTAATATTACCAGACATGCAGGGCTTGGCTTCCCTGAGAATCTATAGATTCTACAGATTCTAGAGAATCTACAGATTCCCTGAGAATCTCAGAACTCATTTGAAAAATTGCTGCTTTTAACATTATATCTTATTACCTTTCTGATATTGAAACATAGAAGGTTCCTAGAACAGAGTTCTTTAACTAGGATACATAAAAGAAAATGTCAAAAAGGCTTATTTCCAAAAACAAGGAGTCAAACAGAAAAAGGTAATATAAATATTTCTAGGTGATAATTATGTGTTTTAACTTACCCGATCATTCACTCTTCGATGATGCAACCCCATTTTCCCTTTAGCACATTCCATGGCAGTCAATTGTTTTCAGGATATATCCTTTATTAGATTAAAAGTTTCTTGAAAAGAATTACTAGGTCTTATTCTCAGGGTGAAGTCCCCAGAGCCTGAAACGTAACAGTTAGTAGATATTGAAACAAAACAAACCCTGAAATCATACTTTGAGGTTTAGGTAGAATTTTTTTCCTCTTTTTTCCCAGTAATTCTATACATTTGTCATACTCATCAAGGTAAGTGTATTCTAATCCCTTTTATCTGTTTCGCTCATTCCCCCCACCACCTCCCTCTGGCAACCACTGGTTGTTCGCTCTTTAAGAGTCTGGGTTTTCTTGTTTGTTTGTTTATCTCTTCTTCACTTTATTTTTCCCTTTGTTTGTTTCTTGAATTCCACATATGAGTGAAATCATTTGGTATTTGCCTGCCTCTGAGGAACTTATTTCACTTAGCATTATACCCTCAAGTTTCATCCATGTTGTTGCAAATGGCAAGATTCCATTCTTTTTTACAGCCGAGTAATATTCTATTATGTATATATTCCACATCTCCTTTTCCCTTCATCTATCAATAGACATAGGTTGACTATTGTAAATAATTCTACAATAAACAGAGGGGTTCATATACCTTTTCAAATTAGTGTTTTCATTTTTTTCCCAGTAAATACCAGTAGCAGAATTACTGGATTTCATGATATTTCTATTTTTAATTTTTTTGTGGAAACTCCATACTGTTTTCCATGATGGCTGTACCAATTTACATTTCTCCAGTGTACAAGCATTTCTTTTCCTCCACAGCTTCACCAACACTTGTGTTTTTTATTTTAGCCATTTTGATAGGTCTCAGGTGATATCTCATTGTGGTTTTGATTTGCATTTCCCTGATGATGAGTGATGTGGAGCATCTTTTTTTTTAATTTATTTTTTATAAACATATATTTTTATCCCCAGGGGTACAGGTCTGTGAATCGCCAGGTTTACACACTTCACAGCACTCACCACAGCACATACCCTCCCCAATGTCCATAACCCCACCCCCCTTTCCCAACCCCCCTCCCCCCAGCAACCCTCAGTTTGTTTTGTGAGATTAAGAGTCACTTATAGTTTGTCTCCCTCCCAATCCCATCTTGTTTCATTTATTCTTCTCCTACCACCTTAACCCCCCAGGTTGCATCTCCACTTCCTCATATCAGGGAGATCATATCTTTTTACGTGTCTCTTAGCCATTCGTATATCTTCCTTGGAAAAATGTCTATTTAGGTCCTCTGTCCATTTTTAATTGGATTACTGTTTTTTTTTTCTACTGAATTGCATTAAGTCCTTTATATATTTTGTTACTAACCCTTTATTGAATATGTCATTCGCAAGTATTTTTTTTCCCATTCAGTAGGTTTTTTTTTTTTATTTTGTTGATCATTTCCTTTGCTGTGCAAAAGATTTTTATGTTGATGTAGTCCCAATAGTTTAATTTTGCTTTTGTACTCCTTGCCAGAGGGGACATATCTAGAGAAATGTTTCTATGGCTGAGGTCAAAGAAATTGCTACCTTTGTTTTTGTCTAGGAGTTTTATGATTTCAAGTCTCACATTCAGGTCTTTAATCCATTTTGAGTTCCTTTTTTGTGTACAGTATAAGAAACTGGCCCAGTTTTATTCTTTTGCATGTAGCTGTCCAGTTTCCCCACATCATTCCTTGAAGATACTGTCTTTTCCCCACCATATATTCTCAAATCCTTTGCCATAGATTAATTGACCATAAATCACGTGGGTTTATTTCTGGGCTTTCTATTCTGTTCTGTTGATCTATGTGTCTGTTCTTGTGTCAGTACCATACTGTTTTGATGACTATAGCTTTGTAATAACACTTGAAGTCTGGGATTCTGATACCTCCAGTTTTGTCCTTCCTTTTTAAGTCTGGGGCTCAAATAGTAGCCCTTAGCAGCTTATAATGACACAGTTCTACAATCTCTTTTTGGAAATACTCTGAGCCTAATATTTTCTGAATTCAGAATATTTTAGCTATTAGGAAGGCAAAATGATAGAACACATTCTGGATATTGGATAATATCCCCATTGGCACCTGGGGCGGCACCCCAGAATCAAGCACGTCGATTTCAGGAGCAAGAAGTATGATTAAGTATAAATACATACATTCATACATATATACATACTACAAAATAATATGTCAGTTTAGGTTACGTGTATCTACCCATTAAGCTAAGTTCAAGTCAAGTTTTATGGTCTAGTGAATTTAAAACTGCTTTTGGATTTCAGACATCTTGGATTTAGGAACTGGAGATAATGGTTTATAGACTTAGATTAGCTTCTTCGTGTCGCTTTCTGTTTTCTGTATCTTTTTGTTGTTGTTGTTCCACAATTAGTGTTTCTCCATTATAGTAGAGCCAGTGCTTCTTTCTGAATGTAAATAACTTATACCATTCTTTTTATACTCCTGAAATAAAGCACAGAGATGATACAATGTATCTAAAGGAATAGGTTTTAAAGCAATTAATATAAAGTCCTAATATACAAAAGAGAAAGAAAAGAAATGCATAATAATTAATATATATAACAACATGTAAATATTTAGAATCTAAACCACTAAGAAATATAATGAAATAGTCTTATATCTGTATGTGTGGTTAGAACCACTAGGACTGTGCCAGCTGCCGAGTGTGATTTATCAGCTCTGCCCATATCTAGAGTGGTGTTCCCAAGGGCATAACTTAGAAATGCTAAACAATGCTTGGAAAATTATATATATATATATATAATTTATATATTTATATAACATAAATTTATATATATAATGTAACA
Source organism: Enhydra lutris kenyoni (assembly GCF_002288905.1). NCBI lineage: Eukaryota > Metazoa > Chordata > Mammalia > Carnivora > Mustelidae > Enhydra > Enhydra lutris. The sequence continues at coordinate 48,482,544 of NW_019154087.1, read as the reverse complement.
TAAGTTTATATTATGTTAATATTATATATACATTCATATTATATTATATATAAATTTATAAATGTATGTCCTATATATAGCTAATATACTTATAAATTTAGTGATTGTAGTTTTTCTGAAAACTCTGGTATTTCATAAATTTCATAAATCAGTTAAGACGAACTTGGCAATTGTATGTAAAATGTAAAATGTTCTAAAGCCAGATAATCAGAAGCGGCTTTCCCTCTAACACGAGGGGCAGGATATTGGAAGTCATGTGGCCTGCCAACCATGCTACACCCTGCAGGACCCCTCTGTCCCTCACACCCCCAGACAGCTCACATCCCTGGCTCTTTGCACTAATGTCAGCAGCGCTCCACTAATCATGTTGACAACAAAAGCTGCCCCCACACATTTGCCAAATGCCCTCCGCCTCCCATGAGAACGATTGACCCATCTCATCCTCGAGACCACCCAGTCAACTGATCTTCTTATTCTCGCTTTGTAGATGAAGCCACTGAGGAAGGCAGAAACTGATCAGACCCTTGTTACTGACTTGTAAAGCCGGAGTCTACCTGACAGTCGTGCTCACTTCTAGTTCAGCTCTCTCTCCCCTGTACTGGACAATACTTAGGAGTCTATAATCTTACTTGTTCCTTCTCATTTTCACATGCTTGTGAGCTATTTCTGTTGCCTGGTGCTTTCTCTCTGAAAGTCCTCATATTTTTTAGGTGCAAGAGGAGTTGGTTCCTGACCGCTGGTTACAAGGAGAGTGAGAATTATTTACATTCTTGAGCAATTGTTCTATTCTTGCAGCTCTGCTGCCTGCTGTTTGAAAATGAATGAGCTAGCAATTAGGTTGCCACCTAAAAATAAAACAAAAAAGCCAGGTCTATCAACAGGAAACTGAAGGGTTGTATTAACTCTCGACTCCCGTGCAACAAATCACCCCTAACACTCAGTATCTTAAAACAATGAGCATTTTTTATTTCAGGGTGGCTCAGATGCCTTTAGCTCAGGTCATGATCCTGGAGTCCTGGGAAACAATCTGCTCAGCGGGGAACCTGCTTCTCCCTCTCCCTCTCCTGCTCCCCCTGCTTGTGCACTCCCTCTCTCTGTCAAATGAATAAAGGAAATCTTTAAAAAAAAAAAATAAATTTCCGGGGGTCAGGAATCCAGGAGAGACTCAGCTGGGTAGTTCTGGCTTGGGGTCTCTTCGTAAGATTTCATCAGGATATAGGCTAGGGCTGCATCATTTCAAGTAAGCAGGCCTGGAGAATTCACTTCCAAGTTCATTCCTATGGTTGTTGGCAAAAGCTCAGGTCCTCACCATGTAGGCATCTCTTGATTATGACATGATGGTGGGCTTCCTCAGAACAAATAATCTGAAGAGAAAGAGCAAGAGAGAGATGGAATATAGGACGTCATTTTTGCCTTTTATGCCCTTGCCCCCAAGTCACAAACCATCACTTCTGCCTTACTGTATTTGTTAGAACAGAGTCAGTCATTCCAGCCCATACTCAGGTGAAAGGCATTAAAATATATTTCTTGAAAGAAGGATTAGTAGAAATTGTGGACATATTTTTTATGTATTTTTAATTTTTATTTTGTTTTTTAAAGATTTTATTCATTTATTTGACAGAGAGAGATCACAAGTAGGGAGAGAGGGAGGCAGAGAGAAGGGAGAAGCAGGCTCCCTACTGAGCAGAGAGCCCAATGCGGGGCTCAATCTCAGGACCCTAAAATCATGACCTGAGCTGAAGGCAGAGCTTTAACCCACTGAGCCATGCGGGCACCCCATATATATATATATATATATAATTTTTTTAAAACAGAGTGATCATTCCTGTTTTTTTATTTTTTTAAAAATATTTTATTTATTTATTTAATAGAGATAGAAATCACGAGTTGGCAGAGAGGCAGGCAGAGAGAGAGGGAAGAAGCAGGCTCCCAGCTGAGCAGAGAGCCCGATGCGGGGCTCAATCCCAGGACCCTGAGATCATGACCCAAGCCAAAGGCAGAGGCTTAACCCCCTAAACCACCCAGGCACCCTGATCATTCCTGTTTTGAGAATCTTGTCTGGTATTTTGTTTCAGTAGGGAAACTGTTCCACTCTTGATGTCCGCCCTCCCCAAGAATCTCTTAGTCTCTTTCCTAGTTTTGGGCACCCATCCTCCAGCTTCTATTTCACTGCTAAAGGTGACCTCTTGCCATATTTAGAGGTTTGCACTTGGCCACTGAAATGTCTTACACATATGGAAAGCCAGAATAGCTGGTGAAGTCTCTCCATGGCCCAAATGTGTGCGCGTGCGTACACACACACACACACACACTCTCTCTCTCTCTCTCTCTCTCACACACACACACACACACACACACACACACACACACACACACACAATCTATAGCCAGTGGCTGACGGGGATAAAGGTAACAAAACCCAGCTGCTTTACTCTGCAGCAGAGAATAACCTCTCAGATGCACTTTCCTTTCCACTATGCCCTCTCAGATCAGGCAAAATCTGGGACTTCGTCTGCAATAGCACTTGGCTTGGCTCTTTTCTATTCCCCATTCTGCTTCCCTCTATTCTGGACTACTTTCTCCCGAGAGATTGTCTTTCATAAATTACTTGCAATGATTCCGGGTTTGCTTTTGATTCACGAACAGAGCCCATAATATTTTCTTTGCCTGAATCTTTGCAAAAATTTTAAACTCTCTATTTGTGTTATGGATGATACTTTATTCAAAGCTATATTATTTGCAAAAAAAAAAAAAAATAGAAAAGAAACAGATTCAAGCTAGCTCCAGTGAAGCGTTATTTAGTTATATGATTCCACAGATATTTGTTGGAAGGATATTTAATATCAGCCTGGAACACTGGGGACTTAACATGGAAAAGAGACTTTCCATGTCTCAGGGGACATATGAGCTCTCCCATCACTGCCTTTCTTGGTGGAAAGATGCCTTGTTTTCTTTTCTCAATGACTTTCCAGCTTATTTTTCTTAAGCATGGTTCAATGCAGCTGTTCGTGCCTCTCTCCATTTTCATGAACTCTGTTCTATTACCCGTCATCAGTTCCTATTTCTTTCTTTGTTTCATGTTTCAAATTAAGCAAAATTCAAAAAAAATACAAAAAAAAACCCCACCCAAAACAAAAACAAAAACATTAACAAAAAACCCTGACTGAGGCTAGATACCCCTTCCCTAGCCCAGGCTGAGTGTGCTCAATCCATGGCCGGCAGCCTACTCAGCAGTCCATGGCTTGTGCGCTGGCAGCTCTGCAGAGGAGATGTGGACACGACTGACCTCTTAGAAGGTTAGTTCGAGTGAGATCTCCTTGAGTGGGGAAATACAGAACTGTGGCCAATAATGTTAGTGATAGGTCTGGTAGAAATCGAGTTTACAAGATCCAAATCATTTCTGTTGTATTTTAGAAGTCATCACATGTATATACCAGTTAGCCTTAAGTGAAGTTCTCTAAAGCCAGGGGCTGGAGGTTACAGTAGTCACGCAAGATGTCCAAAGTCGACTTACACAGTCATCATACTCTAAGAACACACTTGAATTAAAGCCCTATACGTCAAAGCCTGTTTTACTGATCCAAGATGAAAGGTATCTCTAACATAAAATAGGCTCTTTGATGCTCGCTCCTTTAAAACATACTGATGTATATGTTTGCCCCGTGAAAATGGAAAGCAACATATTTGTTTAAAATACTTTGTAATTCCCCTTCCCTCCATTTTAGGATGGCACTTCAAGGAATAAGTGCAGCATACCCTCTGGTACAAAAGCCAAGAACAGGACTCACTATATCACTATTTTGCTCTATGGCACCAGCATTAACATATCACGGCTGTAAAAACAACACTCAATCATGGTGCCAGAGTTTCGGTGATGTCTTAAATGCAGTGGCTGAGGTTTCAATGATTACAAACACAAAGGGGTTCCCTTGAATGCTGTCTGGAAAGGTAGAGCTTCTTCATTCTTCTTACTGGGGAGGAGAAAAAGAGAAGTAAGGAAATGAACCACTTCCGTGCGTACATCTAACGCGTTCCACCTGTGTTTGGTGTGGCCAGGCCAATATCTGTTCAGCGATTTCGTGGAGGCTGGGTGTCAGTTGCGGTTCTACCTTGCAAACCACAGAATCCTTCCTGACTAGTGTTTAAAAAAAAAAAAAAAAAAGAATGGAGTGAAAGAATATTAGGTTAACCTCCACGAGGCACAACGAGTCATGTTCTATTCTCTGCCGGCTCTCCTCGTCATCTTTCCTCTCTGCGGTTAGTCTGTGGAGGGTGTTACCAATTAACAACAAGAAAAGTGTCTTTGAGTTATCAACTATGATACTTCTTTTAATTGAATTTGAGATATTAGAGTAACTGTTGGATGCAAATCCAAGGAGAAACTGTTCAAAGTAACCTCTCTGCAAACATGATGCTCTATTTTACTCATTTATTTTTGCCACATATTTTTCAGATAGTATTCAGATAATTGCTATCTTACACATGGTGTAACTTCCAAATTTGTTATATGTTTTACTGGATTAATTTAAAGTGAATATTTCCAACATGTTATAGTTCTTGTTACCTCTTATCTTTTCCATGAGCATTTTAATGTTCCCTTTGTCTTATAAAATGAAACAAAAATAAAACACGTGGAAAAACAAGAATGAGATTTTATCTACTTCAATCATAAGTCATTGTCAATTTTCAATTTCTCTCTTTCTTTAGTTCAGCCTTCCTTCCTTCCTTCCTTCCACAGCCAATCAGTTCGATTTAGCTTGTCTTGTCTACCTTTGCACGTAAAAACACTTTTTATTTTGTAATAATTTTACATTCTCAGGAGGTAGCAAAGAGAGTAGAGACAGGTCCCCTTACACATCACCTAGTTTCTCTCAATGCTTGATCTTATATCACTGCAGTTTGATATGAAACCAGGAAATTGGCATTGGCACAATGTGTGTATGTGGTTGGATGTGATTTTATCACATGTGGAGATTTCTATAACATTATTGCAGTCAAGATAGAGAACTATTCCATCACCTAAGAGCTCCTTCATGCTACCCTTTTACATTAACCCTAGTACCTCCTCTCCATCATCTCTCTAACCCCTGGCAACAAAAATTTGTTCTCCATTTCTATAATTTTGACATTTGGAGATATATAGTGGCTCAGAATGTATTTCTTTGTATAGCTTTTTTAGTGGTTGCTGTAGGGGTTTTTGGCTCAACTTATCAGCATCTATTGCTATCCACATTATATCCATTCAAGTTGAGGGTAAAAAGTTACCTGTCTTTATATCCCTTTACTTCCCCCTTTTATAATAAATTGTCTTAAATATTCTGTCCACATACATTGAGAACCACACTAGATAGTGTGATAATTTTTGTTTCAGCCATCAAATATAATTTAGAAAACTCAAGAGAAACTTCTGGTAGGTACCCAGATTTTCACTTTTTCCATTGTTCTTTCCTTTTTCCTGCTGTTCCAAGATTCTTTCTTCCATCATTTTATTTCCGGTTAAAGAATTTCTTTAAGGCACTCTTTTCAGGTAGGTGTGTTGGTAATGGTTTTAGTTTAAGTCCTCAGTTTCCCTTTATCTGAGGAAGGAGCCTTCCTTGTATTCTTAAGGATATTTTCACTGAATATAAAATTCTGCATGAACGGTACTTTTCTTTTGGCTCTTAAAAAATAAGGGACCACTTTTTTTCTGATTTCCATGCATGCACATGAGAAATCTGCTATCGTTCAATTGTTTTTGTCCTCTATGTAATGTGCTATTTCTATTTTCAAGAGTTTTTTCTTTGTTTTTAAATTTTCAGAGGTTTGATTATGATGTGTCTTGGTATGGATTTCTTTGAATTTATCTTGTTTAGTGTTTGCTCTTTTCTTGAATCTGTAGGCTTATGTCTTTTGCCAACTTGGAAAATTTTCAGCCATTTTTTATTTGAGTAACTTTCAGATCCATCCTCTTTCTCCTCTGCCTCTGAGACTCCAATGACATAAAAAGTAGATGTGTTGTTATATTCTCCCATGTCCCTGTTTGTTTGTTTGTTTTCCCAATCCATTTGATTTCTTAGTTGCTCAGATTGGATAATTTCTATTGTTTTATTGAAGGTTTTTATTTGAGGTTGTGTATTTTTCAATTCTAAAATTTCAGTTTGGTTCTTCCTTGTACCTTCTATTTCTTTGTTAAAATGCACTATTTAAAAATTCATTTTAAGTACGTTCATAATTGGTTGTGGACATGCTTTTTATGAAGGCTCCTGGGAATCCTTGTCAGATAATTCTAACATCTCTGCTATCTGGATCTTAGTGTCTATTGATTGCCTTTTCTTATTCAGTTGAGATCTTCCTGGTTTTTAGTAAGATGAGTGTTTTTTTATTTAAATATGGACCATTTTGGCATAACAGCATGAGACTCTGAATCTTATTTAAATCACTTATTTTTACAGACCTCTCTTGATACCTCTTTGGCAAAGGAAGTGAGCACTGCTTCATTACTGTTAGGTGGGAGTGGGAGTCTAGGTTCACCACCTGGCCGCCGTTGATAAGGGAAGCAGGGGCTCCTTGTTACTATCGGATGGAGGTAGACTTCAGTCTTCCTAAAAGGTCTCCATTTATAACACTCTGACAAGGAGGGAGAGAGTGCCTTATTATTGCCCTTCACATGGTCTCTTACCACTCTTAATGGTTCTATTACTTCTGAGTTGTGGTGTAAGGCCCGACTTTCCACTAAGCCTCCTGTACATTATCCTAGCAAGGATGAAGAAATGTGTGCTTTCTTCATTACTACTGGGTGGGGTGGAAATCCAGGCATAGACTTCTTATTTTTCTTTGGGTACAATCAACTGTGCTTATTTAGTAGCCTGATTCTGTCTAAATTAGCCTTACAAGTGGAGCATGCAAAATGTAGTCTTTCAAAAACTAAGTCAAAAGTAAGTTGGCACTGATATGATGAGCCTGATGTTAACACTTGGACAACCAGGGCCATGAGAAATATAGAAGAAACAAATGGAAAGACTTGTAACAGTATTAACCTGTCTTTGGAGAACCTGAATTCATGATTCATTTTCAGACCATTGTTTCTAGTATTCATGTAAGCTTTTATGGAACAAATTTATACATTTGCATTTTATTTTTACTACCAGAGTAGAGTCGTCTTTGAGGTAAGTTAGATTTTTAATTTTCTAGCTAAGCGAATCTGCTTCCTTTTATTAATGCTATAGTAAGCTGTTTAACAGAGACTAAGCTCCCAGGAGATCTTCTGATAAAATGCACACATGGAAAAAGAAAGAAATATATCGTTTTTGGTAGGGGTAATAAAAGTAGGAGAATATCAATAATTTGTTTTTTTTTAAAGATTTTATTTATTTGAGAGAGAGAGAGAGAACAAGAGAGAGCAGAGAGCACAAGTGGTGGGGGTGGAGGGAGAGAGGAGCAGAGGGAGAGGGTGAAGCAGACTCCCTGCTGAGCAGGGAGCCTGATGCAGGTCTCAATCCCAGGACCCCGAGATCATGTCTGAGCTGAAAGCAGATGCTTAACTGACTGAGCCACCCAGGCCCCCTCCAATAATTTGTGTTTCAAAAAGTATTTTAGTAAGAAATTTGTTTCACTTGTTACATGATTCCATTAAAATATGGTTGCCAATTCTTTAGTAAATTAGTATAAAATCCTAACTAAATATTACATACCACTTATTCAATGAATGCATAATGATGTCCTATATAGGCAAAGCATTATGTTAGATACAGTATGGGGTAGGTACAGAGACATACAGAAAGTGACCCACACTTCCTACATTGTTCTCAAAAAAATGCTAAATCTAGTTCAAGGGGCAAGATATACATTCTTGAAAATGATGGTAAAAGTAGCTTTTTAAAATTTCATATGAATTCTAATAGACAAATGCTAGAACATCTGCTGGATGAAATAGAAAATTCAGAGGAAACCAAACTGATCGGGAGATCAAAGTAGCAGCATAAATGGAAAACGTGAGCGAAGTTGAAGAAGTGGTAAAGCATAAAGCACTATGGGTCCAAACACTGGCCCATGAAGAGTGAAGGGTACTACTGCATGGGTAATGGAAATCCAGAAGGAAGGAGCGCTTTAAAAAGAGATGTTCTGTAGAACGATGGAAGGGAGGGAAGAGTGACTTGCAGTCAGATTTCATACCTTGAAAGCTTTGGAAATTTACTGGAAGAGTTTCTACATTATCTTGAGACCAAAAGAAAGCCTGACAGGCTTCGATAAAAAAAAGAATTTATGATCCAAGTGTTATTTTAGGAGGTTACATTCTGTGAGAGTGTTATTCTATCTATTGGGAAAGTAGAAGACAGAGTAATTAAAGATTAAGATGGCAGAATCAGTTTTGAACCCATCAAGCCTAGTGATCCTAGTAGAAATTAAAGAGAAATGTGATTATGAAATAACTGGCAAAGATCTTGGTTCCTGACTGTATGCAGGCAGGAAAGGTAAAAGGAGTAGAGGGATTAGAGGGATGGAAGGGCCAGGGATCAGGGACTCTAAGCGTCATTTGTTGTTATTGTTGGAAACAAATTTGTAAGTTGTTTAAAATGTTTGATGAAAAAACAGAGGTCACATTTTTAGAATACTTATTCAAGATATTGTCAGAGGAAAGAAGTAGAGAAATAAAGTGATCATAAAAGACAGTGAAGGTCAGTAAATATGTTTGTTGGTCAAGTGGAGGAGGTCAAATAAAGCAGAGAAGAGGAAGTTATTTAATGGGGATAATTGAACACAAGGGATAGACACCATGGAGTGAGGAGAAAATCAAAAGATATAGGAGCAACATCCTACATGGATGGAAAGGATGGTGAGCAAAGATGACCATCGGAAAAGAAACATGTAAACTTTTCCTCCAAGGTGGAAGAGAATAAAGAGAAGATGGGTGTGGAGACATATTGTGAGAAGTGGTTTGTGTAATGGTCAGTATCACAGATTTGGGGCTTGAGTTCACTTTCCTTCTGACTAGCTCTATAGCGTTAGGAAAACACTTACGTTTCTAAATTTCAGAGCTTCCCCAAACTGGAGATACTAATAATACCTCTCTGGTTGAGTTACTGTAGGGAATAGGTGAGGTAAATTACATAGAACATTAGCACAATACCTGGCACATTGCAATCTAATAAATGAAAATATTGTTGTTATTTCAGATGGTTCCTTTTGAGGTGGAGATGGGCTCTTGAAACTTTGTGCTTGAAATAGTATATAGATAATTTGGCTATTCAGCCAAATTGTTTTCTTTCTTTCTTTCTTTCTTTCTTTCTTTCTTTCTTTCTTTTTATTTAATTTAATTTTATTTCTTTTCAGTGTTCCAAAATTCATTGTTTATGCACCACACCCAGTGCTCCATGCAATATGTGCCCTCCTTAATATCCACAACCAGACTCACCCAACCCCACCTCCTTCCCTCCCAAGCCCTCAGTTTGTTTCTCAGGGTCCACAGTCTCTCATGGTTTGTCTCCCCCTCCAATTTCCCCCAACTCATGTCTCCGCTCTGTCTCCTAATGTCCTCCGTGTTATTTCTTATGCTCTACAAGTAAGTAAAACCATATGATGACTGACTCTTTCTGCTTGACTTAATTCACTCAACATAATTTCTTCCAGTCACAACCACGTTGAAGCAAAAGGTGGGTATTCATTCTTTCTGATGTTATGCCCGAGTATTCGCGTCTGAGAGACCACCAAGGAGCCAACACCGATGCAATCACACAAGGGTTTATTCAACAAGTTTAAGCTTGGGTCCAAGTATAACCGACACAGCAGAATAGGGACTTGGACCCCAAACCAGAACCAGATTACAGTCAGAGTTTTTAAAGGCAGAGTAAGGGTGGACTCGGCGATAGGTGAGGACAAAAGGGATTAGGGATGATGTAAGTCTCTAAGGAATTTTGGAAGCAAGGTCTCCAGGACCTTGAGGGGCTAGCTATTGTTGGGAGAAAGGTTATTTATTACCAGTAATAAAAATCTTCTCATGAGACCCTTTAGATGTATATCAGTGGGTCATATGCTTGGGAATGATTGCTGACACTACCTAGGAGGTTTAGAGATAAAGTTTCCTAAAGGAATTATTAAAGTAGACTTATAGGATCCTGGTTGGGCCTGTTAGAGTAGGGGGCCTGTCAGGCTAGGATTGTCCTTAGCAACACCTCAAGGTGAGGGCAGTTGAGTCCCCAGGGGAGAGCCACTCTGTCTGTTTCAAGGGCTTGTCAGTAGGTAAGGAATTTTAATGATTTTCTTCTGCCTCTGTTTCCCACATCATTCCCCCCTGAACAGTTTTGACCCTTATATCTTTAAGGTTGTTGAAGGTGGAAGGTCTCATCTTCTGTAACTTCTTCCTGCTGAATAGGGGCGTAGAGTTGTCCCTACCTACTCGGGTCAATACTGGTCAGTTGCGGAATATGTAGGGGAGTTATGAAAGACAGAGGCAGCTGAGTCCAGGAGAGACTGCTCAGGTGATCTTTCCAAGTGGAAAGGATCATCTGTGGAAGTTATGACAGTGAAGGAGTTGAAGTCAGCTGAGGAGACATGGGAGAAAATAGCAAAACATCATCAGTGTTACAAAAAGAAAAGGAAGCTCAAATAAGTTCATTTTTTGCTATTTGACAAAAAACCCTTTTCCAGTCCAGGGGTTTAAATCAATCATTAAAGGAGAGAGGGACTGTTTAAAGTGCTAACCTGAGTAGGTCAGAACCCAAGAAATATTTTGTGATAATCTGGAACATCCAGATGGCTGCACTTATGTCAGGGCTGGACTCGAGGTAGCTACAGCCTTGTTTTTCTTGGCCTCCACACTGATGGAGGCATAATACTCCATTCTATATATGGACCGTATTTTCTTTATCCATTCGTCTGTTGAAGGGCATCTTGGTTCTTTCTACAGTTTGGCTATTGTGGCCATTGCTGCTATGAACATTGGGGTACAGACGGCCCTTCTTTTCACGACATCAGTATCTTTGAGGTACATACCCAGTAGTGCAATTGCAGGGTCATAGGGTAGATTTATTTTTAATTTTTTGAGGAATCTCCATACTGTGTTCCAAAGTGGCTGCCCTAACTTGCATTCCCACCAACAGGTAGGAGGGTTCCCCTTTCTCCACATCCTTTCCAACACTTCTTGTTTACTGTCTTGTTAATTTTGGCCATTCTGACTGGTGAAAGGTAGTATCTCAGTGTGGTTTCCTTTGCCCTCAGGGCTCTACCCAGAAAGTTAATCCACCCACAGAACATTTGCATTTTAATAAGGGCCTTCAAGCCTAGGGGGAGAAGATGGAAGAGAAAAGGAGCTTTTGTGCTTCTCAAGTAACATCACAAAAATGAACATTCTTATGCCTCTCTTTTTGTAAGCTGATCCTGCTCTGGACCACATTTATAATAGGATTTTTGAAAAATTTTCTAGTTAGTTTCACCTAGTTGAAGACATATTTAATAATATGTTTAGCTTTAAATCATTTATAAATTCCCTTAAAGTCACAGAGCGCTTGTTGGGTTGGATTTCATTACAGCATAAGATTAAACTCTTGTAATACTGGGCCACTGAACAGCACACCTGTCACTTCTTTTGTCATCCCTGGTTTGCATTTCTGGAAGAGCCGCTCTCAAAAGACTGCACCTGCCATGCACGTACGGGATGGTGATAGAATTCTCCAGAAAGTTTTATCTTTTAGAGGGAAAGATGAATCAGAGAATGATTTGTACATTTGACTGATATTCTCTTGGTTTTGAATTATAAATATATGAAGTGACACCAAAGATTATTTGTGAGAAAGAAATATTTACCCAAATTGGTAAATATTTTTGGAACCTAAGTTCTTTTTTTTTTCTACAATATCCATTCATTGACATAAGCATATTTTATTTTATATAAATAAAATATTGGCATATTTTATATATTTTATATAAATAAAACATATATATATAATATTTATAATCATATATGTATTTGTGTTAAGATGACAAATACCAGAGAACATTCCAGTTATACTTGTAGACTTCGAAACGTGTTTCTGACCTATAAAATAAAGGTTTGGATTGGATTTACAAAACAAATTAACTTAAGTGAAAGTTGTGTTCTCCTCAGACCCAAATGACTTAAAGGAGTTTATTTATGTCAGTACTTACAGCATGGACACTGAAGACATCATGGTCACTGAGGAAATCTCAATGAAAACAGTAAATCTTCTGCTCTATATTGAATCAGAATTTAAAAACCTGAATTAACATATATTTGTGGTTAATTTCTCTTGTAAGAGTTAAATTTAGGAAATGGAAAATTCTATGAATTATGACATTGCATAAAGACATATTAATTTACTTCTCTGCCTCTTAGGGCAGTGTTGTGCAATTAAGGCAAGTGAAAGCAGAGAATTTGGCACAGTCACTACCAAGAACCAGGTAGTGATGGTGTATTTGATGAATGAGCTCACACCTGGTTCATATCCATAGCAAGACTCACCAGTCATGACTGCTTCTGTGATCCTGCAAATGCAACAGGTTTCAACTGAAACATGGAACACATCTTATTTCTCAGTGATAACAGATCAATTGCCTTCAAAGACAAGATTGGCATTTTGATGGCAATATTTCATATTCTGCTTCTCCCTGAAGCACAGAAATCCGAATGTAGATTAAAAAAAAAAAAACTGATTTGGCATCTTCCTCTTTTTTCCCCCCTGCAAGCCAATTTTTAAAGAATTCATTAATTTCAAAGTTTTGTTTCGAAAAATAAAAAATCAAGCTAGTTTATTCTTTTCTAAAAGGAAAGTTCGCTATAACAATTAAGGTATTTCTGAATGCATTTTTCATTTGGCTCTTATAAAGTAAATTCTCTCCCTGAACAGTGGTTGCTTAAACTTGCCAAGCTATGGCTCTGTTGATCACATAATTTAAAATAAATAAGCCTGGTTTTCTCATTAAACTACTTCCTTTTTTGTGAATGTTTTTGAGAATGACACTAACTTTTCCAGCCAGGGTAATATTACCAGCCAATTTCTTCATTTACTAGATATTTTGGTCTGGACGAATCTTGTAGGTCTGGTTCCCTGGAGTGCAGACTAGAGGATATAGATTAGCATGCAGACACTTTATTAGGGAAATGGCTTTTGGGTTCAGTACATATGTGGGAAGGAAAGGAAGAGTGACTGGGCTAAGGGAGATAGTGAGCTGTAAGGCAGTCTTACCTAAGGCCTCATCCCACTCCGGAGGAAGCTCTGGAATTGGGATTGCTCTTCAGAGTGATAGAGGAGGCAGGTGGCTAGATAGGAGCAGGGAACAAGTGCTTTCCCACTGATGAAAGGGTGGAGGCCAAGTTCCAAACAGCTGGGATAGAGCCCAGGGAATACCACATGTCCTCAATGACCACTGCCCAACAGTAACCTGTAACTTCATTATAATACATTTACACTGTGGTCTTTCCCCACTTCCTTCCAGCAGAGAATGGCTGCCATGACAGTTCCCACAAGGGTCATATAGGGCCAAGCCCCCTCCCTCTAATCCCTTAGATGATTGCCTGTAACCTTATCAGAAACTGCCCTGGCTATGACCCATAATCTGTCTAAACATAAAAAGAAAAGACAACCCTGACCCAAAGTTCAGCTGCCACTTCTGGGCCTGCCTACTCTCCCATCTCAAGAGTGTATAGTATGGGGCACCTGGGTGTCAGTGGGTTAAGCCTCTGCCTTCGGCTCAGGTCATGATCTCAGGGTCCTGGGATTGAGCCCCGCATTAGGCTCTCTGCTCATCGTGAAGCCTGCTTCCCCCCTCTCTCCCTGCCTGCCTCTCTGCCTACTTCGCATCTCTGTCTGTCAAATAAATTAATAAATAAAATCTTAAAAATAAAAGGAGTGTACTTTCACTTAAAATGCTATTAAACCCTTGCTTGCTTAAGAGTTTGGCTCTGAATTCTTTCTTGGCTGAACTCAAGAACCAAGGCCAGGGAATAGGACATGACATTGAAAGAGCAGTCCCAAATTGGGACACTATAGGTACTAGGCTGATATTTTCTTGCTCTGAATAGTCATTGGATGTAGTCTGCCCCCAGAAAACAGGCATGGGCCAACCTCATCATGGAGCAATTTCTGGAGAGGGCTGATAGCTATGGACCAGAACCTGGCTTTACTCCTAGAACTGAAGGAATAGTCCTTCACACCTGGGAGAGAGGGGCTGCATAGGGTATCCTGGTATCCACTGCAAAGTACTAGTGCCATTAAAAAATGTGTAGCCTAAAGGATTCCAGACTGTCATCATCTTAGAAAAATGAATTTAGTAAAGTTTGTGTTAAACAAAGTGTAAGTAGTTAAAAAACTGAAAATCACTTAAATTACAGTAATTGTTGAGATGATCTAGATTCTACCTCTCACACAGATTTATTGTATTAGTTGTATTCTCTAATGACCTTCCTCTAGCCTTCTTTTTTCAAAACAGTTTTTGGAAGCAAAGTTATAGAGAGAAGAAACATGGACTTTGGAGTTAGATTTGACAGTGTATACACACTTAGGTTTTACTACTTACTAGATGTTCAGTCTTGGACAATAGCATCTTGGGACCTCTGTTTTCTTATTTTTACAAGTGAGGACAATCATAGGATGAAAATTAAGTGAGATGACGTTTTTAATAGAGTCCACCTTAAAGCTTTTGACTTAGAAGTAATTTATCAAAAAAAAAAAATTGTAAAGAAAGAAAGAAAAAGTAGCTAAGAGTCCCGCCCCCCCGCCAACTCTTGCAAATCTGAACCCATTGCCTTAAAAATTAATATCAATATTAGGAATTTTGTATTCTGCTCTTAACTTAAAATCATTCTTCTGTTTCTGGTAACGACATTCTTCTTTGGTGACATTAGTCTAAACAAAAAGAAACTGCAGTCTATAGGAAGGGAGTTTAATTAATGGTGCCAAGTGTACTGGAAAAGAATTAACTTTCAAACTAGTTGGTTAGAAAACAACATTCTTAGCAAAAAACAAAACAAAACAAAATGACTGCTTATTTTATCCATCTTTTCTTGGGTCATTAACTTTTTACCCCTACCAATTAATATTTAAATTTTCAAAGCCTTCATAAAACTAGAGTGAATTTATTTCAAAATTATTTACCAAATTTAAAGCTATCTTACAAGAAAGATTGTTGACATTCTATTTTTAATTACTCACACCATCCCCAAGAAGGGATGAGATACTAGAAATGGTGTCACCTCAAAGAAGAATGATGGCAGTGGTGGCTTGTCTTTAGCTACTAGATCTCCACATTTTCTTTTTCTCTATTTTAGTTCTGATCTTTAATTCCCTCTTGCTGTTTGGCAGCTTGGCAATATGACCTATTTTGTGTTTCTCATTTGCTAAAATGTACCTTTCTTCTCTCCCTCATTCCTTCAAATTCGCTCTGTACATTCTGAGATTGAGTCTAACCAAACTATTGAGTTGGAGAGTGAAGAACCTATAATCAACTTAAGGGGCTAATCCTTTGTAGAGAGGATATGTGCATGCTAATTCAGCATCCTTTAGAGGGAATTTGTGGGGGAAGAAATCAGACTAGTAATGGAGGTTGGATCATGAAAGGTCTTATATGAAGTCCTAAGGAGTTTTAGAGTTTTTCCTATGTGCGATGGAGCCAGTTGAAAATTTTTGAGCAGGGAAATGGGATGATTAAATTATATTAGGATAATTAAAGATACAATCACAATAGCCTTGTTTTGTTCCAAGTTCTGATATCTAAAAATTAATAATCTAGAAAGATTTTCTGATCCTCAATATTGTTAGTGGACTCCCTACTCTATAAATAAACCTGATATGATCAGATTAAGTTCTCCTTAATATTAGGATACACTCTTGGAAGCTAAAAGTGTTTTATTTAGTTTAATACATATTAAAGATGGACTAGTCTTTTAAAATACCAATAATTTACTCTCCACTGAAGATGACAATCCTACTTCACTGAAAAAACTTTCAATTTCTTCACGTGCATTTCAATTTCTATTTTTTAACTAGATCCGCATTTTCAATACACTGCTAGCCATTTCTGTATATGGTGCTGATCACTTTCTTCTCTCAATACGATGTAAGCCAGCTCATCTCTCTGACCCCTAGCTTCACCACTTAACTAACTTCTGCCACTGCATTTCACTTCCAATCAATCAGAGAGACCCTGATTGTCTACTTCAAAATGAATCTCAAATATTTGCCCCCTCCCAATATTCATTGTTATTATATTGGTTCAGACCCTTATCATTTAATTTAAATAGTCCCTTGACACTGACTCTGTCTCTAATTTCTCATCTCTCCAATGCTCTCAGCATGCTGCTATCAGTTATCTCTCTAAAGTATAGTTTTGGTAATGTCACTTTCCTGGAAGGCCTTCTGTGGTCTCACAGGAGTCAAGTCTAAACATTTCAGCGTTCAAAGTCAGTCACAACCTGCTGATATTCTTTCTTCAGCAAGGTCTACAAAAAGGAACTCTGATTCATTTGGAGTAAATTGCTGATGAAAGTAATACTTAAAAAAAAAATCTGAATGGAGGATAAAAAGTTAAAACTCCCCTGTGGTAATGTGTTTTGACGCTTGGGCAGAAAGAAGGGATTGGTTATCTGAGTGTTGGTGGAAACTGGTGCTGGACGAAGGGGTCTGTTAAGATATGCGAAGTTTAAGATTAAGGGAGCGGCTACTCTGATATCTGAAAAACTCAGTGAAACAGACAGAAAAGCAGGTGCTTGAAATGGTTGATGGCAAAGCTCTGACAGGGACATCCTTTGGGAGGTAACAGTGACAGTTAAGTGAATTAGAAAAGAAAGACTGAAGTGATTTACCAGTGACCAGAATCCTAGGAAAAAATGATTCTCTATGAATTTCCCATCCACCAAAAAAGGGAGCGGATATTTTTTACAAATTGAAAAGAACTGAATTAATGGCTTTGCTGCAAATCAGAATTTCAGCTCATCATGGCCTCAGAGGAATATTCTTCCACATTTTGTGGGCTTTGTCTCCTAATCACACGCTCTTCTCCCCTATAGACTCAACCTCTCCTGAATCACGCTACATCATTCCTTGTTGACTTTGTGTACCTCTAGACTCCTGCATGTTTGGTTCCCTCGTTGTGAAATTCCCATTCTTTCCCCGGTGGATCAAAATTCCAAAGATCTGTATTGAGAATCAGTTTAAGCCACTCTCTGTGTTCTTTTTGGTAGACAGCAGTAGTCATGGGAAACTGACATGAGGGAGTCTAATACTCTCCCTATCCTCCACATTCAGATTTTCATTAACACAGATCTCAGACCAAATCCTGTCTCTGACATATACTTATACACACACACACACACACACACACACACTTAATCAACAAACAGTTATAAAACAGTATATACATCCTATTTTCCCAGTGCAGTGCTCCATGAATTCCTGGATGTAAGAAATCCTTGGAAATCATATAAATCTGGGTTAAATCATCACTCCACACCTTAGCTTTTGAATGACCTCAGACAACTTACTTAGCTTTTCCAATCTTCTTTTTCCTCATCTATAATTTAGGGTGGTGACGCAGGCATGCGGATGTTCTAGAAACAATATCCACTAGTGTGCTGGAGTTGTCATGGAGCTGAAGGAGTGTGCTGGTGTGGTGGAGTCGAGTGGTAAATTTTCAGGAATTTTATGAGACGGTTGTTAACATAGCCATCTAAAAAATCAAATTATACAAACTTGCAGTTAAAGAAGTTCTATAGAAAATAAAGGCAAGCAACGTTCAAAAATTATGACCTCCTAATTTTTTACTACCTCTTACTATTCTTCTATGTTCTTAATGCTACTTATGTCTATAGTATAATGTGCCATGCCTATCTCTGTTCAGCTTTGGTTTCGCTTGGGAGCTGGGAATCAGACACGGTGGGAGTATCACACTATGGAAATCAGCAAGTGCTGAAAATCAGAGTTGGATGTATCATTTTGTTGATTGTCTCTAGACTTAAAAAGTTAGGAGGAAATTGTCAATAATGTGAATTAAACTCAAAGCTATGTCATGGTTGTAGTTTTTACAGAGCAAATAGCACAAAAAAATGAAGAAATCTATCTTCAGTCTTCAGAAACTATGATCAAGTCTATAAAGTTGTTCATATCATAGACAAACCATTGAAGTTCCAACATAAGATGGGACATTTGCAATTGTGTTCATTTATTAATTGCAAACACTGTGTATAGACACAGAGGCTAACAAAAATCAATGAATGGGTTCAGCAAGAATCTGTCTATATGAAAATTACAATGAAGAGTATAGTATATTTTATTTGTGAATTGTATGTTACATATGTTTATGTCATTAAGTTTTAATTTATGTCATTACTTTTATAATAAATTAGGAATATGTAGACCTATATACACATATCTGTTTTTTTCAGATAGTTAAGAACTTATCAGCACTCTTTTGCATATATCCTTCTCTTACGTTTCTGCTCAAATGTCACATTCTGCATTAAGTCTTTTTGGATCTTGCCTGAATTAGTATTAAACGCACCTTCTGCCTTCCATAGCAACTTGGGACCTAATTAAATTGCTTTTTATCCTAAAGAGTAATTATTTGTGCGTATATCTGTTCACCTTTCTATATTGTAAACTCCTAGAAGATAAAAGAAAAAATGTTCTAAATCTTAACCTAGGAATGGAGTGTAGCATCTAGCATAAAATTATATAGTCAAGACTCTAAGGAAATATTTCTCAAAAAATTAAAGATTTCACCGGATATGATTTAGAAAGCATAACATTCAGTTTCCCTTTTCCAGTGGATTCTAGAATGTTTTTTCTTTGCCCATTAGGAGATTAGCTGACAATAGAGTGGATTTGAGGTTAAAAAAAAAAGAATTAATATTTTTCTTTCACCACATTAGTGACACGTACCACATTAGTAAGTCTCTCAGAATTAATTAATTAATTAATTTTAAGAAAAACCTTCTTATTCACAAAATATTCTTACTAAATAAGAAAAATTTGGGCCAGCATAAGACTACTAGGTACTGAGCCAGCTTTTTCTTTCCTGTATTTTCCTTGGTCTGATGGGGAAACTGAGTAGCAAAGTACTAAATAACTATAAAGTGAGTGAGTGATAGAGCTGGAATTTGAACTTTGGCAGTCGAGCTTCAGAGTTAAATTTGCCAAAGAGGTTTTCATATCCCAGAAAGAGACTGTCTTTTGAAAGAATAATGAACTTTTTGTGTTCTAAAAAATTAAGTGCCTGAAAGACTCTGAGGATAGAGTTTATCCATAAACCATAATTTTGGGAAGAATTAACAATACTGTAAGATGCAGATTTTCCCTCAAAAGGAGATAACATTACACCGTCTGAGAGAGGAAAGGAAAGAAAGAGGAAAGCTAGCTTCTGCAGGGTTAGATATTGGTGTGGTCTCGGAAAATATGGTGCTATACTGATCAGCTCTGCCAGGTTAGTAGGGGAGAGGAGCAATATCTCCCAGATAGATTTGAGTGGGGGGAGATCCAAGAACAAAGAGGATCCAGGTCTTAATCCCAGGCTATAGCCTGGGGAGAAATAATCCTCCTGAGGAAGCCCATTCGAGAGCCACTCCCAGCTGGTCAGAGAAATGGTGACCAGGACAGTCTAAGGCAGAGGAGACCCAGGAGGGCACCCTGACACTCTGGGGTCCCTGGGATGATAGAAGCGCAATTCAACAGTTTCCCATAGCTAGAGGGCGTGAGAGGATTGTAAGGGTCCTACCAGTCACGAGAAATCCATGCTATCGGCTCACCTCCCTCAGGTACTGGAACTGATGTTCAAAGACCAGCCAGAAGGAATGATGGTTCACAGAGGCAATATGATATGGAGCACTTTCCAGATTTAAATTCAGAGCTAACCGATTTTTAACCAGGAGTTATGGAGTAATTTCCAATTTCACTGAGTTTACCTGAGGGATGATTAAATAAGGTTTTATTCATTAGAGAGAATAGCTTTTAGAGAAAGTATTAAATTGAATTACAGAAACTAAATTTAGAATTTTTGTAAACTAGAGTGGGAAACTATGAAATTCAAACTGGTGTATATCCTCCTCAAAAGGGTATATGTCCATTTAAGAGACAATAACTGAAATACAATAGAGACTTAGCGGTCATGTATTCATTTGATATATATGGGCAAATATTTGTGTGTGTGTGTGTATATAACAGATACATACATACAGGCATACACCTTTTGACTGTGACTGATTTACAAATTATTTATTTATCTGTCTGTTTACAGAACACCATACTTTGCTGGCATGTATAGTTACTTTTTTGAAGATGTCACAGTAGTTAAAAGTGCAGGTCTGGAGGGGAGCCTGCGTGGCTCAGTTGGTTAAGCGTCTGACTTCTAGGCCTGCCTCAGGCTCCCTGCTTAGCGGGAAGTCCGCTTCTCCCTTTCCCTGGGCACCCCCTTCCCACTCATGTGCGTGCTTTCTCTCTCTCTCTCAAATAAACAAAATCTTAAAAAATAAAAAAATAAAAAGAGTGCAGGTCAGGGGTCCAGACTCCTAGAGTTTAAATCCTGACTGCTTCATACTATGTGTGGGACCTTGGATTAAGTTATTTGACCTTTTGCAGATAGAGTTTCCTCACCTGTAGGTCTTCACACGGTTGTCAGGAAAATCAAATGTGTTCATATCCTTAACGTATAGAGCGGGGCACATGCCTTTTATGTCCTCCAGAATGTTAGCCACAGTTATTCCGTGTGGCCTTCAGTCAGCCTGACTGGATGTCATGCTCAACCTTCTTTCCTTGTCTTCATTTTGGTGAGCCAGGATGTGCAGTCATCAGCAGTGGGCGTGACCTCCACGCTCCTCAGACTCTGCAAAATCTGCAGTATCACTTGGAGAAGTTTGGACTCATCCCAGGAGCAGGTTTTCTGAGTGTGTTACAACCTACCACATCTAATTCCAACCCCTTCACTCTCTTATCTACCTTTTGTTTTTTTTTTAGTCTTTTTATGGGAAAGGAAAGTTGCCTTTGAAAAGAGTAGAAGAGCAGTTCTCTCCTGAATAATCATGGAGATCACCTTTTAAAAAATTGACTTTTTAAAAAGTGAGTGTTGAAGAAAGTTATGGAATGCTTTTAGTTATAAAAACTCATGTTTCCTTTGTGTTCATTTAAATTGATACCATAGATGGGATTGTGTTTTCCGTCTTTCATCATACTCTTCAGTGTCCGCGTCAGCGATTGTTGCTTCTAAGGAATGTTTTGCTGCTAATGTTTTGAAGTCATGAATCCATTCTCTGATCTACTGGTTTTAGAGTTCTCTCTCTCTCTCTCTTTTTCACAGAGAGAGATACAGCAAGAGAGGAAACACAAGCAGGGGAGTGAGAGAGGGAGGAGCAGGCTTCTGCTAAGCAAGGAGCCTGATGCAGGGCTAGATCCCAGGACCCCGGGATCATGACCTGAGCTGAAGGCGGACGCTTAACGACCGAGCCAACCAGGCGCCCCATTAGCTTTTTAATTTAGATTCATGCATGAATTTATTGGCATTTAGCGAGTATTTGCTTTTACATTAAAGAAACATGAGTTATCAATAGTTGGATGATTATTTCTGTTTATTAACGTGTCACCGCCTAAAGCCTCTGGTTTCTGGAGTGACTTTAATAGAGAGACCAGCAAAAACATGCAATGGAACTGTGATTTTAAGAGAACGGGCTTAAAGGATCTAATACTACCATCTTGAAGAGGATCAGCAAGTAGCTTGTTTCTCTGGCTTTAGTTACTAAGTTATCAAAAGAATACTGATCAAAATTAGAATTTAAAGTCAAACTTTGAAATAAAGAATATCAATCTGATTTAATTACTTTTTCTAAAGCCAAAATAATTTCTATGCTTTTCTTTCTTTGCAAATTTAAAGACTGAAATATAATTGATGTTGTATATTTGGTGGCATAGACTCTAATATTTTATCCTTTGACATTTGTTTTATGTTTTTGTCAGGGACCCATTAGGTTAAAAAAAAAAAGCAATTTCTAGGAAATAAGGCACTATTTTCTTTACTCTTTACTAGGAGTAAGTACTCCTTAGGCTGAAATTGAGTAAAATTCTGAAAATTTAAGAAAATGTGACGTGGTTTCTTGGGAAGTCTGAGAAATCATTGAAAACATGATATTGTATAAATCAAGTCATTTACCTTCTTACTTGTCAAAATATAAATTCTACATCTTTTCTTCTTTCTTTTCTTTTTTTTTTTTTAAAGACTTTATTTATTTATTTGACAGAGAGAGAGAGATCACAAGTAGGCAGAGAGACAGGCAGAGAGAGAGGGGAAGCGGGCTCCCTGCTGAGCAGAGAGCCCGATGTGGGACTTGATCCCAGAACCCTAAGATCATGACCTGAGCCGAAGGCAGAGGCTTAACCCACTGAGCCACCCAGGCGCCCCTACATCTTTTCAAGAAAGAAAACTTGAAATTGCATATCTCACTGAGAATTATGAACCTTTTGCATGAGACGCACCTGATTTAAGACAGACCTTGGGGTCCCAGGTTCTTCATGTGTAAGATGAAGTTTACTAGATTATCCATCCAGCTCTAATATTCTTAATTTTCATAAAACTCTAAGTGAAAAATAAGCAAACATGATTCTAAAAGAAAATATTTATCAAAGGCACTTCTAATGATTTTTATACCTGTATTTCCACCTTAGTAATTATAGAATTAACTTAAAGCAAATCTGTAATAGCAGCTACTTAGCTTGGTGTTACCTGATTAATTTCATGCTATTGCATTTCATGATGAAACTTCAAAGTTCTATGGCCTTTATTATACAATCCACAATAGTGCTGGTGGTGTGCACTTGAAATTTGGGAAAACACTAGGGATTAAACCCCACCTGGGATAGTCTACTAGTAGTTTCCATGGTTAAAAAACAAAAACCAAAAAAACAACAACAAAAAAAACCAACCTAAATGACCTCATCAGTTTCTAATTTCCATAATGCTCTAATTGCCCTGCCCAAGAAAAATGCCACATTTTATTTCATTCACAATTTGTGGAACTCGATATCATTATTATTCTTTGTATATGTGCATTCATCTCAGGAATATCTCAGCTCTTGACATAAAGTCTCATTTCTTTCCTTAATGCAGAGTCTGTCAGGTTTTACTAACTCTCAAGTGCCTCTGCAAACCTGAGAAAAGTTCAGTGGAAGGAAATGATTCTCCATAAAATTCTGTAGCAGTTTCAGCAATGAAAAACATAATGCATTTCAAATAAGTAAAATTGGAAGACAATGTGGTTGTGTGTTCTCGGTTGTTCAGTCTTAGTTCCTAGCTATATATATATTCACCAAATGGTATTATTCTGCCTTAAACTAGAAATCTCAATGGAATTGGCTTTCTTGGACAAACCTTATAAAAAATTAATCTTCTGGGGGCGCCTGGGTGGCTCAGTGGATTAGGCCGCTGCCTTCGGCTCAGGTCATGATCCCAGGTCCTGGGTTCGAGCCCCACATCGGGCTTTCTGCTCAGCAGGGAGCCTGCTTCCTTCTCTCTCTCTGCCTGCTTCTCTGCCTACTTGTGATTTCTCTCTGTCAAATAAATAAATAAAATCTTAAAAAAAAAAAAAAATTAATCTTCTGCAGGGTGACATCAGCATCACTGACAAGTTCAGTAACGTCTGTCCTTATCTAGACTAGGGCTGATAGTAGGATGTGCTGTCACAGAACTGGGCTTCTTTCCAACAAAGCTGATAATAGGATTCCTAAGCCATAAAGGCCAGGTGGTGGTGCAAGGTGTGTGTAATTATTACAATCAGTGGCAAATTTGGAGTGGCAGCCAAGAAAGCTCAGCCTTCAGAGAGGTATAGAGATGGTATTCCTAAGGCAAGAGTGAAGGGAGTCAATAAGGGTGCTATTTAATTTATACAACCAAGAAAAATCGAGGGTGGATAAGCAGGAGACTGAAGATGACTACCCCAATAAAAAGCCATGATTCCTTACTCAGTGTTGTACCTGAGCCAATTCTCAGAGCTGGAACCCATTAACTGAAGGAGAAGCACATTCCTAGGAGGATGGATGCTGCAACAGTGCAAGTGTATTCAGTCACGATTCTCCAGTTTTGTTTCTAAAGTGAATTATAAACATGAACTCTTGTAAGTGTGCATGGGGGAGAGGGAATTACCCAGATCTTTAGAAGATTATTGGACAATGACTCCAGTTGGTCGGGGACCCAAGGTGCCAACACGATCCTCCTGTTAGCATGGGGATGTGTTACCCCAGGTAATAAGTGGACTTCAGGAGGGGCCCTGCTTACCTATCCTGTGGTCATTTCTCCAATGCGTAATTGGAATGCATATACTTGGTAGTTGACAGAACCCTCAAATTGTTCTTAATCTTTGAGGTATCAGCTCTTATAGTGGGGAAGGCCAGCTAGAAGTCTCTGAAACTTTCTCTTTCTAATGCAATACTGCATCTTGGGAGTGAATGATAGAAATTAGTGTCATGCTAACAGAATATGGGGTGGTCTCTATTATATTCCCATTAAATTAATTAATCTGGTCTTTACATAAATATGATGGATCATGACAGATGACAGTGAAATTCCATGAAGTTAATCAATCAGTAACCTTAACCACAGCTGTACAATTGCTGGTGATTTTGCAAGTACAGATTAATGAAAATTCTGTTATATAGTATACTGTTATTGAGCTGATGAATGCCTTCCATCCCATCTATGTCAGGAAAGAGGATCAGAAATTGTTTGCATTTACTTAGCACAGACAGTGTTATATATTTACTGTGCTGCCCCAGGTCTATGTTAAAATCTCTTACTGTCTGCCATAATATAGTCAAAAAGGGGCCTGGACTGATACCCTGTGGTATATCACATTGGTCTGATATATTAAAAACATTATGTTAATAGGACCAGCTGAGGAAAAAGTATGTGCGTTGTGTTAAGATACATGCATTTCTAGGATAGGAGACAAACCCTATGAAGATTTAGGAGCCTACCATATCAGTGAAATGTTCGGTGGCATTAATAGCCTGGGGAATTCGAGGACATCCCTTCTAATTCTAGCATATTCTATGCAAATTCTAGCATATCTCACCTTGCACTACTAAGAAAGAGATTCAATTCTTGGTATAAATATATATTACTACTGGAGACAGCATATTATACATTTGGAAAGTACTCTTCTAACTTATATACTGGTTATGTGAAAGTCTGCCAGCTTTGAGTGGGGTGCTAAGCAAGATCCAGGCAGCAGCAGAAAACTATGTATCATTCAGAAAGTAGCAACTGGAATGTTATTGGTCCTTTGTAGGGACCTGATCTTGGAACGTCAAGTCACCAGTCTCATGAGGTCAGAGATACCCTTCGTTAGCCAGATTGTGCTGACCAAGTCATAAATCAGGCAAGCTGAGCAGTAATCCAATACAAATGGAAGTGATTCCACAAGTTCCAGACACAAACAAGACCACATGGCACAAGTAAGCGACACAAATGTATAAACCTTCTTACCATCTTATCTACCATTTCTCAC
The DNA here is from genome assembly GCF_002288905.1 of Enhydra lutris kenyoni. Taxonomy (NCBI): domain Eukaryota; kingdom Metazoa; phylum Chordata; class Mammalia; order Carnivora; family Mustelidae; genus Enhydra; species Enhydra lutris. The sequence goes on along the minus strand of NW_019154087.1, from coordinate 48,457,076 downwards.
CCCTGGCTTCACATGATGTTGAGGTCCCTTATGACCACCTTATAGAGGAGGAAAAGGTTAGCTCGATTCGTTAATGAGCTTGCTTAGGATACGGTGATAGCTGAAGATGAACTGCTGCTCTCTATCCCACTTTTTCAGGATGGCCCTGAAGAAAGTGGTGATGGGAAATCCTTGCACTGGGCAGAGTTCTGGGTGGTGCACTCAGTCATTTGGGTAGGGCACTTTGTGTGACTCAAGAGATGAAACAAAGTAAGAATACACAGGGGTTAATGGATGTTAGCACTGATCAAACAGGATGCAAAAAGAGAAAAATTGGAAGATTTTTGGATTATGGACATTGGGGAGGGTATGTGCTATGGTGAGTGCCATGAAGTGTGTAAGCCTGACGATTCACAGACCTGTACCTCTGGGGTTAAAAATACATTATATGTTAATAAAAATTAAAAAAAATTGGAATATCTGGCTGAGGAGGGGGGAAAAGGCATGTAGGCTTTGCTATACAGTAAGATGTTCTTGTCCTGGTACTTGTGCTGGTATCAGATGTAAACACCCACTGGAAACAACCACCTTTGAAAAGACATTAAATGAACAAGTAGACAGAATGACTTGGACAGTAGATCCCAGTTAGGCTCTGTCATTAAGTAGTCAAAGGCCAGCATACAGGTTGACCATATGGAGAGTAGTTATGGAAGAGTGAATGGGCCTAATAGCATACTCCGACTCACCAAGTCTGATCTAGGTGTCAGCACTGCTGAATGTTTAACTTGCCAGCAATAGAGACCAATACTGGGCATCTATACACCATCTGAGACCAACAAACCACGGGGAACAAATTGACTGTATCAGACCCTTTCACCTTGAGAGGACAGTAAGCATCTTAATTGGGATTGGCACCTATTCTGAGTAGGAATTTGCCTCTTTTGCACTAAGCCAATGCCAGGTTTGGAGAGCTTGTAGCTTCTTTGATCCACCAATAGAAGATCCCAAATAGCACTGCATGATACTAAGGGATCTACTTTAGAGTGAAAGAAGCACACAGTGGGCATATGAACCTATCACATACTGTGCCACCTGTAAGCTACTGGCCTGACATAGAAATAGAATTGTCTGTTAAAGCTGCAGCTGTCATCAGGTCTGAGAGAACACCTTGAGAGGATGAACAATTATATGATGCTGTGTCCCCAGAACTAGAATATATGACCCAGGAAACAAAAGTGGAAGTATAGGAGGGTTGGATGGCTCAGTCGGTTAAGCATCTGACTTCAGCTCAGGTCATGATCCCAGGGTCTTGGGATTGACCCCCATGTCGAGTTCCCTGCTTCTTTTCCCTCCACAGCTTCCCCTGCTTGTGCTCTCTATCTCTGTCAAATAAATAAATAAAATCTTAAAAAAAGTGGAAGTATAAAGGATAACATTACTTTTAGTGACCCATTTCTGCTTCCCATATTTCTGACGTCCTGTAGGTATAGAGGTCCTAGTTCTCAAAAGGAGAACACTTTTTACCAGGGGACACAATAAGATTCTCATTGACCTTTAACAAAGATATGTTGACTGATCACTTAGGTTTTCATACTAAGAGGCCAGCAGGCAAGGAGATGAATTATCTTACTGGCATTGGTAATTGAACTTGAGTATTATGAGAAAATAATGTCACTGTAGTACAATGGGGTACAGGAGACATTTTGGTGTCAGGTAATCCATCGGGGCATCTTTTGTTTATCATGTTCACTTTGATGGTAATGGATAATAGAACAAACATGGCCTGAGAAGGGGCTAAGATTCCCTGCGAATGAGGATCTGGGTCACACCTATGGGCGAGACAACCTGAAATGCCAGTCCAGCAATGTGGGAAATTCAGAATGGGTGTTGGAATAGAGGGCTGAGGAGTAAGAGCAATGACCTTCAAACTGACTGAGGATCAGGGCTACTGTTTGTTCTACTAACCTCTGCTTCTAAGGGCCTCAGGAAGCTCTTCCCTGGTGGGACAAACTTATTCCAAGAAGCACATAGATCTGAGTAGTAAGAGTAGATTGTAGGGAATACAATGGTGTTCTACACAGATCCATTGTTGTTGTTGTTGTTTTTATCAGCTCCACTGAAGTATCATCAACTCAGACCCATTCTTTAGGCCTAATGTACTTACTTATTGGTATACCAGCTGCTGGTTTCTTACAACGGAGTCTCTCCTTTTGAATTGCTCTAGCTCCAAAGAAGGGCCTCACTTCCAGTTGACTGGCTGACTGGTTAATGTGGGTGGACCTACAAAGCCTCACCCTCTTTCTTGTATTTGGGACAATTCAGAAGGACCATTACAGTCCACAGCTCCTAGCAGAATTGTCAGAGGTCTCAGTTAAAACCACTGTGTACTCAGTTTTTACCTCTGCTAATGTTGCCATCCTCACTTTTTTATAGATATTTTCTCAGAGCTGTCTTTAGAAATATTTCTGTATGCCTCTTGCCAGCTCCCAGTCTTGTTTCCACAGAACCCGATCTAAGACAGATGGAGATAATATTCAGGTCATTCATAAACCCGAGTAACTTGGGGAATGTTTCCAGAATTAAATTAAGAGCCATATATTTTGAATAGTGGAAAGAGCATACCTCCCCCCTATCTATTCTTTAACAAGTTTCTGGATAATTTGAACAAGGTATATTCTGTGTTCTAAGCTAAAGTGAATTATTGTGGACTTAAAAAATAAAGGCTATATTGGCAATTGTAGAGATTACTTTCTCTATTTCTTTTTATTTTATTTTATTTTATTTTTTCAGTGTTCCAAGTACTTTCTCTATTTCTAAATTTCTTTAGCTCTCAGAGGTTGATGTACACATTATTTAGCACGTAAAATCATATTCTAATGTCATCTCATTTTATGTAAAATTAAAGTGTGAATTTTCTTTTTTTAAATATATTTTTCTCTTCTTTAACCCTAACATTAAATTCTTTACACAAATTCATGTTAATTTAACTTCTCTAAAATACATAGCATAATCCATATATTCTTTTAACAGCCCCCCCACACAAAAAGAAAATATTATTATCAAGTAATATTTTTGACTTAAATTTCTGATGCAGAATTTCAGTAAATTCTTTCTGGTAATATCATATGCATCACAAAGTAACAGTGCTGCAATGATAATTATGTGCTATAAACGTTCTTTTGCATGGGGATCCTGAACAAGTATGTGAGCCCATATCCTCTTTGCTACTCACATAACATCAACAGTTCCTGTTTTGTCTGACTAAATTGACTTAATGTCTCACTGTTCTTTTTTTTTTTTTAATTTGATGGTGAAAGGGAAGTCTTAGTTTTAAATTCTGAGTATGCCCTACTCAAATTGAAATAAAAGGCATTCTTTAACACTGACCAATATTTTCTATGTCTTAAGACACCAAAATGCTTGACATTCAATTTTCAAGACACTATATATCAAATTGTTACTGAAAAAAATATTGAAAGGAAGTTTTGTTTATTTTCTAAAAAAGTTAAATCAAATAAAATTAAACTAAAACACACGTTTCTTTCCTATACCCTCTACACATTCACACTCCACACTCACCCCCTCACATACACATGGTACACCACCTTAGTCAATACTTTGCACAATTATTGTGGTTCTCAAACCTTAGGGAGCTTCAGAATTGCTTGGAGAACTTAGAAAAATTACTTATATTCTGGAGATTCTGATTCAATGGGGTTGACATAAAGCTTTTGCATATGAATTTTCCTCCAAAACTCTGGGTGATTCTAAGTTACACCAAATTTGGGTTCAGTTGAAATAAAAAGAAAGTTAAGGGGTGCCTGGGTGGCTCAGTGGGTTAAGCCTCTGCCTTCCGCTCAGGTCATGATCTCAGGGTCCTGGGATCGAGCTCCGCATTGGGCTCTCGGCTGAGCAGGGAGCCTGCTTCCCCCTATCTCTCTCCCTGCCTCTCTGCCTACTTGTGATCTCTCTTTCTCTGTCAAATAAATAAATAAAATCTTTAAAAAAAATCTAAAAAAAAAAAGGAAGTTAAATGGTACAAACTAGCTGTTAATGGTTTATACACAATTTGTATATGAGGAATTTAATGTCAATGTTGTTTATCTATCTATTATCTATCATCTATCTATCTATCTAAAAACATTTGCTTTGGTGACAAAGCCAAGGCTCTGAGAAGATCTATATGAGAATATCGATCGCTTTGATCATACTGATATGTCACTATGAATAATTTGATATCGTATTTGGGATTTCCCAGACTATGTCTGTGTAAGAGTTTTTTACAATAGGGAAAACACCAGCAACAGCTAATTTTGTGACCCAGCACATTTGAATCAGGTAATCAAGAGATACTTCCTCATACTCCCACTGGCATTCTGATTTCAAGAATTTCTTCCTTCCAGGGAATTTTAGAACAAATTTAAAGGTTTAGTTGCCATTCTTCACTACTGAGCTAGACAATTTAAACAAAATGACTCCACTTCTTTATTTATAATTTCCTCATTTTATGAAATAATGATGATCTTGAGGGAGCCTTCTTCAACTTCATGTCTATGTTATATAGTCTGGAAAAGATGAACAACAGACCTTTCTCAGCAGCATGAAAAAGAAAATTATAAAAGTCAAGAGCTAAACTTGTTGCGGGAATGGAGGTTGGGGAGGGGGAAATCAACTATGTTTTACCTTTGGAGGCTCAACTTTTCAGGTTATTAACTATCTGCATCTCTCATTTTTGGAAACTCATTGCCTTCTTGAAACAGAAAATTGAGGTGGTAAATGTATTTTACTCCCTATTCCTTAAATTTTATACAATGGATTGTTTGGGAAAAAAATAGAAAATTCAACTGAGTTTTATAAAAACAAATGAAGATTTAAATCTTTAATTTCTTCCTAATTTATTGAAGAAGACAGGCCATTGTTTGGGCTAAAATGTTATTTCTACCTTCGCCCTGGTGTTCTTTTCTTAATATGTATGAAAAGAGTATCTTGTCTAAGAAGACTATGAACTAAAAATAAAATTTGCCTTCAATTTTACTCCTACAAAAATCTGACATCTATAATGAAGTCTTATTAAGAAAGACCCTAATTTTATAATAGATGAGACCATCTGGAATACTCCACTTCAGTTTTCAGTATCATGTTTAAGCAATGCCTTTAGGACATTTTCTGTAGGCTGTCTATAAAGGGATTCTCATTTTTTCTTTGGAATACGAATCATACTTTTTACTAGCCTGTTGGCAAATTAAAGATTGATAATTTGAACAAGTCAATAAGGACACATTTCTTTCTTGATACAGTGTCATTCAGAAAATTTAGTGCAGGTGCAATTTTTTTTGAAATAGAAAATATTAATTTAATTATATTAAAGGATAATTGCATCATTGGAAGTGTAAACAATAAACAGGTTTAGGTTTGAAGGAGGGAATAGGAGACAGCCATTTTTCCCTTACTTGTGATTCAATATTGATTATTTGTAGCCATAGAAATGAAGGAATATAATTGCCTTATCATTCATTTTGCATTTTCTGCCCTACATAATTCTCCTAAAATGAGTGTACATCTATCTTGCCTTTGTTTTGGTTCTTTCATAATAGGATGTGAGGTCTTTCTGTATGCCCTGATTTTTATGGTTTTTAAGTACACGTGCACTTTTTGTGGTACTTGTAGAAACAAATAACACATTAAATGTCCCTTATAAAGATTTTATTGATACAGTTGATTTCTGCTTTTTTTGGGAAAGATTTAATAGAAAACTTCAGAAAAGTCTATAAAGATTATTAATATAATTCTTACCACAAAGGACACCTGGCAACTTACAATGTTCAAAATTATCATATGAAAACCAGCCCAGGTTGTGTTTTCACTAAGTATGAAATACACATTTGCTACTCCAGCAAAATTTGGTGATTTATGAAGCTGTAGTATAAGTCAGTGTCTTTGGTGGGAGAAAAGAAGACTATACTTCTCTCCTGGGTACATGTTATCAAAGTTTTGGCCCTACTTTCTGGCTGTCCACTGAGGCTAAAATATTTACCCTGGCCATATAAGATAGTTGGAGCAGAATATAAAATTCTCTTGTAGAACTTATTAAATCACCAAAATCAAACCTCAAAGTTAGTAGAATGTTGCTCATCCCACGAATTTAAGCTAGGTTTATGACTTTGAAGTTTGAAGCCAGAATTTTTATCAAAAGGAACTTCGTGTATATAATTTCTCTATAAGGAATATACAACACCTAAAATAAATTTTCAGACCTTTAACGAAAGGTATTCCTAGAATGGAAGGCAGTGTCTTTAAAACACAATGTATTGGTTCAATTAGGAAAAAGGATACATCAATATTTAGAAAATGACAGAGTTCAAGTTGTTTGCTCATATAGTTAATAATTTTTGAGCAACGATGAAAGTTAAGGCTCAGTACTATCTACTCTGAGGGATTAAAAATTAATGTAAGACATGGTCTCCAAGCAAAAATTAAACAAAGTTAATAAAAAATAAAAAAAATTAAAAAAATCAAAAGGAAAAAAAATGCAAAAAAAAAATTCACACATACAAACAAAAACTGACCTAGGGATGGTCTTGTCTACTATTCAAGGCATAACGTGATAAACATCCCAAACTCATGTAGGAGTAGTATTCTAGAACTAAAATTAAAAGATTTTGCTCTGACCGTTGATTATAGAGTTCCTAACTTGGGGCCTTAAATAATGTGAAGGATTTAAATAAAAAACTCAGTAAGGGAATTTCAGTCACAACTGAGGGGACATGGAGCTGGAGAACTGATGGTATTTGTGTCAGAGAGTATAGATAATGGGGCCTGAAGTTCGTTCCTCTGAAAAGTCACAAGTAGGTTGGGCTTATATCAATTCTAGGGAATATGGGACATTCTGTATTGGCATGTTGCTTTAGGAAAGGCTCAGAGCACAGGTGGATTAAAAAAAAATTGAAATGAGCCCTTTCTTTCAGACACTTCTGACAAGGAAAAAAAATAAAAGCAGAAATAATACTAATAGAGTCACATGGAGGACAGGGCATAAGGTTGCCTTGGCAAGATTAATAATCTTCATTGGCAATGACCCATCTAACCTTTTCTCTATCCCACTGAGGATCACTTATCACACTGAGGATCACAGTGCCCAAACACTGTCCACAATATTTTTCTTACACCTTCTCTCAGTCTTAAACACGTTTAATTTACTTTTGTTGAAAAAAAAAAACCCTAATATTCCTTTCAAGTGCCAATACTTTTCACTCTTACCTAATGCATGTAAGATATAAAGTTGGTGGCTTTGGGCCAGGGATTCAGGTGAAAAGTGAATTTGGTGTCACTCTGTGGATGATTAAAAAGGACTGATTTATAGAATGCGTTCAATCAGGCCAGTTGACTATAAAACTGTAATGAAGCCAGCAGAACAGTGGCCCAAGATTTCTGAAGAAGTTAGGCATCTTTTTCTTAACACAACCTTTCCCCTAAAGTTGCTTCTCAACTTTTCATGTGCATAGGTGGAACTTGTTAAAAATGGGGATCCTGACTGAGCTGTCTGGGGTGGCATCTAAGATTCTTCTTGTCTAAGAAATGCTCAGGTAATGCTGCTGCTACTGGTTCATGAACCAAACTATGAGCAGTAAGGCTGTCCAAAAGCTGATGAAGTCTGACTAGATGGAGGAGGGACAGAGGAGTGGTCTCCTGATGGGATTATTGGATGTAAATACAAATCAGGGTTTTAAAAAAATCTTTCCTTGCTTTTCCACAGAATAGTTATAAAGTCAGTTTAAAGATGTTTGATCTTTGTTTTGAGGGCAGTAGAACCTACTAAATGAAAATATCTGAACCTCCAAGTGGCACAGGAAGCCTTTTCTACCACATGGCATGTGGATTGGAGGAAGGACAGAATGAAGGCAAGTAAGTTGGTCAGATGCCTCCCATATCATCTAGTTTTGAGGTCCCACAAGCCTGAACAGAAGGTATGGCAATAGAGACATAAAGATGAAATTGATCTAGTTTGACTTGATCAGTGGAAGACAGTGAAGGAGGAATAGCAAATAAGAGTGTAAAAGCGAATTTACTAGAAAGTGCACCATAGAACCAGAAGACCCTGGTCTTCTGAGACATCTCCTTGTACCAGTCCATGGATACATGGATTCACTTTCTGTTTTACTGTCCTGTCTTTTTATCTCTGTTCTATCACGTGGAGATGGACATAGAGTGCTTGGGGCATAGTTCACCTTCCGCCTCATGCATCATTAATTGTGAACAGTAAACAACTATGAACTACAGCTCCTGGGGCAAAGACAAAAAGACCAAAAGTATGAAGGTCAAGATTTATTTATAGTAGTCAATTCCCTTTACCAAAGAAAAACAAGAAAATTGCATTTGTTGTTGTTCTAATAGAACCTGGTGGTCACAGTTTTTATGCAACTACCTTTGGAAGATTACCTTGAAATGTAAGAAATTCAGAAGTATAATAAATGGGAAATGTAGTGCAGATAAACCCTGATTTCAGCTGGAAAATAAAAGGAAATTCAATACCCCGATAGTATTAGCATTGTATTTACAGCTGTTGCTGCTGCCCACATGAATAAGTGCTCCCCATGGGCCCAGATCAAAGGTAGTCACGGTGTGACAGAGCATGAGTCCATACTATAATAATTTTACAGATTTAGCAGAATGTTTCAAATGAAAGTGTATATGATATAAGTTGCAGGTGTTCGTAAACATGATGCAGGGGTTGAGCTGCTGTTGGCTTGGCACCGGGCTGCTCTACTTATCCTTTTCTCCTGAAATTATGCCTGAGTGGGTCATTCACAACCGTGGGGGACTCCCTTGTGGGAGTGAGAATTCATCTCTGTGCATACATATTTGTACGTGTGTATGTGTGTCTAGGTGTATGGTACATCTAACTTACAGTATCCATTCTGGTATTAACGCTCCATTTCTAGTGGAAATTTTATCTATATAGACTTCCAAAACTCAAATCATATATCCTCTTATCTTTGTGTTTCTATTCAATTTTCTTTAAAAGATTTTATTTATTTGACAGAGAGAGACACAACGAGAGAGGGAACACAAGCAGGGGGAGTGGAAGAGGGAGAAATAGGCTTGCCGCCAAGCAGACCTGAGCTGAAGGCAGACACTGAACGACTGAGCCACCCAGGCGTCCCGCCATTTGATTTAAATGTATGATGATCATATAATGTATGTGTGTGTGTGTGTGTGTGTGTGTGTGTGTGCTATCTGAAAAACTAAAGCGGTACATTACTGAAATTTTGCACACTATGAGATTTTTTTGGGAGTTAAGACATTAATGTTCCCTATACCAGGATGATCGATGGAACCTGTTTATATTGTACTTTTCTATTTTACAAACACTTAACCACTCTATTAATTCTCAGCCTCTTTAATGTTGGATAACTCTCAATTATTTTCAATAGAACAAATAATAGTTAAACTCTAACAGATAACTCTGGCCACATAACCTCTGGCTCCATCTCAATTTTAAAACTGTGAACCAAGAAAATAACCAGTAGCCTATAAAATAATTTGTTTCTTATTGTCTGGTTCCAAGAAAGTCCCATTAGGACAGTTGAGAATATTGGGGAAGACAGCTGTACAGCACTTATGCAGTAACTTCCTTAGAATTTTCTCTGCAAAGAATGGGCAAATTTGATTGTGATTGATTTAAAGTTTGACAATGTATGTTAATTTCATATTTAACAATGTTATAAATATATGTAAATAATATATGAGAAGTTTGAAATGGCATATAAACATAACTATGTGGCCATTATTAGTAGTATTTAAAGAACTGTCATGTCAAATATCATTTGATTTGAATATACGTACCTATTTCAGAACAAGCTATGTATCAATAGTCATGTTTGACACGTTTCATTGATACATATTTTTCTGAAGTTAGAAACAACTAGCAATGGGAGTTTTTATTCCTATAGGTGTTACTACTATAGTTCTTATCATTCTTACTTAAAAAACGATTTAGAAGGAAATCACTGAAATTAATATGTCATGTTTTTACTGGGGCATCCATCTCTGAAAGACTTAACAGAGATGTTTAAAAAAAATTAAATGGGTGCCTGGATGGCTCAGTTGGTTAAGCATCCAACTCTTGGTTTTGGCTCAGGTCATGATCTCAGGATCCTGAGATCAAGCCCTGCGTGAGCTAAGAGCTTACTGGGGAGTCTCTTTGAGATTCTCTCCCATTGCCCAGTCTTCTGCTCATGTGCTCCCTCTCTCTCTTCGTCCTTCAAATAAATAAATAAATCTTAAAAAAAAAATAATGAAAGGATATGCTATGTGGAGCATTTCTTCAGCTCCAGCTAGCAGTGTGTATACATGGGATTCTGTGAGATCTTACACAGAGAAGTGATGTTCGTCTCATTTTAGTTGCTACATTTCTGTCTGGGTCTTGTGAGCCATGAAGTGTTCTCAGGTTTGAGACTATCCCTGGCCTATTATGTGATGCTTTGTACCATGTGTAGGATTATTTCTAATTGTAAATATTATAAATTTATAGACCTTTTTGCTTATATTTTTCCCAGGTAAGAACATCTTGGTTGTGTAAGTCCTCTTTTTTTTAGATGTGAATTATCCCAAGGTGATCTCAAGAGTATGTGTTTTCCTGTCAGTTTTTTTTTTTTTTTAAGATTTTATTTATTTATTTGACTGACAGAGATCACAAGTAGGCAGAGAGGCAGGCAGAGAGAGAGGGGAGAGCAGGCTCCCCGCAGAGCAGAGAGCCTGATGCAGGGCTGGATCCCAGGACTCTGGGATCATGACCTGAGCCGAAGGCAGAGGCTTTAACCCCCTGAGCCACCCAGGCGCCCCTTTCTGTCAGTTTTTTGTTTTTGTTTTTAGGATATCTCCATGAAACATTAGTGGTTTCTTTGAAGCAAAATTCACACTTTTCCTTTTATAACTTGATGAGATATCAAGTACATGCTTCTTGAGAGCAACTAAGAATATTTAAATTGTATAAATTAGCTCCATATGATAAAATCTGACATTTTAGGTTGTGGTAGAAGAATTCTGATCTACTTAAATGCCAAAAGAAACAATTATTATATTTACTTGCTTCTATAATGAGTTATTGAGCAAATGACTGCATTCATCTAATGTGATAAAAAGAAAACCATTTCCTCATTCCATAGCAGATAGAGTACATAGTTTTTTTAAATCTGGCCTAGGAAATCATTCTTACTCTGTATTTTCTACTGCATTATTAGTTAATTTAAAATGACCTAAAATGTGGGGTTTTCATTGATTCTTGGAGAAAAAATTTCAAAACCTCTGAGAATTAAGAGGATGGTATGTTTATTTATTTTTCCCTAATGATATCTTTTCTGAAAATAACTTACTTAGTAAGATTCTAAAATACTTACTAAAAAGTTGAAAATAATCTGGATCTACTGCCTATCATTATTCTATGTAGCCTTTTTTATTTTTAATTTTTTTAATTTAAATTCAATTAACACATAATATATTATTTGTTTCAGGGGTACAGGCCTGTGATTCATCAGTCTTATACAATACCCAGTGCTCATTACAACACATGCCCTCCCCAATGTCCATTATTCAGGTACTTCATCCTTTCACCCCCTCCCCTCCAGCCTTTTTTAAAGTTGAAAACATGTATCTCTAGCAATTATGAAGTCATTTTTAAAAACAAAAACAAAGAAGTCTGAAGCTACATAAAACCTTATTCTGGCCAGTCACAATTTCTTTGAAATCACCAAAATTATTTTTGAATATCTTTTCCTTTTAAAATGTCATATGCTTTCAAAGAAAACTTTCATTTAGTTTCACAAAAATCTTGAAAGACACTTAAAATTTCTACTTTCTGTGATCAAATGGAATTTTACACAAATGCAATTATGAGGAAGTGGCATTTTAACTTTTACTTTCTAACATAAATGTGTCTCAGGACTTTAAAAATGTTAATTGAATAAACTACAATACTAACCTATAAATACGGCCTGAAAACACTTTTAATAAATAGTATGAAAATAATGGTGCTCTTTTACAAATATTTCACCTTTAGTATTCCTTTATTGCCTACTGACTAGATGTGAGCTTTTTAGGGGAGATATGCAAGGTCATTGTTCTTCACAACCCCCCCCCCTGGCCCCCGCCCCCGGCCTGTTTTCACCTCTTCTGACAGGGAGCCATTTCTGTACTCAAAACCCCTCAAAGCCTTCTAAATCTCTGAAGAAACTCCAAAGCCTTTAGTTCTTTGTTTCCAATATAATTTTTGACCAGGTTGGCCATTAGAAAATAATTAAATATTTTCTTAATATATCAGAAAAAAATAAAGAGCTTCAAGAAGAGCTAAGGAGTTAGTTTTGGAAACAGTATAGGTCTGCCCTAGGGACAGAATAGCTTGGTGTCTGAAACAAAGCTCTTTCAGGCTGCTACAATTTCTGGATGATGAGCAAGTTACTGCAACACTAGGGGAGGCAAACTCCATGTACAAAGACACTATTTTTCCCCCTTAATAAAATATTTTGACCCAGGAGACATGGAATTAGGTATTAGAAATATAATAAAGCCACACTCGCATGTATCTTTTAGTGCTATTTAGCAAAAATCTGTATATGTTGAGTACTATAAGTACCCAAGATATTTAGGTATCTTGTAAGCAGTTTTAAAATATATCCCTGAAAAATTAATCTGTATTTGTGATTTCAAGTTAAAAGGGAGTTGACAACTAATATGAAAAACATTTAAGAGGAATTAAGAATTACCTCAATTACAAATGCATTTATTAAATTTATAAGACTTTCTTTGTGTATGGAAAAGTTTTGTTTATTATGACAGACTGCTACAGTATTTGTAAGGAAATGGAATATGTTAATTTTATTTTTAAATTTTTTTAAAAAGATTTTATTTATTTATTTGACAGACAGAGATCACAAGTAGACAGAGAGGCAGGCAGAGAGAGAGAGAAGCAGGCTTCCTGCTGAGCAGACAGCCCTATGCAGGGCTTGATCCCAGGACCCTGAGATCATGACCTGACCTCAGGCTTAACCCACTGAACCACCCAGGCACCCCAGGAATATGTTAATTTTAAAAACACATACAGACTATCTTAAAGCAGTTAATTAAGGGTTAAAAGTCTTTGTCAAATGTAATAATATTTACAAGTTGAATTTAAAATTTCCAGGGGAACTGCACTCTTTGTAATTCTCATAAATTAAATATTAATTACTAGTACAAAATTGTGTCTGCATATCATTTTTACATAAAAAGCTAACCTCAGGACCACCAAAAAAGCTCACATTGACAGCTTAAAAGTTGTGTGAGGATTTCAGCTGAGGGCTAATGCAAGGTGATGCTAGTGGGGATGGGGAAATGACACAGAATAGTGAAAACGAGATTTGTCAGTGCTCTGAAGTGTGAATAGTTTGATTCCTCCTCAAACGATATTCTTTGAGTATATACTCAATAGTTAGTGGGATTGGGAAGAAATCCATTTTCCATTCAAAGACATTGTCTGCAAGAACAGATCCACATAGCAACCCTTTTCTGCTGGAGAAGGCAGAATCCATGTTAGAATTTTTTTTTTTTTTCAAAATATTTTCTCTTTCTCTGTGAGTGAACATCAGTTTTGTTTGTTTATTAGTTGGCGGTATTTTTGTGCATGTGGGTGCTATTTAGTAGGGCTAGCTTCTTGGGAACAATTAAAAGATTTAAAGTTTAGATTAAACATTTAAATCACCAGCTTCGTGTACACTACCAAATATGTTACCGGCTTCCAGAATTTCACAGGACTACCAATTGCAATTGCGTATGTCTACTCAAAAACACTCTGTGAAGACTGGTTGGCATTTTAATTTTCTCTCCAGGTTGTTAGCTACTCTAGAGAGTAGGATGAATTCGCATTTGAGTCACAGAAAGGATTATCTGTGGGAGCATTATTTAACTTCCCAGTGCTTAAAAAAGGCTCTGGAACAGATTTATCAGTTGGTAGATACAGAAGTTACAAGACGGGAGTCAAAGAGTCCCCATAGTTTTCTGGAAAGTGCGGGAAGTGAGCTGGGCAGTGATGGTGCCCTTCATGGCGACAGGGGACATTGAGGAGTATGGGAGATAATTAGTTCATTTGGGGTTGGAAATTCCAACTGGCTAGTAATGGGAAGTGTGGACCTGGAGTACAGGTCAAAAGCCAGGGTAAAAGAATATTTAAAAGTCAATTTTTTAGAGCTGATATTGAGACCCGAGATTGCGAAGGAAGACTGTGCAGAGAGAAGAGATCCCAGGAACATCTCCATAAGGTGCACTGTAGCCTGAGGGGAAGCTTGAAGTGGAAATGTGCACGGGGGACTGGGAATTGTAGAACTATGGACTAGAAACTGCCAACTTATATAGTAGTCCACACAGTATGGGATGTGTGAGTGTGTGTGTGTGTGTGTGTGTGTGTGTGTGTGTGTGAAGTATGTGTTTAGTATGAACCTATGTTTAGTACGGGTGATTACACATAAACATATGAATTCCCAAAAAGTCTTGAAGAAATCTCTTTATGGTATCAACTGGTTAGCACTGAGAAGCCGTTCCCTCTGAGTCTGGGGCACGCCTGGCCCTGCTTCACCGCTGTCCTTACAACTCACACAATCCTTGTTTATTCACTTGCACCCGCAGCTCCATGCCTATCATCATCCACCTGTATGGTTCTGAGATTGCAGTCTGTGGTTTCCTGAATTAAAACAGAGAAGAGCTTCATGTGTCCGACTCCTGGTTTCAGCTCAGGTCACGATCTCAGGGTGGTGGGTTCCAGCTCCACATTGGGCTCCACGCTCAGTGGGGAGTCTGCTTGTCTCCCTCTCTCTCTGCCCCAACCCCCGATCACTTTCTCTCTCTCTCTCTCTACTAGAGGGTATCATGCTTAGCGAAATAGGTCAATCGGAGAAAGACAACTATCATATGATCTCCCTGATATGAGGGAGAGGAGATGCAACATGGGGGGTTAAGGGGGTAGGAGAAGAGTAAATGGAACAAGATGGGATTGGGAGGGAGACAAACCATAAGTGACTCTTAATCTCACAAAACAAACTGAGGGTTAAGTGGGGGGGGGGTTGGGGGGGTGGGATTATGGACATTGGGGAGGGTATGTGCTATGGTGAGTGCTGTGAAGTGTGTAAACCTGGCGATTCACAGACCTGTACCCCTGGGGATAAAAATATATTATATGTTTATAAAAAATAAAATTTAATAAAAAAATTTTTTTAATTTTAAAAAATAAATAAATAAATAAACCTTTTAAAAAAATACAGAAAAGTTTCATGATTAGCAGTGAGTAGTGCAGTGTGAAATTTTAGATGGAATTGTATCTATTAGATTTAATTTTTGTGAACACTTACTTGATTTTGGATAGTATTGTGGGTTGAAATGCATTCTCCCCAAATTCATGCCTTGAAGGACAAACCCCTAGAACCTCAGAAGAGGACCCTATTTGGAAATAGGGTCATTACAGATTTATTTAATAAAGATGAGGTCATACAGGCATAGAACAGACCCTCAATCCACAATGATTGTGTCCTTATGGAAGAGGAAATTTGGACACAGACATGTATACAGGCAGAATGTGAAGATGAAGACAGAGATCGAAAAGTGAAGGAACACCTACATTTGCCAGTAAACCACTAGGAGCTGGGAGAAAGACACAGAAAGGATATTCCCTTCCACCTGCCCTGCAAGGAACCAACTCTTCCAGCCCTTCGAGCTGGATGTCCAGCTTCCAGAATAGTGAAATGGTAATTTTCTATTATATAAGCCCCCAAATTTGTGGTACTTTGTGAAGATATTCTTAGAAAACTAATGCAAAGGGAAAAAGTAATCTTTTTGAAGACAACTTTTTGCCACTTTTAAAGATCACAGGAAAACATCTTTTTTTTCCCCCCAGAGAGTACAATTTATAAAATTTGTAAAAGAAAACATGTCTAAGAATGACATTTGGCACATTTAGAAAAAGATACCCATTTAGTTAACTGTGTGAACAAATCACACTGCTAAGAGATAGTCAAGCCTAGGTTTGAATCCCCCTCCTCCCAGGACTGATGTAGATTTGGGGACATTACCTAATTTCTTTGTAGCCTAGGGGTCATCCCTAAATATGAATCCAATTGTATCTGTCTTATAGCAGTGTTTTAAGGCATAGGTAAAAAACAAAAAGGACTAGGGTAGTATCTACACTCAACAAACTGTAGCTTATATTATAAGCACTTTTCACTGTTACTATTTCATTTGAAGAATCACACATCAAAGCATCAAAGTTGTGCCAAAACTCTTGGGACTCTAAAGACTTGACTTTTTTTTTTTTTTTTGGAGTCATTATTGAGCTCTTATTATATGCTTCTAAAAAAAAGCTGTGACTTTCTCCCCCCCACCAAGATTTTATTTATTTATTTGAGAAAAAGAGAGTGAGCATGAGTGGGGTGGGGTGTGGAGAGGCACAGGGAGAGGGAGAAGCAGACTCCCCACTGAGCAGGAAGCCCGATGAGGGGCTCAATCCCTGGACCCTGAAATCATGCTCTGAACTGAAGGCAGATGCTTAACCCACTGAGCCACCCAGGTGCACTCAAAGCTGTGACTTTCTGGTGTGCAAGTGTGGAGTATAAGGAAAAATGTAGACTAACCCGATTTCATGGTAGCAGAAGACTCAGAACAAGTAAGTGTGTTATCCAAAGGTGCTTGCTTTAGAGCTGGTGTGGAGTTCAAGGTCTCAGGGACTATTCACATGGTGGTTGCCAACTGCACCTTACAGGTGTCTTGCCACATCTGATGTCATAAATGGTTTTTAGGAATTCCTTTCTACACCGGAATGGGAACTCCTGAAAACAGAGACCTCGTATCTGTCCTTTCTTTTGCTCTAGCTTTAAGATGCAATGGTGTCATTGATCCTTGCTGGATGCACAGGCAGCAATTCTCAGTAAAGAAATCAAAAGAAGTAAAAATACTACTTAAAAGGTGGTATTATTGCTGCAGTTTCTTGGTCTAATTTTGTTTCTCACTTTAATGAAACTATCTATACTCTTTTAAGATTAAAATAACATTTTCAATGATTTGTATTGAAGGGGTACATTTGTCTGGGCTATTTTCCAGACCTTTTCTACAGTTACTGCAGTTACAACTTTTGGAAATGCTTGGCTACAGTTAGACCTGGTTAAATATATTATCCAGTCCCCGAAGCCTACAGTAGACATTTATGCATGTATTAAAGTTAAAAATTACCACTTAACATATAATTTTATTATTTCTGATCCACTTTATAAGCCCTAGCTTTCTAATTCATTTAAAAAGCAAGCTGTCCTGCAAAGAGATATTTGTAAAACCCCCACAATATGGGTGAATAGTCTGAGCATAAGGCATCTTTTGAAAACAGAATGTTGTTTCTTGCCTAGGTTTTACTAAACTTGCTGTCATTATTCTTTGAAGTACAAACCAGGAATTAGACAGTCTCATAAGATCAAGAGCCAAACAATATTGCAGCCCAAATTTCACAGAAAAACATGTGCATTTTATAATATGATAAGTGTGAACACTTTTACCTATAAGTGCTGAGGTAAAGTCATGTATGATTTTATTTTCAATCTGGAAAAGTATTTCCAGATTAGTATGTACAGAGAATAAGCAATATTTTATTTCAAGTGCTAGCAGCTTTTGCCATTTTAAATATGGGTTATAGGGGCGCCTGGGTGGCTCAGTGGGTTGGGGCCTCTGCATTCGGCTCAGGTCATGGCCCCAGGGTCCTGGGATCGAGCCCCGCATCGGGCTCTCTGCTCAGCGGGAAGCCTGCCTCCTCCTCCTCCTCTCTCTCTCTCTCTGCCTACTTGTGATCTCTGTCTGTCAAATGAATAAATACAATCTTTAAAAAAATAAATATGGGTTATAATCGTAATGATGGAAATTTGTAGCTGTTTGTATTTTGGTGTCCTGTGGAGAATGAGGTGAACTCAGTTTAGTCCTAAAGGACAGGGGACAGCATTCCCAAAATACTTAATCCATGTAGCATTTTGTTTATAATCAGGGAACGGAACAAACACAAAAGCCACCTTTACTTTTATCCCTGAGGTAGTCTGGGTGACTTGGGAGCAGGTAGAATAACTGTGGGTAATTATTTAAGGTTTTGGTTTCAGTTAATTTTAAGGTTGTGTAAGAGGTGTGTGTGTGTGTGAACGACAGAGACAGAAAGAAAAAAAATATGAATAGACTTTCTCAAGATGACTAGAAACCAATCTCAATAAGGATTTTTTGAATCAAACTCCACTCAGACATCAGCTGGTAGAGGCAGTTCTCCATGCGCGGGGAGTGTCCTTGTGCATACTACTTGCTTGCATTGGCCAGTAGTCTGAGGCCCTGACTACTCTTCATCCGGGCCATTTCTCAGGGTGAAGAAAGGACAAAAAGCAGACTTGCTTCCTGCTTGGATTTCCCAAGCTGTGTTTATCAGCTGTGATGCAAATCCACCAAGCATAAGACTGCCCCTCTGTGCCCCCCCACCGCCCATAGAAGCTGGTGGATGTGAAAAATCAGTGCCAACTCAGTGCCCATGCTCCTTGCTCTGCTGTTTCCTTGTCTCTGACCCTGGAGACTTGTGTCTTCTGCCAGTGTCCTTGAAACACGTCCAGGAAACATGGGTGGGATGATTTACTGATAAGATAGGGCAAAATCCCAGACCCAACAGTATCTCAGAACTCAAATTGGAAATTGTATGTAGTGAAAAAGAGCATGAGTGACAGGGCATAGAAAATGATTTTGTATTAACAATGTCATTTAGGCAATCTAAAATATAGCCAAAGTATAGCTAATATTTCTTCCAATTCACTATGTTTTGGTATTCAAATCTCCAGTAGAACCAAAATTAGCTATAAACCTCATTCAACATGATTAGATACAACAAAACAAATTTTTGTTTTGGGATAAGTCCTTAAATACTAGTCTTAGGTCAGAGGAAATATTTTAGAACTACTTGAACAGTAGTTTAGAAAAATAACACACTTGGAAAGTCCTTAAAATGAATTGACCAGTAGCATATTTGAGTCACCTAACAGCAAAATAATGAAAATGTATTCATGATTTGGTTGCTCTGAGCATAATTTATTTGAAATTTAGACCGCCTCCTTATTGGATATGGTGTGGAATAATGAAACACCTATAATGTGATTTTTAACTATCCAGTTTTTCTTTTATGAACAAATCTGGAAACAGCAAACTTAACTTGAAAGCATTGGGTTGCAGGTACCCAGCATGATTCCTGAAGTATCTCCAAGAACTGCAATTAAAATGTGTTTATATTTGGAGATAGGAGATTCTGATTTCTTTAGGGCCCTGTTAAATTAGGTGCAAAATGATATGTTCATAGTTGAATTAAAAAAAAAAAAAGCTGTCAGAACTGCTTAACATCTGGCAAAATAATCTTGGTTTAGAACAGAGATCTGTGTACATTGATAGCTTTCCCTAAGATGAAGCTAGCACAAATGCATGCTACTTGATGAAGAGGGAAAGAAAATAAGCTTTATAAAAAAAGGGAAAACATAGACCCCCCCCCATGTGTAAATGATACTTCAATAAAAATGGGAAGATTCTTTGGGTCCCATAATTTTACGATTTACAACATTTATTATTTGTGAGGTTTTTTTGGCTCAGAACTCTGAATTTGTCATGAAAATGTGTCTAGTTGGGATCATTTCACCTAGTAATGATGAGATAGCATATCTTGACATATGCATTTTCTGCTTATTCTTGTTTCCTTTTACCATGTGGTTTAATGCTTGTTGCTTATTGTTAAATTTACATATTTTCTTTTTTTCATGTGGCTTCTGGCTATGGCTTTAAAAAAGAACCCACACATTTATAAGGAATGAGTTTGGGGACTGGCCTGTTCTTTGCAGGTAGGGGAGGGATAGAGGAGTGAGGAAAAGAAGTAAATGCTTCTTTGTTACCCTGATGACCAGCATCATGGGGATGGAACACCTTATGCATTTATGATGAAAGGGTCTTGCATTGTGTACTTTATTATGAAAAGTTTCTTGATATTCTTCACATTAACCAGGTGCACACTGCCAAGATGGGACTGCAGAACACTTATTCTTATTAGTAGAAGTCAAATCTATCTCCATATTTGCAGATTTAATCAAATGAATATTTTTTTTCTTTTTTACATTGGTTTTTGCGGTTTCTGAAAATGACCTTTTTTATAAAGTGAAAGTCACTCTGCGTATTGAAATGTATCAACTTCCCATCTGTTCTTTGGAGAGAACTATCGAGGTATAAGAGAAGAGAACGACACGTGAGGTAATAGCTACCTCTTCCAGATGAAAGGTCTGCTTTCAGAGACATAGCATTTCTTACTGCTAAAAAATGTCACTTCACCAGCAATTGTGTAAAAATAAAATTGATTTTCCTCTACTCTTTAAATAAAAAGTTTTAAAAAAGATTTCTTTATATATCTGAGAGAGAGGGAGAGAGAGAGAGTACGCAAAAGGCGGGGGCAGCAGAGGGAGAGAGAAACTCTCAAGCAGACTTGCCGCTGAGTGTAGAGACCCACATGGGCCTGGATTCCAGAACCCTGAGATGATGACCTGGGCTGAAGTCCAGTCAGTCACTTAACCGACTGAGCCACCCAGGTGCCACCAAATAAAATTTAATGTCTCTAAAATTTAAAAAAATCTGAATCTTTCTATTGCCATTCATTTGTACATTGGCTTCCATGATGGTCTTGGAATATGCTAGCTGGTTCCCTCTTGAGTCCACAGATGCCTTCTCAGGGGCATCCCCCCATGGAAAATTATACCCTTCCATCTCCCTATGGAAAATTGTACCCCTCAAATAACCCCCAATACCTCTCATCCTCCTTTCCTGCTTTATTCTTTCTGTTTGCACTCATCATACTCTAACATCATCCACACCTGTTCCATCCCTAGAAAACAAGCCTGACTAGGAGAATTTGTTATGTTCCATGCTGTCTTCCAAATGTCCTCCATGATACCTGGCACTCTGCAAGGAAATGCTCAAAAAATACTGTTTGAATGAATGGTTCAGTGTTTTTTGTAGTGCTGCCAATCATTTAAGGCAAAATGACAATCTGTATTTTGTTTTTTTTAGAGTAAAAATTCTGGGGCATCTAGGTTGCTGCTTGAGCATTTGACTCTTGATGTCAGCTCAGGTCTTGATCTTTGAGTCCTGGATTCAAGCCCACCATTGAGCTCCATGCTGGGTGTGGAGCCTACTTAAAAAAAAAAGAAAAAAGAAAAAAGCATGAATTCTGATTTAAAAAATTGTGATAAAGGTTTTTGTTGTTGGTGGTTGTTAGTTGTTTTGTTTTTTAAGCTTAAAGGTGTGGTATTGTGTGCCAGATTTCTTTTCTTTTCTTTTGTTTTTTTTTTTTTACTTTGATCTCAGGAAATCCTGAGTGCCTCATTTCCTTTAAAGGATTATGTCGTCGAAACCATTATTACCCAGCCGTGGTGGCTGCAGGAGACTGTAGAGATATAAATGGGTAGGTCTTTCAGAGATGCTACCTGTGCCCTTGAATCCTGTACAGAGGCTGTACCTCTAAAAGGGCTTCCTTCTTGGAATCAATCATCATTCCAGGAAAATCAACGGACATGCTGTTACATCTGCTTAAAATGTATGTTTCTTTGCACATGGAAACTGTTGTTTTTTTTTTTTTAAACAAAGTAATTGATTTCTGTCTTTTCTCACCAAGTATTGCTAAAAATAAACACATATTTCTTCTTATCTTCCATTACATAAATCTTCCCATGCAAAAATTCCATTAACTTAAAAACAGATAGTGATCTTTTTCTTGCTAAGTTAAGGGAAAAATTATAAAAAGCCAAGGCAGTGAACCAATCATGTAATTTATACCATAAAGTGACACAAAGATTTATCATTTGGAATCCATATGAGGATAACTCTTCCACCAGGTCTCTGTTCAGCCATGTCTACAAAGGGTAATGGAATCATCTTTATCCATTCTGCAAAGAGCTACCCTGAGATTGATGGAGAAGCACTTTAATAGGATATGTGAAGATGTTTCTAATTATTTCTTTACAAGTACATAATCCTGATAATATGCATATTAAAACTTACCACCTCACACAATTTTATGGCTAAGATTTAATAGATCAGAGCCATGACCACAGATAATGGCTTTTTGTTTTGTTTTGTTTTTTGAGCAAAAGGAAAAAAAGACAACCCAAAAAAGCAGACTCAGCTCTAGAAAACAAACTGGTGGTTACCAGAAGGAGGATGGGTGAAATAGGTGATGGAAATTAAGGAGGACACTTGTGATGAACACCAGCTATTGTATGGAACACTATATTGTACGTCTGAAATTAATATCACATTGTATATTAATTATACTGGAATTAAATTAAAAAATACCTTTTTTTCAAAATCTGTGATGCTTGTTTTCCTCCTATTTGTGGAATGATCTTAAGGAGAAACACTAAAATTAAAACATGCTTGTCAAAATTTCCAAGCTAATTTTAGAAAAGCAAACCATTTCTTCCCTACACATTCCTACTAAATTCAGCAACATAGGAATCTTATTTATTTATTTATTTATTTATTTATTTTTATTTATTTAATTTAATAGAGGGAGAGAGAGAGCAGGTCTGCCAGTTGGGGATGGGGAGGGACAGAAGGAGAGGGAGAGAGAATCTCAAGTAGAGCTTGTCTTGGGGCTCCATCTCATAGCCCTGTGATCATGACCTAAGTGGAAAGCAACAGTCAGATGATTAACTGACTGAACTACCCAGGTGCCCTCAGAATCTCTTTGAAAAATGCAGCAACTTCTTTGTTCTACATGATGTTATGTTGATGTGCTTATTATTTTCAGTAAGCATTAACATCCAGTTTACCACTGATCAGAATTAAATTACTGTCCATTCTGTAGCCTTTAGAGCTTGCGTCTGACATTTTGACACGTGTATCACCACCTTTACACCCAGTACACGTGTCTGCATGTACGCAAAACCCACATGGCTGGCTACAGTATATACACACAATTTTCATTCTAGGGGAAATAAAAACATTAAATGAATTTTTATACTTTCCAATGGCAAAATGTGAAAACAATGCAACCCAATATGTTTCCCATCTTTTGGTTTGCAGTCAAAAGTCTTACAGTCAAATTTATTGCCCTAGTATGCTAATCTACTCAACTCAGATGTCTTAGAGCAGTTATTCCAATTTCTTTCAAAAAACTTTGCTATATTTATCCTTATGTCATTTATCTCATACTGTGCTTTAGTTTGTAATCTGCTTCATATTCTTTCAGAATGTCAAATAATCAACTACAAATGATGAAAGTAAGCTGGTATTTCTGTTGCGAATAACGATTTATCTACCTCTAATTCCAACAGTGAATAAAATCTGAATTTCATTGGTGAGAACTGTAGGCAGAATATCCTGAATGTGCTCTTCTTAGGAACACATTCCCACTAAATTTCCTTCTTTTGGTCACTCCAACATACAGAATGTCTTTTCACCTTTGAGTTCTTCATTAGAGAGTTATTGATCTTAAGGGACACTTGTCTCATGTTTTATAACATGTGGATAATTTCCTATGTTTTTATTAGACCCCTTTTTTGGTAAATTTACTAATTTAAAAAACAACAACAACAACGACTTACATGTGGAATAATGTACTCAGCAACACGCCAACATAAACCTGCATCTTTCATGAGTTTAATAATATTCCTGTCTTGCTACATCAACCTATAGCGTTGGTTCAACACATTAGAAATCATCTGCATGAGGCTTTTATTCTTGTTCCCAGCCAAAGATGAGTCTCTTCATAAACTCTATGATTTCCCATGAATCCATGAATTTGAAACTACCCAACAGCATAAGCAGTTCCCGACTCTAGGGATTAACTGGAAAATATTTGGGGTTTTCTAACTCTGACTGAAGGCGGGGTGAAATCAATTATTTAAGCACTATAAAGCAAGGGCTTGGGTCTCAGACAACGATTACAGAGCAGACACACTTTAACACCCAGAACAACCATGTGGATCTTGTTGACTCCTTTACCATGGCCAAACGGTGAATGAAATATCATTCCTGTCTGCTGATGCCATGGAGATTCCTTCAGTCTAGGAGCAGCTGGAGGTCCCATTTACACACACACACACACACACACACACACACACACACACACACTTTTCAGTTGTACAGATGTTAAATATAAAGAATTTCTACAGCTTTTATTAAAGCCATCAGAAAAGCAATTGACTTTACTGTATCTGCAGCAGTTCTCTGGGTTTCAAACACTCAATTTGTACAAAGTAGTAAATGTCAGGGCTCTAAAAAGGAAAGTATTATACTTCTCACTGTGCTCCTAAAATAGTCCAATGCTATGGAAAATTTTATTGAAGACTTGATGCGGCTTTTACAGACCTTCTGATCTTTGAGTGCTCGGAAGAGATGTGCTTAACTCCACCTGGGTGCTCCACAGTTCGACCATTCAATGCTTCCTGTGAGAGCTAGAGGAATGGTTTGCAATCCATGGCTTTCAGATTGCTAAAACTTCTGATTCAGAGAAAACCAAGGTGTATTTTAGAGGGCATTGGAGAAAATGGGAGAGAGGAAAGATTAGAGGAAGAAGGAGGGGTTCACAAACAATCATGTTCAGAGCTCTTAAGTGGAAGATTAGCACCAGCTTCGTGGCTTTGAAATCTAATAATCACATAAAGCCCCTCAAAGCAGTTGTGGCTTTTGGTGCCCGTTTTTCCTGTGTGGATCAACCTGCAGCAATTTATCAAGATCAAGGTACATTTCAAAGAGAAATTCTCTAAAAACAAATCATGGTCACTGCTGATGAATCATTTGAAATCATAAATCTTGTGTGGTGAGTTGACAGAGACCAGACATTGTCACCGAACTGAAAAAAAAAAAAAAAAAAAAAAAAAAAACCCAAAAACCAACAAGACAACTATTTCTATTTTTCCTCCTTGCTTGTAGTGATCAATGCGAGGTTTAGCATCAGTCTCAATCAAGGACCTTCTGGTGTCTGTGATTGAGACTAGAGCACTTGTCTTTAATTTTTACTCACTGATCCCTAAAGGAGTTTTGTGAAGCAATGGCTAATGTCACTTTTAACTGGCCATTTTAAAGATTTTACCATAAATGTAAATATTAAAGCTATAAAAAAACACCTTCCAACATATGGTAAAGGATCACAACTAGATTAAAACTACTTCATTTTTATGATTTTTTTTCAATTTTTTTGAATCGTAGTTCATGAATTTAAATACTATAGCAAATTGATGTGAGCCGTAATCTATTTTAAAAATATAGAGAATATATATATATATATATATATATGATTGAATGCTGTTTACTGACCATCTTCTGTGTAAAAAGACAACATGTACATTATGCATAATTAGAATATGAAATTTTAGAATTTCCTATGGTTGTAAGTCTCTGATAATTTTTTTTTTCTGAATTGGGTTTCCACTACAGTTTTCATTATACAACACTGATAACTTTTTCTGTATACTAAAAATTTGAAAGATAATATTTAAATATAAAAATAAGATATTTGGTAGTGCAACTCTTTATAGATCTCTTAATGGATGGAAATTTAAAATGTTAATGGATCTAAATGAGAAATTAGAAATCCATTAGATTTCTAATTCAGAATTAAGATTTTAGATTTCTAATTTAGAAATTAGAAATCTATTAGAAATGGATCTAAATATTACTTGTTGCTAGGTTTAGACAGTGTTCAAACACAATTTTAGTTATATCTTTTTTGTTAGCTTAGATGTACATGTTCAGAAATCTTATCACATATAAACAGGTAGGAACAGAGGAAGTTTTATTATTAGAATTTGGCATAATTCTTTGCAGTCCTCCTAGTTAACACTCCAAATCACAGATTATTAAAAACGGTCTTGATAGTAGATCACTACCAATTGAAACTCGTCTTAATTTTGTTCAAATAGCATGGAGGACATGGGGAGTTAGGAGAAGGCAGTTGGGGGAAATTGGAAGGGGAGGTGAACAATGAGAGACTATGGACTCTGAAAAACAATCTGAAGGGTTTGAAGAGGTGGGGGGGTGGGAGGTTGGGGGAACCAGGTGGTGGGTATTAGAGAGGGCACGGACTGCATGGAGCACTGGGTGTGGTACAAAAACAATGAATACTGTTATGCTGAAAATAAATTTAAAAAAATGATTTAAAAAAAAGTATATGTACATACACGTAAGCTCACGTGTGAACATAGGCTTGCACATGTGTTTGTCGTATGGACAGAAGGTATACCTTAGTGTGTTCATCCTGTTTCTCAAAACAAATCTTGGGTATAAATCTCAGCTCCTGATAGACACTTCTTTGCAATTCTTTTTTTCTTACCAGTACAGCATTTGTTCTGTCACTATGACCTTGGAACATATATCAGATACTGTTTCTTACACAGTATACCCTTCACCCATGAAGCACTTGCTAAATAAAACAAGATTAAAAGAAAAAAAAACACAAAGAATTATAAACTACTTGACTTATGAGAAGATTTATTACCAGTCATCAACTATTTTCTTTCTCAACACCAATATTAATATTTTTATACTGTTTGGCTTCGTCCAAATTTTTACATCCTGTAATAAAGGACTGCAGAATGGGCAAGTGCTATCTTGAGAGGGAAATAGTACAGAAGGTCTTGAACCTCAACTAAAAGTGTATTCTCACAAGGATCAATTTAAGACAGTGTGTTTGTGGGAATTTAAACACATGGAAGTTGAGAATCTGAAAGTTCATGTCTAGATACCCTCTGGCAAGACTTAACATATATGTGGGTGTATGCATACCAAAGATTGAAGACAGCTGGTTTAGGGCATTTTTAACTTACTATGAAAAATTTCTCTTATTTAATTCAGATTAGGTAATTGTGTGGTCATCATCATGGGGAAGGTGTTTTCTATTTCTGTCATCCATGTGCATAACCATTTTTGAGGGAAGTAAGAGGAACTAGGACAATATGAAATACTCTTGTCAGGATACATCAGTACAATGAGGGATTAATATTTTCATAAGTAGTCTCATAACATATACCAAGGTTCTTTGACTTTCAGGATAGCATTATGTAAATTTTTTTAAATGACTTTAACTTGTAGAGAAATAAATAGGATTTATTCAAAGATTTATGTATTATTCCAAATTAAAATACAGGAGATACTGGAAATTATTTAACTTTTATTTTTATTTATTTATTTATTTATTTTTAAAGATTTTATTTATTTATTTGAGAGAGAGAGTGAGAGAGACCATGAGAAGGGAGAAGGTCAGAGGAAGAAGCAGACTCCCTATGGAGTCAGGAGCCCGTTGCAGGACTTGATC
The DNA here is from genome assembly GCF_002288905.1 of Enhydra lutris kenyoni. Classification (NCBI taxonomy): domain Eukaryota; kingdom Metazoa; phylum Chordata; class Mammalia; order Carnivora; family Mustelidae; genus Enhydra; species Enhydra lutris. Next base: position 48,429,736 of record NW_019154087.1, on the reverse strand, counting down.
CCATGACCCCGGGATCATGACCTGAGTGAAAGGCAGTCACCCAACCAACTGAGTCACCCAGGCGCCCAGGAAATTACTTAACTTTTAATTCATTAACAGATTAGTATAAATTCTTCATGTGGAAATTCCAAGGAAATGAAACTCATCTCTCTTTATTCTTTATTTTGACTATATCTCTTTCAGTATTTGTCTTTCTAGACTTTTTATAAACTTTTAAATAATTTTTTCTTTACCTCTACTCCCATTCAGAAATTTATCCATATTTCTGGGTTTTGGTTGCTCAACGTTTCTGATCTCTTTGAAGCCTTTGTTGCATGCTAACTAAAACTTCTGAGCATATCTGTAATGAGAACTATGTTTTTGCAGTATGGTTAGCACTTTCTCTTTCCATTTAGAATACACCTTTAATAATATAATGTTTAATGTTTGGTTTCTTTTTTTTATTTTTGATTTTTTCTACCATGGCACATGAAAATATTTTCTTCTTGGAAATGGCAATAATAGCGAGTTTTTAAATACTGTTGTGATCAAAATCAATGACCTTGATTATTAAAATTAATAAATACCTAACACACTTATGTGTACTATGCTTTTTATACAGTAATACCAAATACTCCTAACTACCTTACTGGGAAGATATTATCTTCTAAGTTAAAAATGAGGAAACTGAGTTTGAGAGAAATTGCGTATTTTGTTCAAGATTCTACTAGAAGATGGTCAAGCAAGGATTAAAACTAGCCCCCCTTTTTTTCTTTTTAACTCCAAACTTATTTTCTCTGAAATGATTTTAAGAGCTATAGTTTAGAAACTGTTCTTCCTTGTTCCTGATTTGATTTTATCCCAGTTATATTAAAAGCATTGTTACTAGATTTACAGACTGATAGAGTCACATAGTAGGAGTGAAATTTCCAGTGAAGTCATCTCTTCACTAAAATTAAAATTATATATATATACATATATATATATATTAATTATGTATTCTGATAGACTGGTAACTGGAATATTGTCTTGTTCCCCTGTTCCTGGGTCTTTAAACTCATAACTAATTAGTTATTATATATATATAAATATAAAATATATATAATATATATAATATATATATAAAATATATATAATATATATATTATATATAAAAATAAATATATAATTATATATATATAATTATATATATAATATATAATATAATATAATATATAACTCTTAAACTAAGATTATGAACTCACTTTACATTTTATTTTACTTTCAGGACTCCAGTCCCCCCTGTGACTTCCTGCTGAACTACAAAGTCTTTACTAACTGTTTTTGAATGTTTGTTATTTTCACTTTTATGTGGCCAAATGGTATCTGCTCCTAGATACTCATTGTATATTTCATTCGTCATTGGAATATCCATGTCTTCTTTGCTACTTACTACTGATCTCTGCGTATTCCTGAAATAGCATGTTCTACTTGCCCAGCTTCCTGTTAGCAATCAGAGTTAATTTTCTCCTGCTTCTTAGTATCTATTTGACCCAGTTATCATTTATTATTTCGGTTTGCTGTGGTTGGATAGGTAATATATCAGAATTTATGAGAAGAGTAGAGAATAAAATAAATGCACAAAAACTTTCAGTAAAGAAGTGGCAGTATATCTAAGTAGGCATCCCAAAGGAGGCATATAAAAGAGAGCTAAAGAGATTCAAAGACAGGTGGCATCTGGTTGGGCATTAGAATGTCTATAATTTTACTTTAAATACTTCAGCATAGATGGTATAGTATTACTTGATTCTCATTACGATGAAATTAAAACTCAGTTACTGAATTCTGAATTGTAATAAGGAATTCAAACTCCAGGTGTCATCAGCTGGAATTCTAATGAGAAAGTCCATGTTCCAGTTACTATATACTCTCATGTCTTCATCTTGGTCAGCACATTGGGCTTTTCTAATTACATAGTGAATGCCAAATGGTTCTAATTTGTGGGTAAGATATTTTCTAATGACCACAGTAAGCGTTAAACTGGGTGCCCATGGTGAAATTATAAATATTCAAGATATGTGGATTAGTGTGTTTCCTATTCATTTCATCCTTTTGAGACTAGTGTGTAAGAATCCAGCAAGGCGTAGTCTTCATTCCTAGAGATGATGACCTAGGTTAGGAGTATATCATCACCTTAGTCTCAGAATCCATGTACCTCTTAAAACTTAATGAAAACCCCAGAAGAATATATATTATGAAATTGAAAAAATTAAAATATTTATTAACGTAAAAATAGTGATAAAAATATTGTGTTAAACATAAATATTTGTGAAGAAAACTTCATTCTTAAGAGCAAAAAAAAAAAAAAGAAGAAGAAAAAAGGGAAGCGTAACATCACCTTATATTTTTGAAAATCTCCTTAGTCAGATGTCTGGATTATTAGAAAAAGGCCAGAATTCTCACATGTTTCTGCTTTAGGTCCATGAAGTATATTGTTTTGGTGGAAGTGTCTGAAGAAAACCTGAACTTCGTAACTTATCTGACTTATGAAGCTGAAAAAAAAGTAGTTTACAATTTTTGCAGAAAATTTGGGTATATATTTTTGGTATTACATTGTAGCATAAGAAGTGGTAGTTTATTGAAGATTCAAGGCAATGAGGAATCTGAAACAAAATCCGTGAACATTTTGTATTCCTTCCCATTAAAATCCATTGGCCTATCTTGCACTTTGAGTGGATCTTTTATCCAGGCATGATTTTGTAATATCCATGCATTGGTCACTGAGAACTAATGGTGCATTGACTCATGCAAATCTTACAAATGTTAATGCACTTTATTTTACAATATAAAAAAAAAGCACAAATGCAAATATGACCACTAATCTCATGAGAAAGTTTATTAGTATTGGGAAACTGTCCATTTGGTGAAGAAAACAAAGTCTTAAAATTCTGAGTTTTGCTGGAAAAGCCAATTTTATCACTGGCAACAAATATTGTCAATTGCTTTCTTTGAAGGAGCAAGCTCATTTTGTTCAATTTTGAGAAAATGCCTGCCAAATGCTCAAGATTGAATAACTGTATTTTGTGTCTTGGTTCCTCTTTCAAGTAAAAATAGTGTTCCATATAAGGAAAAAAAAAAAAGTCTAGTTCAGCTGTAACTCAATCACCCAAGTGTTTTGCCTTGAGTCAACCATCGTACTTTGATATGTACATCAGACAAATTTTTCATTTTGCACACGGAACATTAAAAAGACATGTTCTCAAGGGTCTATGTTTAATAAAATTAATAAATGTTATTGCTTTCTCAAGAACATTCTTAAATGGAACTTTTCCCTCCTGCGAATGCACTAGCAGTCAAGAACCTAAGGCTCTGGTACGGTTTGGTGGAAGAACACGTGACTCGGTACAGTTTGGTCCCACTTCCTTGATTTGTGCTAATAACCCAACAGTTTCACTCAACACTGCTTTGGTACCATTGCTATAAATGTTGAAATACTGATAAAAGACAGACTGTTACTACAGAATAGTTTTGATCATGCAGATTTTCTTAGGGAATCATGTTCTGAGATCTGCTCTTCTAGCTAAATTTTTTTTTTTTTTTTTTTTTTTAATTTGACAGAGAGAGAGAGATCACAAGCAGGCAGAGAGGCAGGCAGAGAGAGAGGAAGGGAAGCAGGCTCCCTGCTGAGCAGATAGCCAGATGTGGGGCTCGATCCCAGGACTCCGGGATCATGACCTGAGCTGAAGGCAGAGGCTTTAACCCACTGAGCCACCCAGGCGCCCCTCTTCTAGCTAAATTTTTAAAAATTCATTGTATCTAACCACCAACACAGAAAATTCACGTTGTGTTAAGGGAAGCAATCTTGCTTCTGGAATCTCGTTCTGGCAAAACAGAAGCTTCCCTGCCTGGTGGTAGCTGGATCTCTAAGAAGACAGAGAACTGGACTTCATTGGGTTTACAGAGCAGAACTATCTCTGGCTTTTACCCACTGGCTAAAAATTATTGGTGACTACAATTTCTACAAACTTCAAATTATGCCTGGAAAATCAGGATAAAGTTGGTTTATGACATTTGAGAAATTGGGAAATGCTCATGAGAGAGAAGGCATTTTCCCTCTGGGTTCTTCTGTATATAAGGTATGGGATCTTGTATAAGTATTTATTACTATATCTCAGCTTCTCATCAACAGCAGAACTGACCACCTAAGCTTGTTAAGAGGTATAAATGAACTGTTATGTGTGGAAAGTGATTAGTACATAGGACATGCATAGAACACTTCGTTCAATGCTTAGCATACAGCCAGGCTTCCGTAATGCTGCTTACTTCTTTTATCGTTATTGTCATCATCACTGCTATTGAATGTGATTTGAAGGAAATTTGGATTGATCAATGGTAGTTTTTGGAAGCCAGGGGATTCCCATTGAAAAAGTCATAAGGTGTATTTAAAGAAACAGGAAAAAAGTCAGGCTGGAATATAGGTATGTCCCAACAGGGACAGTAAAGGCTGAAGATGGAGAAATTGACTGAAGAGGGCTTTGCATGTTAGGATAAGACTTTAAAATGTAGGTTTGCGGGTAATTGGGAAGCCATTAAAGACTTTTGAGGGATATAATTTGAACTGTGTTTTGTTAGATTAACCTGTTAGCGGAATATATATTGGATTTCATAGAGCTGACTGAAGATAGCTACAGCACCTAGACTCAAGGAATTTACTTTGCCATTTTTACACAACCAGATTAAGTCCAAGTTTTGAAAGAGTGAGCCTCAAATCAGGGAATACTGTTATTATAAAAAATAATGTGATGGGAAGTTCTTTGGGTCAAAGTTAGTTGCGAGCCCAAAACCATATGGAGGACAAATATTGCCAAATATTAATTACATTTTGTGCCTGCACACAATTTTTTGAGTTTTATTTTATTACACTGGAAGAGGTTTAATATTTGGTCATAATTTTTTTTTAATGCCTGAGAGAGATAAAAGTGGCAAAGAAACTCCTTTTGTACCATGGTATCCATATAGTTTCCTGATCTCTAAAACAAAAGATTGGATTACACAAAAGTAAAATGATAAATTTGCTTTTCTTTGTCCCCGATTACTTACAGGAATTTTGCTACCAGCTCCTCATCTCTTACTGTGTGGAGTCTGAGAATATAGTAATAATAAAATTCCAGTGCATCGCTTTGGAGGTGCAGTAAAATCACGATTTAAAAATAGCCAAGTAGCCTTGGTCGCTGGTATTGGGTCAAAAACAAAGCAAAGCAAAACAAAACAAAGCAAAACAAAAGCATAAATCCTAAACCCTTAATTCATCACTGTGAATCACTGAGCATCCCTTTGCAGATAACATCTCTCAGTCAGGAAAGCAGTAGTTGGAAACGATTATGTGACACATTCTTTTATTTTTCTAGCCAAATAATTATGGCTACCTATTGATCTTTCTCCCAAATCCATACTTAAATAAAGTTGTGTTCATCTTGTGTGGCTGAAAACATTGCAATTTTCTAATTTAAACCCGGCTAATATGATTAGAATATCTGCGGAGTAGAAAAAGTACTCCAAATGTGACTGAGCAATTAAGTTTGGTTTCCTGGGGGGGGGGGGGGATGTTGGCGGGGAAGTGTACTCAGTGTACTCCCCAGAGGGCTCTATGTGTTGGCACAACCCAGCTGTTTGAAGAATTTGCTTGATGAAAGCAAAAATTGAAAGAGAACAGGGAAAAACAGGTGGTGCGTCGGGAGCCGTGTTTTGCTGTGACATCTGCAGGTGGCTTGGTGCATCTAGGATCAGACCGACCCACTTCAAAAGAATCCTCCTTGGGGTGCATTCCAAGTCTGCCAAGAGTAAATGAGAGCTGAAAGTGTTAAAAGAATCCTTAAACATAGGGAAAGAGGGGAAGAGGCGCATCAAGCTGTCTGAAACCTTGGAAAAGATTTGTTCTCTTGAAATATATGTATTATATATATTAATCTGTATTAAGATGTATATACTATACATATTACTATTATTTTGGTATGATATTATGATTACAAAATACTGTTTTGTTATGTTCATAGTTTTAAAAAAGACAGGCACACACACACAAAAACCCAGACCACTCTCCACCCAACAAAAAAAAATCTTTGAGAATTTCTATTGTTTTTTTATTGTTGTCTCACACCAAACCAGTAGGGTGTGCTCATGATTCAACGTTCTACTTGAGACAGCCCACCCTGACCCAGTGGTGTTTTTACTATAGGTAAACAAAAATAGCATGCATTTAGGGAGCAAAATGCCCTGTTCACACACTACTCCTGCAGACACTTTCATGCCTCATTAAAACGACATGTTAAGATACACTTCGCTTGCTTTGGTGTCCCTGCTGAAATGCTGATCAATCTCTTCTCTGATTCTTTTTTCACTTCTCCTGGGGAGTAATTCCTCAATACTGGTCCCAATTGCCAAAGCTCTCTGTCTTTCTGAGGCTCTCTTGGTGACAGCTGGTGTGCTTCAGAATTGGATACAGGACTCTTTCTGGTAAGTAAACACTTTTGCAAAAGGGAGACAAACTAAATTATGTTGCTAAATCATGTCTAAGCTTCATCCCGCAGTATCTGGAAGAACAAGGTAGAGTCATCTATTTCGCTGCATTCCACTTTTTGGGAGACCTCGCTTCTCTCGCTGCAAAGTAATAAAGCTCGGTTTGGCAAAACGGACTCAGAGTAGAGCTGAGAGACAAAAATTAAGTACGGATACAAACAGTTCTTTCCAGGGGAAAGACAGAGGGCAGAACATTGCATTAGCTTTCTTTTAGACTTGCTTCATAATTTGTGGAGGTTGAATATACTTAGTGGCCCTCACTAGCCGTACATGGGAAAACTTGGCCAAAGGATTTGGACTAAATGGATAGTGTGAGCTCATCTGCCCAAACTCTGGCCAACCACTGTGCAGACTACTATTGTTAGTTGTATTTGGCATGGCTGGAAATGACTGAACTCAAGTATTCAAAGCATACCCAAATCTAGATCTACCAGCAGTACATTTACTCTTGTTACTAGGTCAAATTTCCTTCTTCTACGTTTAGGGTAAGATATATCTGAGTCCTCTAAGACATCCTGGGGGTCTCATCTATGTGCCTTTATTGGCGTGTTAATATGCCTTTTTAACACAGTAAAACCAAAAGTACATGAAACAAAGGTTACACAAAGTATGAGGTTTACAATTTCTAAGACATCTGTGATTGTTTGTCTTTTTTGAGAGAGAGAGAGAGAGTGAGAGAGAGAGAGGGAGGGAGATCCAGTGAGCAGAAGGGCAGGGCAGAGGGAGAGGGAGAGAGAATTCCAAGCAGGCTCCATGCCCACTCACCCTGGAGCTTTAGGTGAGGTTTGATCTCACGACCTTGAGATCATGACCTGAGCTGAAATCAAGAGTTGGACACTCAGCTGACTGAGCCACCCAGAAGCCCCAGAAGCCCTTTCTTTGAAAACTAATTTACTGAGAGAGGGAAGTCCAGGGGTGACCACCAGGTATTCCACACATGCTTCCTTTCAAGACCTTTCCTATAGTCAGGCGGTGACCATAGGATGGTTCTGGCCAATGGACTGTTTGTAGAAACAAATGATGTGTGTCAGATCTGGGCTGGGGCAGTTTGGAACCAATGTGCCTCTTTATACCTGTCTTCCACTGTAACTGATCTTGAAGGCCACAAATTTCAGCCATTGTGGGTATTAGGTAGATGAGGGCCATACAGCACATATGAGACTTTATGGAGTGAGAAATAAACCTCGTGTGTTGTGTGAAGCTTTGAGATTTGGGGTTTTTTCTGTGTAGGGCAACAATCCTGATTCAAATATATGTATTACATATATTAGTACCTGTTAATTTTTTTTTTTTTAAGATTTTATTTATTCACCTGACAGACGGAGACCACAAGTAGGCAGAGAGGCAGGCAGAGAGAGGGGAGGAAGCAGGCTCCCCGCCAAGCAGAAAGCCAGATGCGGGGCTCGATCCCAGGACCCTGAGCTCATGACCCGAGCCAAAGGCAGAGGCCTAACCCACTAAGCCACCCAGGCAGCCCAGTACCTGTTAATTTTTATTAAAACCTGTTAATTTTTATTAATTTTTATAAAAACAGGATACCTGTTATTTTTTATTTAGAAATTAAAAAGTTTAATTCAATTTTTACTAGATTATCTTGAATAATATATTCATAGAGGTTATAGTTTAAAAGTTCATTGGATCATTGGACAGCAGAGTTATACAGCTTCTCTACTCATTACTTCAGTAATTTCCCCTTGTCCAAAGATGTTTGTTCTAACCAATGCTTAACACAAAGTGGAGGTCCTGGCCAGGTGTGGCAGATGAGGAAAATAAGAGTAGGTCTACAAAGGAAGGAGGCAGTGGTACAGAAAGGGAAGCCCTCTCAGAATCATTGAACTTTCTATGGATTAGTCATTTCTTTCTTCTTTTCTATACCTTGAGCTTCGGATATAAGGCAATGTAGATTATGGGGCAGGTAAGCATAATGGTGGGTGTATGTATCTTTTTACTTCTTTCTCTTTTTGGTATTCATCTTGAATAATCTGCTGAAAACTTCAGTTTTCTTCAGTTTGGAGTGGGATGTGGCTGGTTACTCATTTTTTTTTCCCCTCCCTAGAGTGACCCAATTTAGTAACAAAATAAAACTTAACAACAAAATTTGATTGAGAAAGATTTAGACCGATCATAGTGTTTTTTTTTTTTTGTTTTGTTTTTTGTTTTTTTTTACTTATGCAAAGCTCTTCTTGGAGACTGAACAGGGTGAAAGTAAAGTGCCATTGTTTTGTTTTGTTTTGTTTTGCTTTAAATATGATTTACATCTTTCATGCAATCTCTTAAATAGGGCATGTAAAGGCCTTGGAGAGCAATGGATAATTCTGAATAGGAGGATAAATGAACTAAAAATTATTTTCACAATCCGATCAAAATTTTAGAAAGCAAATTCTGGAGTACATCATTGTGTCATCATGTTCAGTTAAAGTTAGCATTTTAGGAGATTGTAATGAAAAGTTCAATTATATTTTTTGAAGTTTTAAAAACTGAAGTTACTCTGAATCAGCTCTGAGTATAGATAGTATTCTTATTTTTCTTATAAACAGGCTACTCATCTGTCTCTTACTTTGGAATTAGTCCTTGTTTTTGTCTGTGTGTTTTAATTTCACTGAAGTGTAACAGAAGATACTATTAATGAATAAGTGTTCACACAATTTCTTCTTTTCTCAAACTATCAAAGAAAATACTATAATTGCCAACTCTGTTTTATTCCTGTTAAAGAGTATAATGGGTTATCTGTTCCCATGATAATGCTAGGTATCAAATCTCAAATCCCAGGAACTTAATGTAATAACAATTTATTTACCCCATGATACAGGGTCAGAGATTTTGTTAGGGCTTGGTGGGGCTACTTCCGATCTTGAATGGATTTAGGTACAAGTCTGATGTGGTCTGGCCACCAAATAGGACAACAGCAATAATTAGACCAAGTATTTCTCATCCTCCAGCAGGCTAGCCTGGACACGGCCTCATGGGGGTGTCCAAGAGAAAGAATAAGAGTGTATTCAGTTGGTCAAATGCTTCATCAAGCCACTGTGTCCCACTTTCCAAAATTTTCAGTGGCCAGAACAAATCACGTGGCCAAGACCTGTGTTAAGGTAGTGGGAGCTGTAGAGTTTCATGCCAAAGAGGATAAATGCAGAGAGGATGAAGAATTGGGGTCATTAATACAATCAATTGATCACAACAAGGAATAGTAATGTGTTATAGGGAAAGGAGCTAGTAATATTAATTAATTAATTAATCAATTATAATGACTGCCCAAATGGTATGATTATAATTAATGACAGAGTGGGAAAGAGGAGGAAAGAAGACCTTAGGGACTGGGAGTAGAGGAAGATTTTTTTTTTCCCTTTTGGATCGGGTGGGAGCACGGTTAAGAAAGAAACCTATGAGAAAAGTAGAATGGAAACAAAGGGCACTTTAATGGGTGTTTCTAAAGAGTATTTATTTCAGTCACTTTAATGTCATTTAAGAGGTCATAGAATGAAACTCCTCTTTGATCACTTTTGGCTCTTGAGCTGTAATTTGTTTGTGTCAGCTCTGTGGCTGAACTGCATTGATCTCTACATTCCTAAGTGTTTACTGCAGGCACTCTAGCTGGCATGCTTAGTCCGGCTTCCCTCTTACTCCTTTTTTCAATGCATATGTTAACTGCATCTCAAAGGGCAGTGTCCTTTGGGGAAATTGTCCAAAATGTGCTGGTTGGTCAGCATTGTCTTGCAGCTCCAAACCCATCCCTCAATTCCATCTCTTCTTTGCTTTCTGATACTGGGGCTGGGATTCTGCAAACCCCAGTTTATCTTGGCTAGAGGAATCCTGGGAAGGTCCTGGCAATAGGGGGCACTAGCAGGAGTCTGGAGGAGACTCCTTTCTGGACTGTTCACTCCTGTAATGGCTGTTCATTGCAGCATTTGATTTGAGGACTTGTTGGTGAGAATAGGTTTTATCATGCCAGCTCCGAGCTGCCAGTGCCAGCTGACTGATGCTCCCTCCGCAGAGGTCTGATTTTCAGCTCTGTGGGATGCTATTCCTCTGAGCTCTTGACGCGCTAGGAGCCTTAGTAATATTTTTGGTTTTGGCTTGGCCCTAGTGTATGACCTATAAAGCAAATTAACCTCAAGGGTCTTGGTTGAAGAGATTCTAAGGTTATGGTCACTTCTAGTTTGGTTCTAACACTTTCTTTTTCGATGCAAGTCACTCCCTTTCCACACACACACACACACACACACACACACACACACACACACAATTTAAGGAAAAGTGAAACGATTCCAGGTGTTTAACTTGAAAGCCGTTTCTTTTGTGTATATTATTCTATACAACCGATCTAATAGACCTCTTAGATTCACTGACTTATCAGGTGGCTAATAAGAGAAATTCTCTGATAGAAGTTAAATATTAAAATGGAAGGTGACCAATCAAAGGGGAACTAAAAGCCTTGTTTGGAATAATAGAGCTTGCCTATGTGAGACTACACTGGAAATAGGACAACACTTGTAATAGAAGATGCATTTTGTTGAATATGAAAGTAATTAGCTCCTTAAAGTTTCAAGTGAGCCTTTTATCTTCTGATTCAAAAAGTGTCTAAGAGTTTAATTTTAACTTCGTTAACTTTTTATTATGACTCCCTCGTTAATGGTGAATCTTTTGGTCTTCTTTTTTGTATAATCCTGAGAGCAGGTACTCGTAATCACAAGTATTTACAGTAATATATCCTGGTCTTCTATGATTGTGATTTAAGTAGCTACTTTTGAATTTTGGTATTTAAATTCAAACAGTAGTAATTTTCCTAGTGCTTATTTGTCCCCTCTTTCCCTAGCTATTAACTTACATTTCTAGGGAACAAAAAAGTGTATGGAAATGGAATAGGAAAGTGCAGAATTGCTGGCCTTTGTAGAATGGCAAAAAGAATGTGACTTTGCTTTTCTTTTGACTTATTAATTATTATGTGCTGTCCATGTGCCTGGAGACCTTGATCGCAGACACATTTTTATAAGTGAAATAGCATGCTTTATCCTGGCAGTGCTATCGTACATCCCATGAGTTCTCTGCTATATTTTCTTTAGAGAGTTGCCATAGAAATTCCGTTAAAAAATCAGGGATCGGATAGCACTAGTTTTCAAACAACTGAAAAATAGTTGGAAAAAAACCCACGATATAATGATAATGTGAACAAGGTTTTGAGGACAAAAAAAACCCTTGCTTATTCTATTATTTCTATTCTCAGAAAAAATATTTTTCAAAATTAGAGTTAAATTTTAAGGCACACCATTCCACTATTCAGTTAAAACTCTTAAAGATGAAAATGCGTGGAATTTTTAAGCAATACTCTAAGGCAGAGCTCCATTTCTATTCTTTCTGCTTGTGTGACCCAACCCCCAAAAGAAGTAAAATTAAAAGAGTTTTATTTATCAGATAATTTTAAAATTTTACTTATAGATTTTATTTATTTATTTGTTTGTTTGTTTATGGTGGTAAGAACACTCAACATGAGATCTAGTCTCTTAGTAGATTTTGATGCTGACAATACAGTATTGTTAGCTATAGGTACTATGTTATACAGAAGACCTAGGTTTTAGGTCTTCATCTGCATAACTAAGCGTCTGCATAACTGATACTTTGTACTGGTTGAAAAATGACTTCCCATTTCTTGTTCCTCATCCCCTGGCAACCACCACTGTACTCTGCATCTATGAGTTTGACAATTTTAAATATCTTATACACATGGAATCATGCTGTATTTGTCATTTTGTGACTGGCTTATTTCATTTTAGTATAAGGTCCTCTAGTTTCATCCATGCCACAAATGGTAGGATTCTCTTTTCTTTCTTTCTTTTTTTTTTTTAGATTTTATTTATTCATTGTCAGAAAGAGAGAGAGAGTACAAGCAGGGGGAGCAGCAGGCAGAGGGAGAAGCAGGCTCCTCACAAAGAGTCCTGTGTGGGACTTGATCCCAGGACCCTAGGATCATGACCTGAGCAGATGCTTGACTGACTGAGCCACCCAGGTGTTCCTGGCAGGATTTTTTTAAGGCTCAATAATATTTCATTGTATGGATATACCACATTTTCTTTGTCCATTCATCCATGGATAAACATTTAGGTTGTTTCCAAATCCTGGTTCTATGAATAATATCCGAAACTTTGTATTTACCGACATTGATTGAAAGAAATACAAAAGAAATGTTTCTGATAGAAGGATGATTTGGAGATGGCACCCTGGTCAAACTGTGAGAAGAAATGAAAGCGAAAGAAAGGATAAATATAAGGGAATAACTATAAGTGGGTACGGTCTATTAAAAAATAAATACTAATATCATGTGGGACTTAATTTTAGAACATATCGCATAGCACAAATTTGAGAAGGTTAATTGTAGTTAAATATTATAGAGTCTGTTATAGACTAAGTGGTTTCCTCCCACCCCAACAAATTCATACGTTGAGGCCCTAAGCCCCAATGTGACTGTATTTGGAAAAAGGGCCTTGAAGGAGATAATTAAAATTGAATAAGATTATAAGGGTGGGGACCTGATCCAATAGGACAGGTGTCCTTATTAGAAGAGGAAGGAACAGCAGAGCTTTCTGTCACACCATGTGCTCGCAGAGCAAAGGCCATGTAAGGACACAGAGAAGGCAACTCTTCACAACTCAAGGAGAGAAACCTCATCAGAAACCAACACTACTGGCACCTTGATCTTTGACTTCTAGGTCCAAAACTGTGAGAAAATACTTTTCTCTTGTGGAAGCTGTCTAGTCTGTGACATTCCATCATGGCAGCCTGAGCAGACTAATAGGGTTTGTGCATTGTCTCAGAATGGATGAAAGTACTAAATTAAAATAGACTTTAATAGGTTCATAAAGCTAATTATAATATCCAGGCTAACAACTAAAATAAATTAAGAAACACATATATATGTACATAAATACACAAACACATCAATATATAAATACATAAATGTAATGATGTGTTAATAGAGGGGGAAACATAGAAAATACTAAAAGTTGATTGCTCTCATGGAAGGTAAACAAGTGGGAAAATGGATCATAGAATAGGTGGAACAATTGGAGAGATACTGAGATGGTATTTTCAACTCAAACATGTCAATATTTATATTAAATAATTTGAATACATCAAATAAAGACAATGCTTATCAGGGTGGATTAAAAGAAAGATGCAGGGGCTCCTGGGTAGCTCAGTGGGTTAAGGCCTCTGCCTTTGGCTCAGGTCATGGTCCCAGGGTCCTGGGATTGAGCCCCACATTGGGCTCTCTGCTCGGCAGGGAGCCTGCTTCCCTCTCTCTCTCTGCCTGTCTTTCTGCCTACTTGTGATCTCTGTCTGTCAAAATAAATAAATAAAATCTTAAAAAAAAAAAAGTAAGATGCAGAACTTATCTATAGGGACACAGAAAAGTTAAAACTAAAGTGAAAGAACAAGACATATCATGCAAACACTATCTAAAGCAGTGGTTGGGAAGCTTTTTGTAATGGCTCAGACTGTAAGTATTTTTGCCTTTGTGGAATGCATATGGTCTCTGTTGCATATTATTCTTTTGTTGTTGCAGCCCTTTGCAAATATGAAACCGTTTTTACTCAGAGGTTGTACAAAACCAGGCTGTGTGTCATATTTGACCTTAGGCTCTGCTTTGCTGATTGTTGGTCTATAGGAAAATTAGTGTAACTATGTTTATATAAAAATAATATAAATTCAGTGATGTAAGTATTACAAAATATGAAAGGCAACATTTAATAATAATACAAGTTTAATTTAACAGGAAGATATAGTAATATTAAGAATGTGTAAAGCTATTAATGTTGCCTCAAAATATAAAATTGAAAATCTGACAAAAGAAAAATAAAAACTATATCATAGAAAAATCATCTTAGTAACTGTAGAATAAAAGACCAAAAGAAAAAAACAGTAGAGATCTACAAGACAGAATCATTAACATACTTGATCTAAGAAAAGTTTATAGGGACTCCTGGGTGGCTTAGTCCGTTAAGCTGCTGCCTTTGGCTCAGGTCCTGATCCCAGGGTCCTGGGATAGAGTCTCTGCCTCTACCTGCCACTCTGCCTGCTTGTGCTCTCTCTCTCTCTCTCTCTCTGACAAATAAATAAATAAATAATATCTTAAAAAAATTATAAATATTGAACCCAACAACTGTGTTATATCTGCTTTATAAGGATATATAGAACATTGTCAAGAACTGTAAAGGGTCTGAGATTTTATTTCACTTTTTTCTCATGGAAATTTTTTTTTTAAGATTTTATTTATTTATTTGACTGAGTGAGAGACCACAAGTAGGGTGAATAGCATTCAGAAGGACAGGGAGAAGCAGGCTCCCTGCTTGATCCCAGGACTCTGGGATCATGACCTGAGCCGAAGGCAGATGCTTAATTGACTGAGCCACCCAGATGCCCAACCCATGGAAAGTTTTTATTGGGATAATTGTAGAGTCACAAATAATTTGAAAAAAAAATAGTACAGAGAGAATCCTTTTACATTCTTCCCAGTTTAATGGTGACATTTTACAAAATTATAGGATAATGTTACAATCAAGATATTGAAATTAATACAATATGCTGATACTCTTTAGATTTTCCCAGTTTTACTTGCATTCATGTGAATGGGTTTATGTATTTTGGTCTATGCTACTTTATGACAAGTGTGGGTTTGTGTACTAACCATTATAGTCAAGACACTGAACGGGTCCATCAACTCAAGAATGCCTTCGATTGTGCTCTCATACCCACCTCCACATTTCCTTCCCCTTGTCCCTCCCCCTTGATAACCACTAATCTCTCCTTTATTTCTAAAATTTTGTCATTTGTAAAACAATATATAAAAACAGCACTGTAGAGTATACAACTTTTTGGAACAGGATTTTTTAATTCAGGATACATCCCTGGAGATTCATCTGAATTGTCTGTATCAATAGTTTCTCTCCCCTAGTGATCAATTGAATAATTAATTAATCATTGTTTTAAAATTCACATAATATGAAATATATCCTCTTAGCAATTTTTAAGTGTACAGTACAGTATTATTAACTATATGAACACTGTTGTACAACAAATCTCTAGAACTTTTTCATCTTGCACTAGTGGAACTTTATATCCATTGGTCAGTAACTCCCAATTTTTCCCTCTCTCCAGCCTCTAGTAAGCACCGTTCTACTTTCTGCTTCTATGAATTTGTCTACTTTAGACACCACATATGAGTGGAATCATGCCAAGTTTGTTCTTCTGTGACTGACTTATTTCACAGAGTATTATGTTTTCGAGTTTCATTCCTATGGTTGCATATGGCAGTATTTCCTACTTTTTAAAGGCTGAATAGTATTTCATTACATGTATATACACATTTCCATTAATTATTCTTCCACTGATTGATATTTAAGTTGTTTCCAAATCTATGGCTATGGTGCTGCAATAAAGATGGAAATGCCAATATCTCTTTGAGATCTTGTATTCAATTCTTTTGGACAAATACCAAAACATAGGATTGCTGGATCATACAGTGGTTATTTTTAGTTTTTTTTTGAGGAATGTCCATAGTGTTTTCCATGGGGGCTTCAACACATTACATTCCCACCAACAGTACCACCAGTTTCTCTAACTCCTCATAGGCATTTGTTATTTTCTGTTGTTTCCTTTTTTATAACAGCCATCCTAACAGGTGTGAGGTGATGTCTCATTGTGGTTTTGATTTATAATTTGCAAATGATTCGTGGTGTTGAGCATCTTTTCTTATGCCTTTTGGCCATTTGTATGTCTTTGAAGAAAAGTCTATATAAATCCCTTGCTCATCTTTAAATTGGGTTATTTGTGTTTTTGTTATATAGTTGTAGATGTTCCTTATATATTTTAGAGATTAACCCCTTATCAGACACATGATTTTCAAATATTTTCTCCCATTCCATTGGTCGTCTCATGCTGTGTTGTTTCCCTTGCTATGCAAAAGATTCCTAGTGTGATATAGTCCTACTTGTTAATTTTTGCTTTTGTTGCCTGTTCTTTTGGAGTCATACCAAAGAAATCATTGTCAAGACTTTCTAATGTTGTAAAGCATTTTTCCTGTTTTCTTCTAGGAGTTTTAGAGTTTCAGGTTTTATATTTAAGTCTTTAATTTATTTTGGGTTATTTTTCATGTATGGTGTAAGGAAGGATCAAGTTCTGTTCTTCTGCATGTCAATATCCAGTTTTCCCAAAACCATTGGTTGAAGAGATTATCCTCTCCTCATTCCAAAGTTTGATACTCTCTTTGAAGATTATTTCATTATGCATGCAGGTATTTATTTTTGGACTCTCTATTCTGTTGCATTGGTTGATAGATCTGTATGCAAGTACTATACTGTTTTAACTAATGTAAGTATGTGATATATTGCAAAGTCACAAGATTGGGGCTTCCAGCTTTGTTCCTATTTCAAAAGATTATTTTGACGTTGTAGTTCCATATGGATTTCAGTTTTTTTTTTCCTATTTCTGCAAAAAATGCTTTAGGATTTTGTTGGGGATTACATTACTTTGAAGATTGCATTGGGTATATGTGGACATTTTAGCAATAAGTCTTCCAATCAATAAGCACAAGATATCTTTCATTTAAGTGTGTCTTCTTTCATTTCTTTCTACAATATTTTGTAGTTTTCAGTGTATATATCTTTCTCTTTAATTTTATTTTTAAACATTTCTGGTTTTTTGATGCTATTGTAAATGGGATTTTTTTTTCTTCTATCTGCTATACTGCAGGTCCTCTGAACCAGCAATATGCGACCCAGGTCCCTATGTTCTTAATTCCTATGAGTCCAGAGCATGCTGGGTTCTACTAGCACTTTGAGACAGGGAAGACTAAAACAAAGTGTTGGACAGCCCCCTACCCACCAAAAAGGTGGAATGTTGGATGTATGTTTCAGACTGTTCTCTCTCTCCTCAGGGAGAAACTGGGAGCTGGGACATTTTTAGAATGCCCCATCATGCCACACTGAGCTGGGGCAGGGGGCGGGAGGAGGGGGCAGGACTATGGGGTATGAATGCCAAGAATTTCCTCACCAACTTTGATGTGTCTGCTTTTGCACTTACCTGGGGTGCAGGAGCCTCTTCACTGGTTTCTGGATCACTTACAAAGGGAATAGGTTCATGTATCAATTTTGAATCTGTGTTCAACGCAGGGAGGGAGGAGGAATTTCTAGGGCTTCCTGTTCTGTCATCTTGCTGACTTCATCCCAATTTTATCCTATTTTTAATGTAAAATGTCAGTGTGCTATGATTTCATGGAGGCTGGCAGAAGAAATGAGAGTCCTGAATCAGAGACATCGGGTTTTATAACTCATAATATAGCAAGCTGCACAAGCATCAGTGTATTTGGTGCTAGTTCTCCCAGCTGCAATTCATACAGGATGACTTGAAAAAGGCCATGTAATATCTGTACATGCGCTGAGTTGTGTTACAGAAGAAGACAGATGAGCTTAGAAACTGTATCTCTCACACTGAATAGTAAGCATGTCTTCTGGCTGGTCCAGCCGGACACAGTCTTTGAAGTTTCTAAGAAAACTTGCCTTTTGTTCTGGACGGAGACACTATCTCTGTCTTCCAAAGCTGATTGCTACACAAACATCCTTCAAAATATGGTTCAGAATAAGGGGACCTAGGGCCTCTGCTCTAAAGATGTGCAGAAACATAAGGGACCTATAGAGAATCATCTCCCAATGGTACTAGCCAAAATAGACCATATGCTGTGCTATCTAGTAAATCATAACAAAATTTGAAAGTTTGAAAATATTCTTAGACTAGTCTCTGGCCACAAAGGAATTAATCTAGAAATCAATAACAAGAGTAAAACTAGATATCTGCCAAATGTTTGAAAACTAAAGTATACTCTTCGAAATTGTACATTAAGTCAAAGATGAATCATAATAGCAGTTAGAAAATGCTATTTTCATTTAGTTAAAAATATTAAAACTTGTGGAATGCAACTAAACAAAGGCTGAAAGGAAAATCACAGAATAAATTAATTAAGAAAAAATTCTAAAAATAAAAATTATTTAAGCATCTTTCTCAAGTTCCAACAGAAGCCAAAGCAAATTAATGTTAAAAAATCCTAAAAAAAAAAAAAAAAAAGAAGAAGAAACATAAACCAGTAAAATCCTGAAATCAAACAAATAGACACAAACAGCAAATCAAAATGTCATTATTTGGAAAAATTTACAGGATTGATGAACACTTTAGAAATATAAATTATGTAAAAAAAAGAAATATAAATTATTAAAAAGAGCAGTAAAGAAACATATTTTATAGGGAGGAGTCAAGATGGCAGAGAAGTAACAGGCTGAGACGACATCAGGTAGCAGGAGATCAGCTAGATAGCTTATCTAAGCATTTCGAACACCTACAAATCCAATGGGAAATCGAAGAAAAGAGCAACAATTCTAGAAACAGAAAATCAACTACCTTCTGAAAGGTAGGACCTGCGGAGAAGTGAATCCGAAGTGACAGGAAGATAGACCGCAGGGGGAGGGGCCGACTCCCGGCAAGCGGCGGAGCAATGGAGCACAACATCAGGACTTTTAAAAGTCTGCTCCACTGAGGGACATCACTCCAGAGGCTAAACCGGGGTGAAGTCCACGCGGAACTCGCAGGTATTAGAGTGGGGAAGCCGGCTACAGCGACAAAGCCGAGGAGTGAGCTCTCAACTCAGAGTTACCTTGAACCAGGCACAGGCTGGGTGAGCTTGGAGCGCGGCCGGAGGTCAGGGAGATGGAGTGACTGAGCCCTTTTTTCCAAGCGCGAGCGACTGGGCGCTTTTCTCCAAACGTGACCAGAGGCCAGGGAGACGGGAGCAATTGGGTGCTTTTCTCTGAGGGTGCCCTGAGGAGTGGGACCCTGAGCTCTCGGCTCCTCCAGGCCAGAGATTGGGAGGCCACCATTATCATTCCCACCCTCCAGAACTCAACGGAAAGGGTTCAGGGAACGAAAGCTCCCAAAAGCGAACCTCAGCAGATTACTTAGCCAGGCTTCTGATAAGGGCGGGTCAATTCCGCCTCAGGCAGAGACACTTGAGAATCACTACAACAGGCCCCTCCCTCAGAAGATCAACAAGAAACCCAGCCAAGACCAACTTCACTTACCAAGGAGAACAGCGGAATTCCAGAGGAGGAGAAAAAAGCAAGGAATTCATGTTTTTCTCCCCATGATTCTTTAGTCTTGCAGTTAATATTTTTTTCTCTTTTTTCTTCTGCTAAATTTTTTTTTAACTTTTACCCTTTCCTCTTTTAACTTTTTTTTTAAACTAGTTTATCTTAACAATACCTTACCAAAAAAAATTAATTAATTAATAATAATCCCTTTAAAATATTCATTATTATAGTTATATTTTATCCTCCATTGTATCTAACTATATTTTTTGTATATACATATATTTTCTTTTTTTAATATTTTTTCCTTATTTGTTTTCCTTTCTTTTCTTTTCTTTTTTTCTTGTTTATCCCCTTTCTCCCTCCCACGATTTGGGGTCTCTTCCAATTTGGTTAAAACACATTTCCCTGGGGGCTTTGCCAACCTTTTAACATTTTATTTGCTCCTTTATATATTCTTATCTGGACAAAATGACAAGGCAGAAAAACTTACCACAAAAAGAAAAACAAGAGGCAGTACCAAAGACTAGGGACCTAATCAATACAGGTATTGGTAATATGACAGATCTAGAGTTCAGAATGACGATTCTTAAGGTTCTAGCCGGGCTCAAAAAGGCATCAAAGATAGTAGAGAAAGCCTCTCCGGAGGGATAAAAGCCCTTTCTGGAGAAATAAAGGAACTAAAATATAACCGAATTGAAATCAAAAAGGCTATTAACGAGGTACAATAAAAAATGGAAGCTCTTACTGCTCAGATAAATGAGGCAGAAGAAAGAATTAGTGACATTGAAGACCAAATGACAGAGAATAAAGAAGCTGAGCAAAAGAAAGACAAACAACTACTGGACCATGAGGAGAGAATTCAAGAGATAAGTGACACCATAAGATGACACAACATTAGAATAATTGGGATTCCAGAAGAAGAAGAAAGAGAGAGGGGAGCAGAAGGTATATTGGAGAGAATTATTGGAGAGAATTTCCCTAATATGGCAAAGGGAACAAACATCAAAATCCAGGAGATGCAAAGAACGCCCCTCAAAATCAATAAAAATATGTCCACACCCCGTCACCTGATAATAAAATTTACAAGTCTTAGTGACAAAGAGAAAATCCTGAAAGCAGCCCAGGAAAAGAAGTCTGTAACATACAAGGGTAAAAACATTAGATTGGCAGCAGACCTATCCGCAGAGACCTGGCAGGCCAGAAAGAACTGGCATGATATATTCAGAGCACTAAACGAGAAAAACATGCAGCCAAGAATACTACATCCAGCTAGTCTATCATTGAAAATAGAAGGAGAGATAAAAAGCTTCCAGGACAAACAAAAACTGAAAGAATTTGCAAACACCAAACCAGCTCTACAGGAAATATTGAAAGGGGTCCTCTAAGCAAAGAGAGAGCCTAAAAGTAGTAGACCAGAAAGGAACAGAAATAATATACAGTAACAGTCACCTTACAAGCAATACAATGGCACTAAATTCATATCTCTCAATAGTTACCCTGAATGTAAATGGGCTAAAAGCCCCAATCAAAAGACACAGGGTATCAGATTGGATAAAAAAACAAACCCATCAATATTCTGCCTACAAGAAACTCATTTTAGACCCGAAGACACTCCAGATTTAAAGTGAGGGGGTGGAAAACAATGTACCATGCTAATGGACATCAGAAGAAAGCTGGGGTGGCAATCCTTATATCAGATCAATTAGATTTTAAGCCAAAGACTATAATAAGAGATGAGGAAGGACATTATATCATACTCAAAGGGTCTGTCCAACAAGAAGATCTAACCATTTTAAATATCTATGCCCCTAACATGGGAGCAGCGAACTATATAAACCAATTAATAACAAAATCAAAGAAACACATGAACAATAATACAATAATAGTAGGGGACTTTACCACTCCCGTCACCAAAACAGACAGATCATCCAAGCAAAAGATCAACAAGGAAATAAAGGCCTTAAATGTCACACTGGACCAGAAGGACATCACAGATATATTCAGAACATTCCATCCCAGAGCAACAGAATACACATTCTCTAGTGCACATTGAACATTCTCCAGAAGAGATCACATCCTGGGTCATAAATCAGGTCTCAACTGGTATGAAAAGATTGGGATCATTCTCTGCATATTTTCAGACCACAATGCTCTAAAGCTAGAACTCAATCACAAGAGGAAATTTGGAAAGAACCCAAATGCATTGACTAAACAGCATCCTTCTAAAAAATGAATGGGTCAACCAGGAAATTAAAGAAGAATTAAAAAATTCATGGAAACAAATGATAATGAAAACACAACGGTTCTAAATCTGTGGGACACAACAAAGGCAGTCCTGAGAGGAAAATATATAGTGGTACAAGCCTTTCTCAAGAAACAAGAAAGGTCTCAAATATACAACCTAACCCTACACCTAAAGGAGCTGGAGAAAGAACAAGAAAGAAACCCTAAACCCAGCAGGAGAAGAGAAATCACAAAGATCAGAGCAGAAATCAATGAAATAGAAACTAAAAAAACAATTGAACAAATCAACAAAACTAGGAGCTGGTTCTTTGAAAGAATTAATAAGATTGATAAACCCCTGGCCAGACTTATCAAAAAGAAAAGAGAAAGGACCCAAATAAATAAAATCATGAATGAAAGAGTAGGTCACAACCAACACCAAAGATATACAAACAATTATAAGAATATACTATGAACAACTCTTTGCCAACAAATTCGACAATCTGGAAGAAATGGATACATTTATAGAAACATATAAACTACCAGAACTGAACCAGAAAGAAACAGAAAACCTGAACAGACCCATAACCAGTAAGGAGATTGAAACAGTCATCAAAAATCTCCAAACAAACAAAAGCCCAGGGCCAGACAGCTTCCCGGGGGAATTCTACCAAACATTTCAAGAAGAATTAATTCCTATTCTCCTGAAACTGTTTCAAAAAATAGAAATGGAAGGAAAACTTCCAAACTCATTTTATGAGGCCAGCATCACCTTGATCCCAAAACCAGACAAGGATCCCATCAAAAAAGAGAATTACAGACTGATATCCTTGATGAACACAGATGCGAAAATTATCACCAAAATACTAGCCAATAGGATCCAATAGGACATTAAAAGGATTATTCACCACAACCACGTGGGATTTATTCCAGGGCTGCAAGGTTGGTTCAACATCCACAAATCAATCAATGTGATACAATACATTAATAAAAGAAAGAACAAGAACCATATGATACTCTCAATAGATGCTGAAAAAGCATTTGACCAAGGACAGCATCCCTTCCTGATCAAAATTCTTCAAAGTGTAGGGATAGAGGGCACATACCTCAATATCATCAAAGCCATCTATAAAAAACCCACTGCAAATATCATTCTCAATGGAGAAAAACTGAAAGCTTTTTTGCT
The DNA here is from genome assembly GCF_002288905.1 of Enhydra lutris kenyoni. Lineage (NCBI taxonomy): Eukaryota > Metazoa > Chordata > Mammalia > Carnivora > Mustelidae > Enhydra > Enhydra lutris. The sequence continues at coordinate 48,406,669 of NW_019154087.1, read as the reverse complement.
AAGGTCAGGAACATGGCAGGGATGTCCATTATCACCACTGCTATTCAACATAGTACTAGAAGTCCTAGCCTCAGCAATAAGACAACAAAAAGAAATTAAAGGCATCCAAATCAGCAAAGAAGAAGTCAAACTATCACTCTTCACAGATGATATGATACTATATGTGGAAAACCCAAAAGACTCCACTCCAAAACTGCTAGAACTTGTACAGGAATTCAGTAAAGTGTTAGGATATAAAATCAATGCACAGAAATCAGTTGCATTTCTTTACACCACCAACAAGACAGAAGAAAGAGAAATTAAGGAGTCAATACCATTTACAATTGCACCCAAAACCATAAGGTACCTAGGAATAAACCTAACCAAAGAGGCAAAGAATCTATACTCAGAAAACTAAAAAGTACTCATGAAAGAAATTGAGGAAGACACAAAGAAATGGAAAAATGTTCATGCTCATGGATTGGAAGAACAAATATTGTGAAAATGTCTATGCTACCTAAAGCAATCTACACATTTAATGCAATCCCTATCAAAATCCCATCCTTTTTTTCCAAAGAAATGGAACAAATAATCCTAAAATTTATATGGAACCAGAAAAGACCTCGAATAGCTAAAGCAATATTGAAAAAGAAAGCCAAAGTTGGTGGCATCACAATTCCAGACTTCAAGCTCTATTACAAAGCTGTCATCATCAAGACAGCATGGTACTGGCACAAAAACAGACACATAGATCAATGGAACAGAATAGAAAGCCCCGAAATAGACCCTCAACTCTATGGTCAACTAATATTCGACAAAGCAGGAAGGAATGTCCAATGGAAAAAAAGACAGCCTCTTCAACAAATGGTGCTGGGAAAATTGGACAGCCACATGCATAAGAATGAAACTGGACCACTTCCTTACACCACACACAAACATAGACTCAAAATGGATGAAGGACCTCAATGTGAGAAAGGAATCCATCAAAATCCTTGAGGAGAACAGAGGCAGCAACCTCTTCAACCTCAGTTGCAGCAACTTCTTCCTAGGAACATCGCCAAAGGCAAGGGAAGCAAGGGCAAAAATGAGCTATTGGGACTTCATCAAGATCAAAAGCTTTTGCACAGCGAAGGAAACAGTGAACAAAACCAAAAGAGAACTGACAGAATGGGAGAAGAATTTTGCAAATGACATATCAGATAAAGGGCTAGTATCCAAAATCTATAAAGAGCTTAGCAAACTTAACACCCAAAGAACAAATAATCCAATCAAGAAATGGGGAGTGGACATGAACAGACATTTCTGCAAAGAAGGCATCCAGATGGCCAACAGACACATAAAAAATGCTCCACATCTCTCGGCATCAGGGAAATACAAATCAAAACCACAATGAGATACCACCTCACACCAGTCAGAATGGCTAAAATTAACAAGTCAGGAAATGACAGATGCTGGTGAGAATGCAGAGAAAGGGGAACCCTCCTACACTGCTGGTGGGAATGCAAACTGGTGCAACCACTCTGGACAACAGTGTGGAGGTTCCTCAAAAAACTGAAAATAGAGCAACCCTATGACCCAGCGATTGCACTACTGGGTATATATCCTAAAGGTACAAACGTGGTGCTCCGAAGGGGCACGTGAACCCGAATGTTTATAGCAGCAATGTCCACAATAGCCAAACTATGGAAAGAACCTAGATGTCCATCAACAGATGAATGGATAAGGAAGAAGTGGTATATATATACAATGGAATACTATGCAGCCATCAAAAGAAATGAAATCTTGCCATTTGCGATGACGTGGATGGAACTAGAGGGTATTATGCTTAGCAAAGTGAGTCAGTTGGAGAAAGACAACTATCATATGATCTCCCTAATATGAGGAAGTGGAGATGCAACATGGGGGCTTGGGGGGGTAGGAAAAGAAGAAAAATGAAAGAAGATGGGATCGGGAAGGAGACACACCATAAAAGACTCAATCTCAAAAAACAGACTGAGGTTTGCTGGGGGGAGTGTGGACGGGAGAGGGTGGTGGGGATATGGACATTGGGGAGGGTATGTGCTATGATGAGTGATGTGAAATGTGTAAACCTGGTGAGTCACAGACCTGTACCCCTGGGGATAAAAACACATTATATGTTTATTTAAAAATTTAAAAATAAATATTAAAAAAGAAGCATATTTTACTAGTACAAAGAATATAAAGATGATATTACTATAGATTCATAGACTTGAAAAGACTAGCATATGCCATTAAAGTGGACAAATCTTGAAATATAAACTTTAAAAAATTGACATAAAATGAAGCATTAAATCTCAAATATCCTGTGTTTATTAAATAAATTGAATTCTTAATTGAAACTACTCATACATTACAATGCCATACAAGAATGAAAGAGTGAAATGCTGCATAGAACATGGATAAATTTCTTTTTTTTTAAGGTTTTATTTATTTATTTGAGAGAGAGAGAGAGCATGAGCAGTGGGCGGGGAAAAGGGAGGAAGAGAGGGAGAAATAGACTCCCTGTTGAGAAAGGAGCCTGATGAAGAGCTTGATTCCAGGACCCCGAGATCATGACCTGAGACAAACGCAGACACCTAACGGACTGAGCCACCCGGGGAACCCCAACATGGGTAAATTTCATAATTACATAATGACAAGGGAAAAAAAAGCTAAATACTTAGCCATATAAAATGTATGATGCCGTGTAAATTTCAAAAACTGGCAAAACTAATCTATGGTGATAAAAGTAAATATGGTCATTACTTTTGTGTATGAGGTAATGATTAGATAGGGGCATAAGGAAGGTTTCCAGGACATGGCCAAGTTCTTTATCTTGATCTGGTTGGTGATTGTGTGTGATAATCTTATAAAATTTCATCACAGTACACATTTAAGATTTGCATTCTTGGGATGCCTGGGTGGCTTGGTTGGTTAAGTGTCTAGCTCTTGGTTTCAGCTCAAGTCATGTTCTGGGCGTGGTGGGTTTGAGTCCCTCCATCGAACTCTGTGCTCAGCACAGAGTCTGGTCGAGATCCTTTATCTCCTTCTTCCTCTGCTCCTCTCCCTGCTCACATTTTCTCTATCTTTAAAAATGAATAAATAAATAAAAATAAAATCTTAAAAAATAGATTTGCATTCTTTCCTGTATGTATGCTTATTTCAGTAACCATTAAAGTTAAAACAACTAGCACAAGAAATTGTGAAGAGAAAATAGTCTCATTTCTTGAAGGTAATATCTGTGATTGCCAAAACATTGTCCTGCCCTTCTCTGTTTGTACTTTTTACATCGACATTGAGTTAGTCTTTTGGGGAAGATTAAAAATGGATAATCGCTATTGAAGTCTATGTGCAGGATTGTATTATGTTGGTAAGGAATTAAAAAACAAGTTTATTTTTAGTATTTAGGCCATCTAAATTCACTAACTGACTTCAAGGAGGAAAAAAAAATCAGGGTTTATGAGGAGTCTCAGTGGGAGGTGTTTATATTAGATACTTAGCACTGCAGGATGCCATGAGTTGGAAAACAGAGGCAGATCCAATTAACAGATACTGCACTGTGGAAACTGAACCATATTAGGCTTTTGGACAGCTTTATGTGTGAATGTGAGAACATACTCATAAGAAATGCTATCATTTCATCCCATATAACTTCATGAGAATTTTTGTATAGGCTAGGGATTTGTGGTAAAAAAAAAAAAAAAAAAAGAGATTTGTTGGCTCCTCATTTGAGGAATTCACTAATAAATTCCTTGAGAATCCTTGTTTAAAGGAATAATACTGGTTCTGAAGAATGAGTACCAGCATACCTCCCTGTGTGAGACAAGGAAAGAGAACATAGTCTCCTTTACTTTCTCTTCTAATGATTAGAAACCCTGTCCACCCACACACAACTGAAGGACTTACACTTATACCTGTGTCAAATTAACAGAGAATGTTACATGTGATCAGCTGCTTTCTGATGAAGCTTCCAGCCATCTGTCTGACTTTTCCAAATAATGCATTGTTTTGAAAAGACTCATTCATAAGGGCAGACTATAGATTACTGCAGAAGTATACATTTTCAAAAAGAAATGTAATCTATTCATAAGCCCCAGGGCTAAAATTTGACCAATGATCTCTTTAGAGATTAGTGGAATTTGGATTGGAAACTTAGTTTCTAGAAACTTACCCTGACATTTCTGACCTTATTGACTATATGGAATGTTTAGTAACAATGATTCTTAAATTGGTATTTGTAAGTCTCTAGAGAATCAGAGCAAATTCCGAAAAGATTCCAAAACCCAAAGCAATGGAAACTTCAAGAACTCTTTGGTGGCATTCAGATCCATTAGCAAAACCTCCCACCATTACATTTGCTTTCTCTTTTCCCTTTGGCTAGCAAGCAACCAACATTCTTACTAGTGCATATTTTCAAATATGCAAATCATTTTCTACAAGTTGTCAGTCAGGAAACCAAGTGATGATATGTGTGCGTGTGTGTGTGTGTGTGTGTGTGTGTACACATATATGTTTATATATCTTTTTAAGTAGTGCTTCATGTTTGGGTTGAGGACAAAAGGAGGATAAGAGCAGGAAAGAGATTAATAAGTAATTGAAAAAGTTGCTGGTATAAATATTGAAGAACCATTCTTACAGAACACCCATTCTTAGTAAATACATATTGCGAAAATTCAAAATGTCAGAGCTTATGCAAATGAATAAAGCTTTTAATTATTATTTCTGGATCAAACATCATATTCAGAAGGAATTATTTCACTGGAAATTCAGCGAGTGTTGAGGTAGTCATATTTTCTTTCACTCTTCTGTAATTCCATAGAAATTATTTGTATTCATATTATAAGTAAGCATAAAGCAAAAATTATGAATGAGGCATTAAATTAAAAATAATTAAAAAGTGAAGTAATACCCACCACCTGGTTCCCCCAACCTCCCACCCCCCGCCACTTCAAACCCCTCAGATTGTTTTTCAGAGTCCATATCTCTCATAGTTCACCTCCCCTTCCAATTTCCCCCAACTCCCTTCTACTTGCTAACTCCCCTTATCCTCCATATTATTTGTTATGCTCCACAAATAAGTGAAACCATAAGATTTCTCTCTGCTTGACTTATTTCACTCAGCATAATCTCTTCCAGTCCTGTCCATGTTGATACAAAAGTTGGGTATTCATCCTTTCTGATGGAGGCATAATACTCCATAGTGTATATGGACCACATCTTCCTTATCCATTCGTCCGTTGAAGGGCATCTTGGTTCTTTCCACAGTCTGGCGACCGTGGCCATTGCTGCTATAAACGTTGGGGTACAGATGGCCCTTCTTTTCACTACATCTGTATCCTTGGGGTAAATACCCAGTAGTGCAATTGCAGGGTCATAGGGAAGTTCTATTTTTAATTTCTTGAGGAATCTCCACACTGTTCTCCAAAGAGGCTGCACCAACTTGCATTCCCACCAACAGTGTAAGAGGGTTCCCCTTTCTCCACATCCCCTCCAACACATGTTGTTTCCTGTCTTGCTAATTTTGGCCATTCTAACTGGTGTAAGGTGGTATCTCAATGTGGTTTTAATTTGAATCTCCCTGATGGCTAGTGATGATGAACATTTTTTCATGTGTCTGATAGCCATTTGTATGTCTTCATTGGAGAAGTGTCTATTCATATCTTCTGCCCAATTTTTTATATGATTGTCTGTTTTGTGTGTGTTGAGTTTGAGGAGTTCTTTATAGATCCTGGATATCAACCTTTTGTCTGTACCGTCATTTGCAAATATCTTCTCCCATTCCATGGGTTGCCTCTTTGTTTTGTTGACTGTTTCCTTTGCTGTGCAGAAGCTTTTGATTTTGATGAAGTTCCAAAAGTTTATTTTCACTTTTGTTTCCTTTGCCTTTGGAGACATATCTTGAAAGAAGTTGCTGTGGCTGATATCGAAGAGGTTACTGCCTATGTTCTCCTCTAGGATTCTGATGGGTTCCTGTCTCACGTTGAGGTCTTTTATCCATTTTGAGTGGGTATCAGAGAGGGCACGGATTGCATGGAGCACTGGGTGTGGTGCAAAAACAAGGGATACTGTTATGCTGAAAATAAAAAAAAATTGCAAAAACAAAAAGTGAAGTAATTTCTAGAAGGTATTCTTTGAGAGTAAATGTAAGGGTTGGAATTCCGAAATATTTCCTTTGATGAGAGAAGCTAAGGTTCCAAGTGGAAAGTTATCCTACATTTTATTCCATAGAATCATGAACACTTTCAGTAGGAGGTGTAGTAGGAGGTGAGAGATTAAGGAAAAATAAGAAGAAAAATACAGTAGCTACATGCATTTTATTTCTCTAAAAAGGTAATTTTCCCAGCATTTCAACACACCAAGCTGGAACAGATATCCATTTTCAAAATGCTATTCTCTTAGATGCTTTGTGATTTTTTGATTTCAGAATCCAAAGGATTAAGTCATATTACCTAAGGAGTCCTCTGTCTCCCCACAAAAGAAACTTTTTAAAAAAACTTTCAGTGAGTCTTCCTCAGGTTTGTAACTTATTCCAGAACAGGCCTGTGAACCAATTAAAAGTTTAAAGAGCTATTGAATCTGCAAATATCCAAAACACCTGAGATTCAACCTGCAGAAAGTAATTTTTTTAGAGGGGGAAATAATTGGAAAAATGTTCCATCTGCTATCGCCTGGTTTTTATTGATTTAACAAGTAGATTTCCACAGACTTTTTGGAACACAGAGAGGGCAGCTTTTTTTTTTTTTTTCTTCTTCTCTTTCTCTCCTCCTCCTCCTCCTCTTCCCCCTCCCCCTCCCCTTCCCCTTCCCCTTCCTCCTCCTTCTCCTTCCTCCTTATTTATTTATTTATTTATTTATTTATTTTGAAAGCAGGAGGGTTTTGTTTGCCAGGTGAATATTTCACAACTCTCACAGTGCTGATAGAAAACAGCTTTATATTTGGATGGGAGCAGTCTGCATGAGAGGTTATGATGAAATCACAGAGAGGGGCTTTCTGTGACATTGTTGATTTATACATAATGTTAGAGATGATTATTTACTCTGTTGTCAACAATTGATTCTGCAATTGTCAGCTTAGCGATTTTTAAACAGGAAGGATGATGACATACGGTGAAACTTCTGATTTTGAAAAATATATACAGTCAGATAACCCTGGCAAAGGAATTTTTAGTTTTTTGCATGCTGTTTGCAAAGGACAAAAATAGTAACATTTTAACAATTCTTAAATTCTCTGAGGAAATCAGTAAACCAAATCTTACCTTACAGGTTCACCATGACCACCCTATTATCCCTCTTAGCACCCATTCTGGGTCACCGTCACTCTTTCTACTCTTTTTTTTTTCTCTTTCATTATGTAGTCCCCTTCCAAATCTCTTCAGTTTAATTTACTATGTTCGTTGTTTATTTTCAGTCTCCCGCTACAAGATGGGGCAGGGATCTTTGCTGTGCTCACTAATGTAGCTTGTGCTTACGCTGATGTTTAGCACATAGTAAATACTTGTTAAAATCAAAGTGACTTTTGCAATTGTGTTAAGAGAGATAAATGGCATTTATTGAGCCATTCTTATGTGCCAGGTACTGTGTTAAGTCCTGGCTTTAGTTCTGTTTTCTCATTTAACACTCATAAATACCCTCATGAAGTAGACATTGAATTAGAGACCACTACCATCCCCTTTTAGAGACATGAAGACCGAGGCTCAGTGAGTTGAAGTGAAGATCGAATAGCCAGTGAGAAGCAGAATCAGGAATTGAGCAGAAGTTTGTCCAATACCAGAGTTGCTGCTTTTCACCATGAAGTATCCTCCTTTAGGGGCGCCTGTGTGGCTCAGTTGGTTAAGCAGCTGCTTTTGGCTCAGGTCATGATCGTGGAGTGCCAGAATCGAGTCCCACAACAGGCTCCCTGCTTGATGGGGAATCTGCTTCTCCCTCGACTTCTCCCCTCTCATGCTCGCTCTCTCTCTCTCTCTCTCTCATCCTCTCTCTCTCTCGCAAATAAATAAATAAAATCTTAAAAAAGAAAAAAAAAGTACCGCCTTTAGGTAATATTTCATTCTTTCCAGTGCTTGAATTTAAACAAATAAATGTCAATTCTAATGGTCTTAAAGGACTTCCAAATTATAATGAACAATTTTAGCAGTAATTAACAAATTTCTCTGTGGAAAATTGGCATTTTATGGCAATAGAATTGTACCTTTGGCTTTTGTTTGCTAGTTTTGAGTATGAAATGTTGGAAACCCTACTTGGGGAACACACACAGAGTTGGAAGGTTGTTAAGAATTGTTTTGGCTTGGCCAGGATTGGCCCTTTCAAAGACCACGACTAAGAGACATCCAGGCTGGTGACTGGTACTAGAGTCACTGCGGAGTCCGTTTTCCAGAGTATAATGTAGTTCTGCTTATATGGACTGACATCAGATTCTTGCCAGTAGTAGGTTAAAAGTTTTTTTTTTTAATTGTTGTTTTTGTTTTTTGTTTTAAACTTTCACAGTTATGTTGAAGAGTTAGTGAAGACAGCCAAAAATGAAAGGGTCCAATTTATTTGTGGTCTATGGTAGCACTGAGTGCTAATGTTTGTTCATTTTATGTCACGGGTGGCATAGCTCTTAGGGCAAGCGAAATCAGAGAAAAGAATTCTTAAATTCAGTTTTGATTTGCCCCTCAAACTAGGTGGCGCTAGACTTTATCAATACTTACATTGAAAAGTGAGGAGCAGATTTATTAATTTATTAATTTAATCAGTGTCAAGATTATAAGCCAAGTAAGGAAGACAGTGAATTTAATTATAAAACAGCAAATTCAAGCAAGAGTATGAATTGCCTGTTTTAGACCTTGATTATAACTTAGAGATCTTTCCTTTCTGATGTGTACTTAGATTTTTACTGTAGCAATCCAACTTACTTAATGGAAGGTAAAATATCTATTACGCTGTCACGCTAAAGAAAACCTGACTAATGTGTAATGGCAAAACTATTACATATATGCTAATAAGGCATGACTCACTACCATAAACTGTGAAATCATATGTAAACAGGAATGTGCTGATCTTTTTTTTTTTCTGTTCTGATCTTTCTAAAAGAAAATGTACTCATACATTTGTAATGTCAATAATAATATAACGACTATTCTTCACAGAACTAGTTTTGGGTATACTGTGAAGTTATGATGAATGACTAATAACTCTTCTTACATCAGACCAAAGGGGATTAATAAAAAATCCTTAAAAATATGGGTAGTAATTAAGACATAACTGGTTTCTGCCTATGGAAAAGATGCATACCATCTATCTTGAAAAAAGACAGTATTTAGCATTAGAATACACTTTAATTATTTCATTACATAGCATGGAGTAACTTTTAAGAATGGAAGAATATTTACGAAGACTTTATTTGCTGTGGTATGGTCTACCAGGACATAGGACCACCACATGAGTCATGTTTTATCTTTCACTTCTGGTTTTTCCTTTCTATCCTTTCAATGTGTGTGTGTGCTCTGAAACAGACAAGCCTCGGGTTGATTTTGAAATCATTCAAAAATTATTCTAAAATGTATTTGATTTTTAATTTATAACTGTTGATAAATGTTTTCTATAAAAATATCAATCTCTTCATGTTTAATTTTTTTTTTTTTTTTTAGTAAAAAAGATACAGTTTTTTAGCTAGGGCATAGAAAATGACCTAAATTCCTTAGAATGTCCAGGGAATATGTCCCCACTCATGAATGTTAAATAATGATCAGAAGCCAAAGTCTAAACTGTGTAAAGCCTGCATAATTACACTCTTTGTGGCTGTCGTCTAGCATTTCTTATACCCAGAAAGCTCTCTGGCTCAAACACATCCAGGATTGTTCCAGAGATATTGGCACATGCTCTGAATAGACAATGAGATGCTTATCAAGTATAATTCACCCCACCTCAACTGATGCAAATGTAGAACTTTCAGATATCTGTGATGGATTTAGGGTAGTAACATGGCAAAGGCTTGGAACTCAGTCAGAATTGGGCTTACATTCTAACTCAGCTACTGAAGAGCAATGTGATTGGGAGCAAGTAACCCTCCTTTCTAAGCCTTTGTTTTTATGTGTAAGAATAAGGATTACAGCAGTTACTCTTCTGTGTTGTAAAGATTAATGTGAATGATGTCATTTATTCATTTGATACTATTTGTTGGCCTACCTTGTGTGGGTGGAGATTCTTCTAGGTTCCTGTGCTGGGTGTAGTGTTGGCCCCTCCCTCAAGGAGCCTCAAGCATAGTACCGATCAGATAGAATAGAATATCGTAAGTGTCTCTTAAATACTAGCCATGGTAGGTGCTTTGTGCCTTCAGACAGATAAATAGTTTCATGCATGTCTAAGCCCAGTGATGTTGTAGAATACCTCTCCCAGAATACAAACAAATGTAAAGGATAGAGGAAAATTTAGCCTCAATAGATACAAAGGAGAGCCCCCACCGCTCAGGGTATATAATATGATTACCTGCTAGAAATTGGGGGAAATGATAAGAAGAGTGAAAACTGTGAGGTAGTTCAATGTAGGCTTTTGATATATCTGCGTTAACCCTCCTCTCCTCCCTTTCCTCCCTCCCCGGCCTCCACAGGCTTCAGTGACAAGGAATTCTATTTGTTCTGGTTCACTTCATGGCTATTCTAATAACCCGCAATTAGTTGGAAAGATAATTTGAAATAAATCCGATGAACAGATTTACTTATAGGGCCTATTACATTCAAATCATAACCAGATGGAATTTCAAAATCTGATCATCTTGATACATTGGCAGCAGGAGTGGAGTAAATATATCTGAATCCTGGAGCTATCACGAAAGATTTAGAGTGTCACCCTCACTAAAAAAGAGAGATGCCAAATGATATGAAACTCCAAAGAGATATTTCAGGGAAAGGGTGAGATCTGGAGGTTTTGGAAGATTAGGAACACAGATGCTCACTTTGGCTCTTTTCCATGAAACAATATCAAAAGGAGCCCAAACCTGAAGTATGAGTTGGAGGGAGACTTAGGTGTTGGAAAGCACCCCCAGGAGTTCAAGGACAAAAGACCATATATGACTTCTTGTTACTTGGGGGAAGAAAAATGTATATTCCTAAGACACGAGAGAAAAGAAAGAATTTCAGAACAAGCCAATGAATGAATAAAATATCGAATTAACTTTTTTTGGTTACTATTTCTTGAGGTATGGTGTTTGAATTGATACGAATGGATATAGGCAGAGAGGCACAAGTGAGGGAAGAAGCAAGGAGAGTAGATCTAAAATATAATTATTATTCTTTGGAGTTTTGTTTATTCTTATGTTTTACTATCCTTCTTCTCACTCACGCCTGAGTGTAATTAGCGTGTAGGAAAATAAAGGAATTTTGATGCTGAAAGAGACACCAGTGATCACCAGTTGCAAAGTTCTTAGTGGCAGAGTAGAGATGGTCAAGGAAATGAGTTGATTTGCCCAAGGTTACCCAGCAGAAAGTGGCGGAGCTGGACTGTGGCTGTCTTCACATGTTCTCTTGTGTTCTGTCTGCAAAATTCGTTTGCTTATCATCATTTACCCTGAGGTTCAACTTCTGGGAAACTTAACCAGTTGATAATTCATGTTTTCTTAGAAAAGCATCCATTTCATTAAGAATTTCAAGTGAATTAGCATTGAATTGCATATACGTTTATCTTTTAAATATTTAATCATATTTATTTTTGATTATTTCATTTTAAATTTGGGATATACCACTCATCATGTCTTGTGATTTGATTGGCCTTTAGGTTTTATGTTTGTATTTTTTAAATCAACTTTAAAAAACTGTTTTAATATCCTTTACATACTTCTTCCCTCTTCCGTCTTCATCATTTTATTTGTCTGCTTTAGTTTTTATTTCTCCCCTTATTTTGAATGTTTATTTCATTTATTCTTATTCTTCTGTTAATATTAAGAAAGCACTTAAATGTAAACACTTGCCACTGACTACAACTTCAGTTTCATCCCATGTGTTTAAATAAGTGTCAGACAGTTGTATTTATAATCTATTATTATTACGTTTATTTATATATAGATGTTTAAAAATAAGTTAAAGTTACTAAAAAATAAAAATGAAAAATAAATATAAGTAAGTTAAAATTACTTACAAAATGTTTACCTTTATTAATTTATCTTGTTTTTGATATTTACTTTGTTTTGTGACTATATTTTTCTGTGTTTAAAGCTCACTAAATCATATTTCAAAAGAGAGTAACCTCCTTTGATTTACTGACTTCATTTTACCTGCAGTTTTACTTAGTTTCATAATAACTTCGTCCCCTCTGCTTTCTTTTCAGTCGAATTTGTATAGTAAATCGTGGGCCACCATTTTATTTTTCACACTTTAGGGTCCTTTTGAATTTACAAGGAGCAGTCATTTGTACAGCAGGACATCGCTATCTAACAGTGCTTTATTTACTTCCTTTTATCTGATAAAGTTAAAAATTTTGCTAGTATACTTTTTTCAAAACACTGATACTCTATGTATTTCTAATTTTCCAACCCAATCTTTCTTTTGAACTCCTTTTATCCCCAGAAATGCAAGACATTTCTAACCCCCAAACCTCTCACATCTGATCTCTGGTCTTTTATTTATCTTTGTAATTCTAAAACTTTCCAAATTTTTTTTTTTTTTTGAATGTCTAGGTTAAAAGCTCGGTTAGTGATGGCTCAAATTTCAAACACATGTTTTGTTTGGCACTCCAGTGCTTTTTTTGATAGTTGGATTTTGCATATATAAAAAGAAATTGCGACATTACATATAGGTTTCTGGCTTCTCATGAAATTTGTTGATCTGGCCTATATTGCATGGTAATGAAGAGAGGGAGCTGAGGAGCTTCTGCTGTTTTGGGATAGTGGATATGCCCTCTAGGTCAGCATGGTCCCCAACAAGCCTATTCATGAAGGCTGGACCTCTCTGCTTATTGGTCCTTTTCCCTAAGCCCCGTGGTCACTTGAAATTGTGATCACTAATCTAGAGATTTCTACTCGGATTATTATTAAAATATTATTTATTTTATATAAGTTGTTTTTAGAAAAAGTTTAAATAGTTCAAATTTATACATCTATCATTATACTATATTTAACATTTACTGTCAGCTTTTTTAGGTGGTGATCCTTTTTAAGATTATGTTTTTTTAAACCATAGCTGTTCAGATACTGTTTTCTGAAATTTTTCAATCTACACATTAGCATTATGTCTTCTGAGTTATTGCTCACTCGTAAAATATCTTTCTTTCTTGTGGCCTGCACTTAACAAAGGCAAGGTATGTCATTGCAGGATAATTTTTTATTGCCTCAAAACTCTAGAAATGGATCTGATATTGTTCTGCCATTTACCATTTGAAAGAAGTAAGGGCTAAATTGGTTTTTATGAAATTAAAAAAATGTTTGTGTTCTTTGTTATTTCTTCTTTACCATACTAATTCCATTTTTTCCTGGATATACTACAATATGAGTCTCTAGGACATTTTTATGTTCAAAGATTACTGAGCCTTTCTGATATTTATGTTGGTCTTCTATTCAGCATAGGAACATTGTATTTCATTAAATCTTCCATTATTGCTTCTGCTTTAGACGTTGTACAATTTCCGACAGTAACTTCTATTAATTTCTAGTTGCATTATCATTTTCTGTCTTTCATAATTATGAATGTTTACTTACTGCTTCTTTTCCTTGTGTTATTTTTCCTCTGGATTATTCAGAAGTTTATCTAACTTGCTTTCCATGCAGAGATTTTATTTCTATTTTTTTGTCAATTTTATTATTTATTAACTTCAATATGTACTTTATTATTACCTTTGTGATTTTATCTCACTTTTGTAATGGTTGAGAATCTTCTAAAATGTCAGATTTTAAAAAAAGAAAGAGGTCTTTTGAGAATATTTGCACCTGTTTACCATGGGCTTCATCTTAGTGGTTGTTTTGTGTTTTTCTGAGAATGCCCTATTTTCTGAACGTTTTCCTGGCTGCTCAGCTAGTTTGTCTTTAGAAAGTGGTATTCTTTTTCTTATTCTTGCAATATCTTCCAAGATCCACATGATTTTCTTTTTCTCACTCTTACTTGAATGAATAGTGATCTCTCTAGAATTTGTCTCCATTCTGGTTGTATTGACTGCACCTGACCTTTCTTCACTGATGTCACAGGCATTTATGCCAGCACTGTCATTGTGTTATTATGTACAGATCCTAGCCCACGTTTCAGACTATTCATATCTTAGCTGGGTATAGTCATTAGATGGAAAAGCAGTGGAATCTATACAAATTATAATCAATATGTCTTTGGCTTTTCCTGCCCTCCCAACATTTAACTCAGAGACGTTTTCCAAAACAGATCCAAGCACTCTGATCCCTCTTTGTCCAACCCATTTTACTTTCTTCTGGCCTCTCTTTCCTTTAAGCTTTAATTTCTAAAAGAATAAATAAAGTAATTGTGTGTGTGTATATGTGTGTGTGTGTGTGTGTGTGTGTATGTGCGTGTGCGTGTGTGTGTGTATGTGCGCGCGTGCGCACCCACATTAGGTTACTGATGTGAAGGGTAGGGTTAGATTTAGACTGAGTAAGGACAGCACTCTAGATTAATCAAAATGTGACATCTATTCCATAGTGGGGCAAATACCTTGTTTTCTAGTTCATATATATATATCTTGTATAGCCTGATTCAGAAGACAGAGCTTCAAAGGTAGCTAAATGATCTTCCTACCTTCCTTTAAGTTTAATCCACCTGCTTCATGGTACATAGAATCTCTTCTGGACGGAGGATTGACTCTCCTAATTTTCATTTTGGGTTTTATATTTTTCTAAGTCCTCATAGACAATGTTTTGGGAAGTTGGGAGAAGCTGCCTCCAGAATGACTAGCCTGTATCTTTTTTTTTTTTTTTTAATTTGAAAGTCTCCTCAGATGACACTTCAAACCAGCTTGATGAGCTTATTTATCATCCCATACAGATAGAAGGACTAAGTAGAAGGAAGTGGAGAGTGTTGCCAGAAATAGACACACTGAAAATAATGAAAGTTTTGATGTTACAGCAAGATCATTATGAATAGCAATGGGAACACAATAGTACATTGAAAAATATTTGTAGGCCTATAAATGGATTTTAATATCAATCTGCCAATTGGAAAATTTTAAATTATATTGAAAAAATTCTTCCAAATGTGGTTATGTGATGCACATAATACTTGGGTTGTAAAAGGAAAACTTGAGGCACCTGGGTGGCTCAGTCAGTTAATAACGTGTCTGCCTTCAGTTCAGGTCATGATTCTGCAGTTCTGGGATCAAGTCCCACATTGGGCTCCCTGCTCAGCAGGGAGTCTGTTTCTCCCTCACCCTCTACTTCTCCCTCACTTGTGCTCTCTCTCTCACTCACTCTCTCTCCAATAAATAAAATCTTTAAAAAAATAAAACAATAAAAAGGAAAACTTATTTAAAAATTTTTTGATACTTGAAGAGGCTCAATTTTATTATGTAAAGTATTCTCTTATATAGAATAACCAGCTCCTCCATATTTTTCATTATATGAGATATTATCATGCATTCTCTGTTTGTACACACACATATATACATATTTGCCTTAGACTATTTGTTGTTGCACTTTAGTCTGGGGGGAGCTATGGCTGGTAATTAAGATCTATAAATAGACTAAAAACATGACACCACTACCCAATAGTGCAATGAGAGTCCGTAAAATATGCTTTTTACTAAGTATATCCCCCTACAACCTGAAAGCTCAGTTTTTTCTTTTTAAGATTTCCAGACAGCCTGAAGTCTGCTCAACACCGCCCCCACCACAACAGGCCCCAAACTAGTTCTTTTAAAGCTACGTGAAGATGTTCTGGCAGATGCTGTGGTTTCCAACCAGCCACTTTATGCCTCATTGTTTGAGGCTATCTAGCAGTGACTCTTTAAAAGTTATGATCTGCCTCATTTCAACTTGCTTTGCAAGAGCTGCCAGGGCTTCTTGCTTTCATCTATGCTATGCTGTGCATATGGTCAAATATTTTATGGACAATCCAGACCCGAGCACTGCCACAGCATTCTTTTACCTGGGCTCTTTGACAACTATGAAGAGAATGGAATACTAAAGAACAACAGTACCTCGGGGAGCTTCACACTGAATTTTGAACCTATGTGACATCAACGTGACATCAAAGTCCAAGTCGCATTCAGTCACACAAGGGATTGGATCTCAAGTCCCTTTGTGATGAAGACTCTTTCATAAGATGGAATAAGCTGGAATTAGATTAAAATTAGATTTTGCAGATGCAACTGTCAGTGTGTGTGTGTGTGTGTGTACACATAGAGATTGAGAGGAAAAAAAAGAGAAACAGAATTGAATGACAAGTGTCTAGATAGATTGGTTGTGCTTCAACAGTGGCCTGAGGTTTTTTAAATTAATTAATTAATTAATTTATTTCCTTATTTATTTATTTATTATATTCAGTTAGTCAACTCCGATGTTTTAAAAAGATTCTTTTTTGAAATAACTAATGGACAATTCACCATTTCATAGAATTCACAGGCACTGAGTTTTAGCATTCTATATTAATTCAAGTTTTAACTATAAGAATCTATTTTGTTGAAGTGTTTTAACTATATTATCTTACAATAAATTCCTCCTCCTACTTACTGTGTAATGGCAGCACATCATTTCCAGATCTTTCTTTGATGCTGTAAACTCTAAACATAGCACCTTCATATGTGTTCCATGCCAGATTTCATAGTCTTTTAGTTAAAAAAAAAATTGGACTTGATTTTCCCTGATGTTATATGTCTGTAAGCTTTGATTCTTTGTCAAGAATTCATTATCTTTAGTGAAGAGATAGACATCCAAATATATAAATATAATATAAACTATGTCAGTTTCAAAGAGGCCTTGAGGTTAGTTTGGTAAGTGGTAATTCCAAGATTCTGTCTAATTTATAACAAAGAAAGTAAAGATGATCTTTCATCAGAAGTATCAAGGTTAAAAAAAAAGTATCAAGGTTGAAGTTGAAGAATTGTATTTTGAGAAGAAAATCTATCCTTCGTATTTCCTTTCCTTTTTACTTGATTGCTTCAACAATAATGTGATTCTATTTACTGAATATGATTCTGTTTATAACATTGCTTCAGAAAGGAACTGGAGACAAAGTCCTCAGTAAATTTGTTTATATGGATTACAATGTAGATTAGAAATACATGTGTATTTTGGTTCTTTGACTTCTGATTTACTCCTCGAGTGTCTTTTGGAAAGGGATAAATGCACATATATTTTCAAGAACCAGCAAACCTTGGGAATTAGGTCATCCTGAATATAACATAAAAAGCAAATTAAGATAGGCCACCCTCAAGGGAATTCTGGAAGGCTTCTTTAGTATAATAATGCTTTCAATATCCAGATCATCCTACCAGCAATCCACTATTAAAAAAATTGTTTTAGTATTAAGAATCTTTTAAGAATGAAAACACCTCTAACATGATGAATTTGATCTAAAGTGGAATGAAAAAGAATGGTCCTTCTTTATCTTTTGCAAATGTCCACTCACTCAAATGGTAGGTCATCACTCATGACAGCTCTTTCCTGCCACAGAGTGGGGACTTGGTTTCGCTGACTCATCATCGTCCCATCCCTCTGAACCTGGGGACTGTTTAGCTTGGTCAGATAATCCAAGCAGAACCAATCAAGGCCCTTTGGAGAGCAAAGATATGCATGCTGAAAGAGAAAGGGTCTTTACCCTTCTATGATTGTAGATATTAAGTGTCATGTAAATTTATAGCTTTCCAGACCCATTTCTGCTCTTCATGGACAAAACCCACCTAAAAATAAATGATACGTATAAAAAATAGGCATGAGATTCCTAATGCCATCATTGGAAATTCTGGATCCAGTTGTGTATAAAGATTATATAACCACTTGGATTTCTTAGTGAAAGCAGCCAATAAATGATCTTTTTGCTTAAACTAGTTGATCAGGGCATTCACTATCTGAAAAGAAAAAAAAATTCTTAATGCTATAGATATTTAATTCCCAATAGTTAGCTAGTTGCTGACTCAGAGCCAAAGAGATTCTGTGTTTGGGAAAATAAGAAGAGTTGGAGGGAGAGTTTATTTGGAGCACCCATTATTCTCAGGGAGCGTCTTTCTGGAGAGGCCATTGAATTGGGAACCCTGAAGAACTCAGGGTAGAAGATGGAGACACTCCTTGGATTTGGGGTACCAGAAGCAAGAGGAGATGTGCAGCAAGGAAGGGTAAAAGGTGTGTAAATCTAACTTTGCTATAACCAACATGTTCTAGAAAGAACTCCAGGGAAATCTTATGTTTTGTTGCATTGCACTTTAGATAATTTTCAAACAGTAAATGAACCTTCATAGCTTTTGAATTTAGAGTTCTATATTTCTCTGACTTTTGAAAAGAGTAAAATCAGCAATGAGAAGAATGTCCACTGTGACACTGTACTCCAGAATTTTTGTTGTTTAAACTTCCTTGAAATGTAAACGATTTTGGCAAAGTGATTGCATAAATTCTATTGGCTTTCCTGTTTCATAGAATGGAACCTTTAGTATTGAATTGATATTGACAGATTTCTTATATCTGAAGTTATATTTAGATCGTAAAATCCTTCAACAGAAGGTATTGTGTTGCCATGGTCCTGAAATAACCTAATTTCAGTAATGTTACCCTCACATAAATTGTGTTACCGTCACATAAACTGTCACCTTTATCATAAATATTTTGAAGCCAAACTCACATGGGTGATACCTGCTAAGAAAAAACTACCTCTTGGTTTCTTTCCCAGAAAACAATCTGGTGAAAACCAGAAAGGTAAATTTTTTCCCTCTAATTATAATAAATTCCAAAAAATACGTGTAGCCATTCAATATCTCGTTTTTGTTACTCTGCACTATGTGTGGTGCCTCTACTTGGCTAGAAGATAAGCACAATACATCACTTCTTAGAGCGTCAATAAATGGGCAGACTGACTGAAGCAGGGGCTGAGATTTCAAAGGGAGTGTTAGCATTTGTGGGAAAACTAACTGTGAGGGAGTGGAAGATAATTAAACCAGAGCTAATAGCAACAGACTTGAATTTCAGAGGGCCACCTGGATAGCTTGTTCTCAGGCACTTTTTCTCATATTTCATTTTCCTCATTGGAACATGTCAACAGTCATTAAAATTTTTCATAACATCTGAGGCAAATCATTGCATTAATTCATTTGTAAGGTGTTTAGAAACCACATATTTTGTTTTTAGGATTTGAAACATTCAGCTTCCATTATCTTTTTTCTTTCCTTTTTCTGTTTCTCTCTTTTTCTTTTTCTTTCCTTTTCCTTTTTCTTCTTCTTCTTCTTCTTCTTTTTTTTTTTTTTCCTAAAGTTGAAATGGTCTGGGAATCATTAAGTGCCAAATGCTTTCATCAGGCCCATAAACAATACAAGATTCCATAGTAAATGCAATTACTTCTCGGGAAGTTTCAACAAAACACATTTTCACTCATTTAAAGCTAGTGAGAATAAATCTTGAGGTCTTTTAAGAAAGGCACACTTTAGACCCTAGGAGGCTGACACAGTACTGGATTTCACACAAAAAAGATCGCAAAAGCTATCCTGCAGATTCACTAAATTCTGGAGATTCTTGGAAGATTTGCTGTGTGTCTCAGTATTGGAGCCATTCCTCTCTATCTCACTGTTTATCTCTTGACCTAGTAACTTGGATAAAATATGAAAGCAGAAAATAAGCTTTCGAGAGGTCACCTACTCTTAGTCAAACAGAATAAGACTGAGGTCAAGTTAACATCTAAAGGAAAGGCCAAATTGTTATAGCACTGTTTCTCAATGTCTTACGATTTCAGTTTTATTTTTCTTCCTAACAAATATATTTGTATTTGTATTTGTATTTGTGGCTTATCCTATATTGTGATAACCTTGGGCTTTGATATGAAAATTGAAGCTATTGAAAAAATTTACCTGCTGGGATCTGACTTAATTATGGGCATAATTAGATAATCATAAAATCATAATCAAACTCATAAAATCATAATAACTATAGAATTAGGAAGTAAATACCAGTAAACAAGTTATTGCCAGTATATTTGCTGATGTGATTCACAGCAGGGACAGGTACCCCCATTAACGAATTCTCATCGACATTCCTTTGCAGCTAGTTGAGACCAAAAGCGCTATTGAGTCTCTGCTGACGGAGTCTCTATTCATCTCCTTAATTCACAGGAATAATGACGTGAGACTAATAGAAACACGATGGTGTGCAGCACAGATGGAAGGCCAGTAGTTTTCACCATATTATAACCCAAAGACCACCTGTCTCAATAAAACATGGGGTACATGTTAAAAATTTAGATCTCTTGTCATCATTTTGAACCATTTGATTTGATGTCTCTGGTGGTTGGTGGCAGGAATCTGTATTTAATAGGGTTTCCCCATGTGATTCTGACTGTTCTTAAGGTTTAAGAGCTACTGGTGCATTTGGGGGATGGAATTATCAAGTTTGGTTGGAATTACCACATCTCTTTATTTTTTTTAAGTTTCTATTTAAATTCCAGTTAGTCAATATACAGTGTAATATTAGCTTCAGGAGTACAATTTAGTGATTCAACACTTCCATACACTTACATTCA